>NC_138374.1:5076154-5108660 GCF_054177405.1 Leptonychotes weddellii
GTCTTTCTCTGTCAAATAAATAAATAAAATCTTTAAAAAGAGAAGATTTAATTAATTTATTTGATAGGGAGAGAGCACAAGCAGGGGGAGTGGCAGAAGGATCATGACCTGAGCCGAAGGCAGACACTTAACCGACTGAGCCACCCAGGCACCCCAAGTCTTTCTTGCATCTTTCACTTAATAATAGTTGTATTGGAGAACATTCTGTATCAATACAAGAACTGCCTCCTTCTTTTAAATAGCTTTATAATATTCTGCTGTACAAATGTCATAATTTATTTAGCCAGTTCATGCTGATGCGTCCTTCCGATGTTTCGATTCATTTGCCATTCAGCTGTGTCCTTCTAATTATCTTATTCACCAGAGTGTCAGGTCCCTATGGAAGTCCAAAGCACTCGATGACAGGCCCCCCCCCCCCATTTAGAAAGAATGGTGCACCATGGCAGGGCTGCTCTTCTTTCAATGAAGAAAAAAGAAACTTTCTGCAAGTGCAAAAGAATTAATCTTCAAATAAAATTTAGACAGAAATACATCAAGAACATCCCTCACAATGAAACATGCCCCCAAGAATAGGAAGGCAGTAACTCTTAACAGCTTGGCTTAACAATGGGATTAAATGGTCTCATTTCTTTTCACAAAGTGCCCTGCCACAGAAGCTATTTCTGACAAGGGCTTCTGTTTCTATCTTCCGGCTGTAAGTGCTGCTCACATGTCAAGCAGACCTATAAACGTGGACACGGAGACCTTCTTAAAGTCGCAGATTTACCTGTTCTGTCAAGGCTGATGCAGGGCAGATAACCACAGGACCGTGGGTCCGAGCTCCCGGAGGGGCCAAAGCCACTATTGCTCCGGATGAGGCTGGCTATTTCGGCAATTTGCCCAGATGTGGGAAATACGTAATCACGATAAGAAAATAGGATGCAGTTTGGGCACTTTGTCATTTTACCCTAGGCCACGAGAACCTGGGACTAATATTGAAAATTAGAGGAAAGACACTGATGTCAAGAGCGGAAAGCAAGCTCTTCATCACCTGTGAAATGCGGTTCTAGGGCAGGAAAGGTCAATTAATAATGCCTTGTAATTATTATCACCCTGTGACTGAACTCTGAGATCCCCCTCCCCATCCCCGAATTCAATGTACTGGGCTCAGTATATTTTCAATCTTCCGAACTAAGAGCTTCATAAAGGTGAACGAGTATTGTCTTCTGTTTAGGCTGTGCCATAATTTTTATTCATTTATTTATTTATATTTAATTTTTTATTTTTTTAGAGAGAGAGAGAGTGGGGGGAGGGGCAGAGGGAGAGAGAGAATCTTAAGCAGGCTCCACGCCCAGCACAGAGCCCAACACAGGGCTCGACCTCATGACCCTGAGATCATGACCTGAGCTGAAATCAGGAGTTGAATGCTTAACCACCTGACCCATCCAGGTGCCCCCCTTGCTGGGATTTTTAAGTTTAGATTCTACAATGTGAGTGACAAAATCTTCTGCAAGGAAGGTTTCTTGCTTTGAGCAAGCTGGTTGGGTCATTGGGTCTCTGTTATGCTCATGGAACTCAACTACGGTGGAATGCAAAGCCTTGTGTTTATGACCTGAGAACACTCTCTGCTAAATGGAAATAATGATATTAGTACAGCAACACAATTACCCTATTTGGTTCTGGGAGCAAATACAGAATTGGTCCCTAACGGGTTTTAATTGCTCATGCAACTTTATGGAATTTTTAAGAGTCTGTAGTAGTTACACACATTTCTTCCTGCGCAGATAAGCTTTTCTACGATTTTCTGCCATCCTCATCCCCTGGTTATTTGACTATTGCTTGGGGTACAGCGTTGGTCTCTTCCAAATTCTTTGTTCTTCTGATAATGTGAAATGTTCTCTTCTGAAGCTTAGCTGGAGGCAGCGACAGAGGCTCCACACGCCGAGGGTGTGGATGGCAGTTACCATCTATTGTGCACTTACTACATGCCAGGCTTTATTCTGAGCACAGTAATAAGAAATCAACATTTGCTAGCACCTCTTGAGCGCTCGCTATGTGCTAAACATTGTTCTAAATGCTTTACGTAACATTATCCCTTTAATTCTCATGAAAATGCTGTGAAGTATGGTTTATTTTTATCCTCATTTTCTAGACAAGGAGGGCAGAGAAGTTAAGTAAATGCCTAGATAATTGAGCTCGTTAGCGATGGAGAATGGAAGCGAACCCAGGTTCTGAAGCTTACGACCCCAGCCACTCTGGGGACTGACCTCCTAGATGGCAGAAGTACGTTGGTACACAGGTGTTGCCTGGGCCCCTCCCTGGGCAGGTCCCTGAGCTTGCGTGTGGACATGAGGAGCCAGGTGTGGGCTGTGGTTCCAGCCAACATGGAGCTCGGTGGATTCATTCATTCATTCGACAAGTAATTGTTGAGCTCTGTGCCCATCTGGGAAGTTACACACACACCCAGTTGCTGAAAAAGCTAAGCATTAGAGAGTACTACAGACTGGGTTCTGCGGGAGTTAGAAGGAGATAAAATGGCTTCCAGTGGCTTTGAGGGCGCAGGAAAGACCATGCGAGTCGAGAAGAGCCCTGCAGGACATATCAGACCAGGACATTCAAGGAGGGGAGGGAGGGGATTTCTATGTAAAGGGAGTGATGATCATAAGCAAGCCACTTGAATACTCTGGGCCTTGGTTCCTTTTTATGAAAATCACAGGCAAAATGAGAAAGTTAAATTTGATGACCTCTAAGGTCACATGCATCTTTGAAATTCTGTGATTCTCTTGACCTAAGCCTTATGGGCACTGATTAATGAGCCTGACAGTATACTCAGGAATTCAACAAGAGATGTATTTAATTGTATCTTAGCTACATTCACCTCAGAAACTCATCTGCCAGCTCTTATTTGCTAGAAGAGGGCTCTCAAACTTTTTCTTTCCATGGATCCCTTCCCTAAGTCTCTTAACTCATTTGCTCTCTCGCACATCCACAAAACATTCCCTAAAGTATCGTTCTTCTGCCTGGGCAGATCATTTAATGTCTTCAAACGTCCATTAAATGATCCACATATTAGACCATCATTGTGACTAATGAATTAATGGACAATTAAACATCCTTAGTCCTCTTAATTAATCAATTAACAATAAACCTTTGTTGCATATCTATTAGGTGTGGAGAACTGTGCTAATAACAGGGAATATACTGAGGGTTTTAGACGGGGGGAGGGTGGGGAGGTGGGTTAGCCGGGTGATGGGTATTAAGGAGGGCACATACTGCATGGAGCACTGGGTGTTATATGAAAACAATGAATCGTGGATCACTGCATCAAAAACTAATGATGTATTGTATGGTGACTAACATAACATCATAAAATAAAATTAAATTAAAAAAATAACAGGGAATATAGTAGTGAGCAAGTTGATCTCAGCTCCTGGTGCCTTGTGGTTTCTACCCTAGTGCATTACAGCATTACCACAGAATCAGAACTCAGATGTTCATACACTGATGAGCTGTGTGACTCTGAGCCAGTTACTTAGCCTCTCTGTGTACCCGTTTCCTCCCAGGTAAATGGAGGATAATAATAGTACTGACTTCATCGGATTAAGAGGATTCTATAGTTAATTTGTAAAGGCTTGGGACACACTTGACGGAAGAAGGTATGAAGTAAATAAATTACTTAATTCATAGCTACATGCTTTCTCCACATGTCAACACAGGATGTCTAAGTGTCCTTCCAAGTATCACTGAGATTTTATCTTTTGCTCAGTGCATAACTTTTGCAGCAGTAAGACTGCTCATTGAATCAACTCCTGAATTGCTTTTCCAGACAGACTGAAATCATGACAGGCATAGATACAAAGCTCTGCCATTTTTGACATTTCACTCTCTAATCCATCCCAAACTTCCACTTTCTGGCCAAGAACCATCATTTCTTAGATGTTTTACTTCCCTCACCAGTGCTGATTTTCCTTCTGGTGTTATTTTTCTCAAAGAAACATTATTAAAAAAGGATGACTTTTGGAGAGCTGCTGCCCGAGAAATGGCCCGTAGGGAAGAAGAAAGCTATGTGGGTGTAAGAATCCCAGGTTTAGTGTGCAGAAGCTCAGTGTCCCCAGGCTGCAGGTGGGGTTAGCCAGGTGTTCTGGGCAGAGGAAGTAGGGCAAGGGCCTGCAGCAAAAGACAACACGCATGCGCACTTGCCATGCTGGGAGGACGGAAGTAGGAAGGCAGCCAGATCTTAAGAGAGGTCCACAAAGGTATGCTATACCATCACAGTGGTGAAGGACCACTGAGGAATTCCATAGGGTTGTATAGTATAGATTTTAACCCTGCCCCCAAAGAGGTCTGGCCTTTGTTCTCAGCCTCTGGGAGGTGATCTCTAAGCCTTGGGGATGTCCTGCCTGATAGGAGTGTCTTTGTTTTCCTGAGGGCCTTGGGCCAAGCAGGATCATAACAATTTGAGGTAGGGTGGGGACTTAGGGTCACATGGTATCAGTTGACCTCTGGAGGGGCTGGGGACCACTCAGCTCCAACAGCAATCAACCATGTCTACGTCATGGCGCCCCAGTACAAACTTGGACACCAAGACTCTGCTGGGCATCCCTGGTTGGCAACACTCCGTGCATATTGTCACACATCGAAGCTGTCCCTGACTCCACAGGGGGAGGACGATGGAAGCTCTGCATTTGGTATTTTCCTGGACTCTGACCATGAACCTCTTCCCTTGGCTGATTTTAATTTGCATCCTTTCCTTGTCATAAACCATAACCACGAGTATAAGTTTTCAGGGAGTCCCGTGAGTCATTCTAGCCAGTTATCAGAACTGAAGGTGGTTTTGGGAACTCCTTCCACTGAACTGGCAGTTGGTGTCAGAAGTGGGGGTGGACTGTGTGCCCTTCACATTGGCAGTTGGCTCATCTTTTCAGGAGTGGTTAAAATTTTCCATGGACGACGCTCTCAAAAATAACGTTTAATGATTATAAATGTAATAATATTCATTATTAAAATTACAGAAAATTTAAAATATGTAAAAGTGAAAATCATCCTCTCTCGCAAGCATGCATGTACGTGCACACACACAGAGATGAGTAGATATTTTTTTGCTTTTAGCCCAGGTACCTGGCTTATTTCCTAAGGCCTTCCTGGGACTTGCAATCCCAGGGCAGCAACAATGAGGGAGAGGGAAGGAGGCAGAGAAGGAGAAAACCCAAACATCAGGGAGTCCATTATTGAGCTATCAAGAGCTTCACGAGAGAACAGAGCGGCCTGTCTTCCAAGTCTCAGAACAGGCTGTTGGGTTTGAAAAGGAGAACTGCTTATCTGAGGGCTCCTTCTCTTGCCCCTCACTGGGCAAATTTTGCCCCACGGGACATCAACTTCCTGGCATTTCTGTGCTTTGTGCTACCAGCCTCTCCCTGTAGAGGAGAGAGCCAGTTCCACCATGCAGCTCAGGTATGGCCCGCGTGGGTTTTTGATGAGGAACAGGTTGCTAGAACAGTGGGGCCTGAAACCAAGCCCCCACCCAGCCTTGGCTGGGGAGACTGAGGCAGTCAGGGTCAGGAGAATTAGTGGTGGCAGCAGACAAGGCCCCAGGGGTGCAGGTGGGGGATCAGGGGAGCAAGTAAACTGGGTCCATTACAAGATAATGTATAATTTTCTCATTAAACGATATGCCATTAATTTGTTATTAAACAAATATCTGATTCAAGCACACACATAATTTTTAAGTGGCTGTATAGTTTCTTACTGGTTATAAATCATGTATTCATGCTCTATTGCTAGACATTTATATTGTGGCCAAGTTTTTGGTGTTCAGTCAGTGCTCTGATGAATATCATTATACGTACTTTTTTGGACCACATTTCCTTGGGATATGTTTCTGGAAATAGAAAAGTTAGGTCAGAGAGGAAAATTGTGCTTTAAAAGTTACATAAATGAGGTTTCTGAGTCTCAGACTCTTGAATGCGTCTCTTGAGCACCTGGAGGATTCTCTTGGCCTGGGAGGCAGACTTGGGGCCAAGACCTCCCTGAGAAATGGCTGCAGTCCCCAGTCGGCCATCACCACTGTGTCACAGGGAAGACCCTGGCTGAGGAGGCAGGAGGCCTGGTGGACGTCACAGTCCACGGCTGGGGGAACCGGGTGGGGATGAGTCACTAGGTAGTGATCGGAAAGAAGACAATGCATTGGTGAATGGCCAGCACAGCGAAACTGAAAACAAGACAAAAACAAGATTTGTGTGCTACCCAAGAAAACTATGTGAGAGGCAAATCTGTGACCCCGGTTCTTGTGCTGTGAATATGGTACACTCCCCCCTCCCCCATTCTCAGGGCCTCAGCCACAGGACATCTTCCAGAACTTTCCTCCCCCCGATCTCATTCTGGGAAAGACTTTGCATACAAAGCACATTTATCAAATAGCAGGTCAGTGCTACCGCAGTGATGTGCTGTGAAGCCAACCAAAGCAATTTTAAAAGTGAGTCTTTTAATGAGCACCTGTAGCTCTAGCCAGAGAAGCGCACAGGAAACAGAGAGCAGACCCCCATTGCTACCTTGTCAGACTCCGTCCCAGTGGGAACCACTAGGTGGGAAGCACTGGGCACCCAAAGGTGTCTGCGGCTTTGTATTTGGTGGCATTGTGGAGCCTGGCTGCTTGGAGCTGCCCTGGCTGGCCTCCTCTCTTTCGCAGTAACTAGGTCTCACAGGTGGTTCTGCCCTCTCCACTGCTCAGCAGGGCAAGAGGGCCGGGCCCAGCCAGTGATCTTTACCTTGGGTGCTAGAGCAGCTTCACGGCACACCTGGGGCGTGCTAGCTGGCCTTGGCTTCCAAGGACTGAGCGCTGCACGGGCACTGCGCCCCCGACCCTCCTTTTATCCCTCTTGGGAGGACAGCAGCTTTGGCAGCTTTTGTAGAGTTGAAAACTCAGCTCTGAGAGGTGAAGGAACTTGCTTGAGGCTGCGTGGTTATTGCAGAAATGCAACGACCTGAAGCTACGTTGGCAGACCCATCTGCTTTCTAGTGGGCTGAAGTGTGGGCAGAGTCAGGGAGGGCTCCCTGGGGGAGGTGAGTGGAGGTCTGAGAGGCTGGTCAGACTTTCCCAGGTAATCAAGGAGAAAGCGGGAGACTGAGTGGGCATGAATGAAGCCGGACTTGGCAGTGTCGGATAAATATGAATCTGGACTTAGGTTTGGGGGAACTTTGCTTGAAAGGATCACTGCGATAGGGGGCGGGGACTCCTGCGATAAGAACACTCGACCCTGAGCTGCGCAAGCTCCCAAAGGTCCGCCGGAAAAGGTTTTCCTTTCGGAGGGAGGAGTAAACAGGCTGGAAAGAACAGGTGTCGGGGAGTCAGAGGGCAGGATGGCCAGGCGGTGGGTCAGGGAATGTTTTCCCTGGAGGTCAGCTGATTCTCAGGAGGGGCCACCGAGGAGCTGTTCATTGTTCCAACGCTCGGGACAAACGCAAGAGCGTGGGGAAGGGGAGATCTGATGGGAGTTTGGTCAAGTTCCGTCAGCGGTGTTTTGTCCAGATTGGTCAGTGTGGACAAATAGTTCAGCCAATCACTTAGGAGACAAAGAATGGGAATTTGTGGGGAGGAGGTCAGCATTGGCTTTATTGTAGGTAACAGGGGGTCATCTGGGAATTGCGAATATTAATAAGGGGAGCCCTCACTACAGTAGAGCCAGGGGCTTGCAGGGGGAATGCTCCCGCCCCACTGCTTGTCCCCAATTGCCAATCCAACAGGAAGAGAGAGGCTTTGCACTTGGATACGAGTTTACTATCCTCGCAGGAAATAAAAGTTTTCTTCCCCTGCCCCCCAACAGCCCAGCCAATGAGAGAGGCTCACAGCTCAGCCAATGAAAAGCCACCATAGTTGGAACTCCCAGTTTACTCCCGTGGACTTTTGGTTTAGGGACAACCCTCCCAACGTCTCTTTTCCCTCTTCTTTGTTCTAGGAACTTGCCTATAGTTTTGCTTGTTCCAGATTGCAATTCCCTGCTATTCCTTAATAAACCCACTTTGGCTGGTAAAATAACCTGGAGTTTTATTTTGAAGGTTAACAGAATCTTACCACGCCCCATGGGGAAGGTGGTTCTCTGCAGGAAGCCACGCCCCTAACACAAAAGAGTGGGCGGGGCGGCCCGGTCATAACCATCCGGGTTGTGCAGAGCTGTGCAGAGCTGTGCAGAGCACAGGACTCGGGAACATTCCACAGTGAGCAGACACAGAAGGAGCAGGAGAGGGCGGCAGCGGGAAGGGTAGGCTGTGAACCGGGGCTGGAGGACGCACCAGGCAAGCGGCAGAACATCGGTGGGTGCTGTGGTCTTGCTGTCCTTGTCACTCGTGCACGTGGCTTCGGTGGCTGGACCGCTACTGTCAGGAGCTCTTCTCTCCAGAACGGTGGGTCCCAGGCCCAGCATCCTCCAAGAACGAAGCGGGAAGGCGCAGCTGAGGAACCAGGGGACGCCAACAGGTGCTCCGCGTCCCAGTCCCAGACAACTTGCTGGGCCTTGGGGTTGGCCGCTTCCCCAGGCAAGAGGCTCAAAGCTTGGAAGACGCTTTGCTTGGAGGCACCAAGCAAAGTCAGGACTCGGACAAAAGCCCAAAATTTGGTAGGTGGGATCACCTTCTGGGTTCGCCTAACGTCCTTCAGCTATCTGGTTACCGCATTTGACCGTGAAGATCAAAGTGGCAGCGGCCCGCTTGGGCACAGATCAGGCGGAAGCTCTCGGTCGGCTTGGTAAGTTGCAGGTTTCAATTAGAAGCATGTGCTTAACTATAATTTAGTCTCACCGGTTGGTCTTTGCCTTGAAAGATCCATTTAATTATCTTTGCTTAAAACCTACAAGGTGTGAATAGAAGCATCTGTAGAGGAAGACTACTAACCCCCCCCCCAAGTTTGGGGCAAAAAACTAATTTCCTTTCTTTTTGGTTGACCAAGAAATATTCCAGGGGCGCTTTTGGAGGCAAGCTGGCTGAGAATGTGGTTGTGAGTTTTCTGGAACGCCACGGGGTGCCTTTGGAGCAGAGCCTCAGGACACAGTGGCTGGTGGTGGTCGTGTCTCCTGCTGTGGGGCCAGAGGTTGCAGGTGATCCTGCTTCCAGCCTTGGAGAGGTTCTTGCCTGTTCAGCCCTGGGGAACATCCTGGGACACGGCAGGGAGGGTGCGACCCCCTGCCCCCTTCTTGTTGAGTTCCAGCTCCAGAGATGCTGTGCCAGGCTTGGGGAGTTTTTCTTACACCATTAAACAAGCCTCGTATGCAACACAGGACCTTATTCTGACGTCTAGTAACTCTGTAGGGGAGGCGTGGGTGTTACCCACAATTTATAGATGCCGCTGGAATATAAACTCTGTGAGGGCAGGGGTTTTTGTCTCTTTTATTCACTTGTCTATCCTTAGCATCCGCAGATACCTGGCACTGGGTGGGTAACGTGCCTGAGAGCAGAGCCAGAGCTCAGACCCGGCACTGCCTTCTCTTTCTGTTCCTCACTTTATGTAACTGTCGCGAGCATCTCCCCCGTCCTGCAGGAGTAGCTATGTGGCTGGCTTAGATGTGTTTCAAGCCCCCCTCCAGGTGGATTCTGTAACTCTGTGAAGAATGACAGGTAAAGCGCGGACCCCAGCTGGAATGATTCTGCTCGGATTTTTGGATAGGCTGTCTTGCACAGTTGGCCCTGGAGGCTGGGGACGTTACTTCCTAGCTTTCCTGGTGGTGACCTGACACTTCTGGCCCATCCTGACTACCATGTACTGCTGAAAGGTTGCTCCAGAGCAGAGCCCACCTGGGTACCTGGCCAGGGTCCTTGGTCAGCCTGGGGTGAGAGGGTGTGCACGCCAGACCTGGCCTCTCCCAGCTTTTCTGATGCTCCTTTGGCCTGGATAGTGCCAGGCTGGTAGGTGGTGGAGGATGGAAGGCTCAAGGAAAGGGTGGGCCATGTGTTTGGGGCAGAGCCCTGTCTTGTGCCAGGAATGTCTTCTGACTGGTGGAGTCCCCGAGGCCTTGGCACTGCCCCTCTCCCTGGTGCAGACAGCAGCTAAGCAGGAGGGGAGCTGCGGCGTTCCCTTGGCTGGAAGTGCCAAGCCCGTTATCTGACCGAATTCAGAAGAGAGGGAAAGACTCTTCACTGGGAAAGGCAGGCAAATGGAAATCAAAATGTCTTGTTTCCTGATGATAAAGACTCAATAAGAGGACAGGCTCAGGTGTGGACATCATCCTGTCCTCTCCCCACCCCAGTGCTAGAGCTGCTGTCACTCTTCTTGAGAGAGCAGAGCGAGAGAGATCGGAAGGGTGCCCTTCCTCTCCTCTGTCCCGAGGACTTCCGGCTCCTGGAACACGCTGTCTGCCGCACAACAGCTCAGGGCTTTAGACCCGTCCACTTGGGGCTATGCGTTTAGTGGGGCTCACTTTGAAACACTCAACAAGGGGCAACCTCTTCAGGTGGTTAGGAGCACAGACTTGGGAGCCATTCAGCTCTGGTTACAGTCCTGCCTTTGCCATCAACTGCCCCCGGAGTCTCCCCTTCCTCATCTGTAAAGTGGGGGTAATACCAATTCCTCTCTTAGGCGGCGTTGTGAGGATGAAACGAGACAATGCATAAAAGATGCTTCGCTCCGTGCCTGGCACGTGGTAAGCACTCAAGAAATAATGGTGTTAAGCTATATCATCTACCAATGACCTCTAATGCTCCCATTACCATGAGTCATAAAATTTTCAGACATTGGGTTTCATAAGACCTTTCCAACTCTTGTATTCTGTGGTTTACTTGGAGTGTGCTCGGTTATGAAAACCACCTTCTCATTTGTCAAGCGTTTTAGGAGTGTGGAATTACTTAGTTGTTCTTTGGGAAAAGCCAGCACCACACCCATGCATCCCTAGCTTCCTGGAGGACCAGAGATTTTGACCTTACACGGGAAGAGATCCACTGGCTTCGTGGTCACACCAGTGTACCCAGAAGAGGCACATGTTCTGTTTAACACGCCGTATTCCTATTGTGTACAACTAATATTTAATCTTTCACTTGCTTGATTTCTTTTGGCATTTTTAAGCATCTCATCCCTGTGACTTTGTCTGTGTTTGGGATTATTTTTCTCAGATGCTTTATCTGGCATTTATCCAGCTGGAATCTCATTTCCTTATTTTCTGGCTGTTTATAAGCCATTTTACTTATTTGTCTTTCTTCCCTGGTGTTCTTCAAACTGCCCAATTTAGTTATAAGGATGCCACAAATTAACAGCACGGTGTTTGAGATTCCATTTGCCCATCTCTGTGTGGATTTAGCCAGCCTGCAGGTCTGGATTTTCATGCTCTGATTTAGCATTTTAAAAAATAAGCCATTCATTCTATTAAGATATTATTCCCAGCCCATCTGACTCTTGAATAGTTTTGGTATGTATCTGAATCTTACCTATAATTGGATATAATTCAGTTAGTTTAGCCCAGAACCAAGTAATATTAATCAATGATATTGTTATGATGGACATATTGGTACACTTTGAATTTTTTTTAAATTAATTTATTTATTTGTCGGAGAGAGAGAGATCACAAGCAGGGGGAGCAGCAGGCAGAGGGAGAAGAAGACTCCCCGCTGAGGAGGGAGCCTGATGCGGGACTTGATCCCAAGACCCAGGGATCATGACCTGAGCCGAAGGCAGACGCTTAACTGAGCCACCCAGGTGTCCCTGAATTTTTTTTTTTTTCAAATATGTGTCTGAACTTCAGAATTCTGTGAGTTCTTTCAGCTTTGACCTCTGCTTCCTATCCCTTTGATTTTTAAAAAAATCAACTTTTATAATAACAGTTTTAGATTTACAGAATTATTGGGGCACCTGGGTGGCTCAGTTAAGCATCCGACTCTTGATCTCAGCTCTTGTCTTAATCTCAGCATCCTGAGTTCAAACCCTGTGTTGGGCTCCATGCTGGGTGTGGAGCCTACTAAAATAAAAAAAAGTAAATAGATTTACAGAAGTGCTGGAATAGTACAGAGAGTTCCCAAATACCCATATCAGTACTCTCTATTGTTGACACCTTAGATTAATACAGCATATTTGTCACAATTCATGCAGAAATGTTGCTGTATTATTACTGGTTAAAGTTCATAGTTTATTAGATTTCCTTAGTTTTTACCTAATGTCCTTTTTTTTGCTCCAGGATTCCATCTATGATCCCATATCACATTGAGTCGGTCTGTCTCCTCAGGCTCCTCTTGGCTGTGGAGGTTTCTCAGACTTTCCTTGTTTTTTTTTTTTTTAAAGATTTTATTTATTTATTTGAGAGCGAGAATGAGAGAGAGAGAGAGAGCATGAGAGGGGGAGGGTCAGAGGGAGAAGCAGACTCCCTGCCGAGCAGGGAGCCCGATGCGGGACTCGATCCCGGGACTCCAGGATCATGACCTGAGCCGAAGGCAGTCGCTTAACCAACTGAGCCACCCAGGCGCCCTAGACTTTCCTTGTTTTTGATGTCCTTGACAGTTTTAAGGAGTACTGGTCCTTTTTTTTCTGAGAATTAGATATTTCTAATATTTCTGAGAATGTCCTTTAATTGGGATTTGTCTGATGTTTTTTTCATGATTATACTGGGGCTATGGGTTTTGGGGAGGAAGACAGCAGAGGTGAAGTGCTATTCCCATCACTTCCTATCAAGGGTACATACTATCAATAGGACATGTTGATGTTGACCTTAACCACCTGGCTGAGGTCATTCTGTGTGTCTCTGCACTGTAAAGTTAAGCTCTGTTTCTCCCTTTCCCTACTGTACTCTTTGGAAGAAAGTCACCATATGCAGCCCACACTTGCGGGGGGAAGGGGCTGTGCTCCCCTTCCTTAAAGGTAGAATAGTTACATAAATTATTTGGAATTATTTTGCATGGAAGATTTGTCTACTCTTTCCTATTTCTTATTTGCTAATTTATTTTCACCACATGGACTCCCATCTTTATTTAATACTTCGGGTGATCACCTAAGAGTACTTTATTTTGTCAGTCACATTTTTCCGGTGTTGGCCATTGGGAACGCTTTCACTTGGCTCCTGTAATCTTGGCCATGCCACATCCTTTCTTTTTTAAGCACTTCCTTGCACTCCTGTATTCTCCAGGCTCATCCTACATATTTCCTGTCCCAGTGTAAGAATCAGCCATTCCTCTAAGGAGCCCTGTTTCCTTTCATTGGAGAATGGTATTAGAAACCAACGTCTGGGTGCTAGGTGTGCTTGTTGCTACTGAGCTATCATTTCTTTTATGTCCTCTAACCTGATAGAGCAACAGATATACGTGTGCATATTCAGCCAAGTCTATACACACAGCTGTAAATATTTCTGTGTGCAACCATCTGTATCTGTATCAAGCTGAACATGAGTTTAGCATACTTAGGTCTCCAGTCCTAATCATTCCCACATGGATTGTGTGGCCTACTCCCCTTGCTTATCTGTATCCCACACTCCAACTTGGGAAACCTGGCTCCTGCCGTTTGTAAACTGCTCATATAAATGTATAATGGAACTGTTACCACATATTCTCCACGGCAAACAATTTTATCAGCTAAGGTGCTTATGTATTGTTGCTTTTGCCTTGGGTCTTACAGCCTCTACTCATTTCCAGGATTTTCTAGGTATGTACCTTATTGCTCACCCCATTTAGTGAGCTTCATATATATTTTAATACATTTAGATGCTTCTGCCACATTCTGTCTTCCATCCTGGGATTCCCCCAATGATTTTTTGATAATTTTGCCCAATTACTTGCATTAAGATTTACTTTTTGTGCTGTCAGGTTTATGGGTTTTGATAAATGCCTATTGTCTTGTACTCACCATTACAATATCAAACAGAATAGTTTTGCTGCCCTAAAAATCCTGTGTTCTATCCACTCCACCTTCCCACCCCCACCTGGAACCCCTGGCAACCATAGAACAGTAAACTGTGTCTACTGTCTCTATAGTTTGCCTTTTCCAGAATATCATAGACTTGGAATCACACAGAATGTAGCCTTTTCAGATTGGCTTCTCTCACTTAGCAATATGTATTTAGGATTAATTCATGTCTTTTCATGATTTGATGGCTCTGAATAATCTATTATATGGATATGCGATAATTTGTTTATACATTCACCAATTGGTGGGCATTTGGTTATTTCCAGTTTTTGACAATTCTGAATGAAGCTGTCATAAGCGTGTGTCCACAGGTTTTTTTTGTGTGTGTGTGTGTGTGAACATAGGTTTTCAGATCATTTGGGTAAATACTTATGAGTGCAATTGTTAAATCTTATGGCAAGAAAATGTTTAGTTTGTAAGAAACTGCGTTCCACAGGGGCTGTATCATTTTGCATTTCCAACAACAATGAATAAGAGTTACTGTTGTTCTGGATTCTTTCCAGCAGTTGGTATTGTCAGGTTTTTTTTTTTTTTTTTTGGATTTTAGCCATTCAGATAGTTGTGCACTGTATCCCATTGTTGTTTTGCCTTGCAGTTCCCTAAGGACAGATGATATTGAGTATCTTTTTATATGCTTATTTGCCATCTGTATATCATTTTCATTGAGGTGCCGTTCAGATCTTTGGCTCATTTTTTAATTAGACTGTTTGTTTTCTTATTGCTCAGTTTCACCAGTTCTTTGCATATTTGGATACAAATCCTTTATCATATATCTATTTTGAAAATAATTTGCTCTTACTCTGTGGCTTGATCTTTTCACTCTCTTAACAGTGTCTTCTGCAGATCATGTTTTAGTTACAATAAAGGCCGACTTATCAATTTTTTTATTTTATGGATCATTCCACTGGTGGTATATTTAAAAACTCAGCACCAAATCCAAAGTCATGTAGATTTTCTCCTATGTGTTCTTCAAGAAGTTGTATTAGTTTTGCATTTTATGTTTAGGTCCATGATCCGTTTTTAGTTAAGGTTTGTGTAAAGTGTAAGGTCTGTGTCTGGGTTATTATTTTTGCATATAGTACTGTTGTTGAAGAGACTGTCTTTTTTCACTGAATTGTCTTTGCTTCTTTGTCAAGGATCAGTTGACTATACTTGTGTGGGTCTCTCTTTGGGCTTTTTATTTTGTTCTACTGGTCATATGTGCCTATTCTTTCACCAATATCATGCTGTCTTGATTACTGTAGCCTTATAGTAACTCTTGAAATCAGATAGTGTGACTCTTTGAGCTTTGTGCTCCTTCAGTACTGTGCATGCTATTCTAGGTCTTTGCTTTTTTCTATAAACTTGAGAATTATTGATATCTACAAAATAGTTTGCTGATATTTTAACTGGGATTAAGTCATATCTACACATCATGTTGGGAAGAATTTATATTTTAACAATACTGAGTCTTTCATTCCATGAATGTGGAATCTCTTTCTCTTTATACAGATCTTTGATTTTCATCAGTGTTCTATAATTTTCCACATGTTGCTCCTACATATATTTTGTCAGATTTATGCCTAAGTATTTCATTTTTTGGATGCTATTGTGAATTATTTCCTTTTTCATCTCAAATTCTGATTATTCAAAGCTGTTATAAGGAGAGCAATTGACTTCGGTATATTAACCTTGTAATGTTGCTATACTCTCTTATTAGTTCAAAGAGTTCTTTTTTTTGTATTTTTTTTATTGTTTTGTATTTTCTACTAAGAGCAAAGAAGTTTTATTTCTTCCTTTCCAATCTGCATACCTTTTACTTTCTTTTCTTATTTCATTTTGCTAGTTTATACTTCTAGTATGATGTTGAATAGGAATGGTGAGAGAATATCCTTGTCTTGTTCCTGGTTTAGAGAGAAATTGTTTAGTTTCACACCATTAAGTATGAAATTAACTGTAGGCTTTTTGTAGATGTTCTTTACCAGATTAAGGAACTTTCCTTCTAGTCCTAGTTTGCTGTGCTTTTTTTTAAATCATGAATGTGTGTTGGATTTTGTGAAAAGTTTTTCTGGTATCAATTGATAAGACAATATGATTTTTCTTCTTTAGTTTTTTAATGTGGTGGATTACATGGATTGAATTTCAAATGTTGAACCATCTTACATTCCTGGGGTAAATCCACTGGGTTGTGGAATTTATGCATTGTTGGATTTGATTTTCTGGTATTTTTTGAGGGTTTTTGAGTCTATGTTTAAGAAAGATGTTGGTCTGTAATTTTCCTTTCTTGTAATGTCTTTATTTGATTTTGTTATTAGGATAATGTTGGCCTCATAAAATGAATTAGGAAATGTTTCCACTGCTTTTATTTTCTGGAAGATATTGTGGAGAAGTGGCATTATTTCTTACTTAAATGTTTGGCATAGTTCACCCATGAAGCTACGTGGATATGGTGCTGCTTTTTTGGAAGGGTATTAATTATTAATTCAATTTTTTAAAAAGATATAAGGCTATTCAGGTTGTCTGTATCTCCTTGTGTGAATTTGTGTTTTACAAGGGATTGTCATATTTTATCTAAACTTGTCATATTTTATCTAAACTATCAAATTTGTGGGCATAGAGTTGTTTGTAGCTTGCTTTTTTATAATATCCATATGTATAATATATAAAAGCCATATAATATAATATCCATGGGATATTCATGATATTGATAATTTGTATTTTCTCTTTTTTCCTTGGTTAGCTTACCTAGAGCTTTATCAATTTTATTATCTTTTGGCTTATAGATTTTTCTCTATTATTTTTCTGTTTTCAATTTTATTGATTTCTGCTCTAATTTTTATTATTTCTTTTCCTTTCCTGCTCTAGGATTAACTTGCTCTTCCTTCTCTAGTTTTTTAAGATGAATGGTTAGATAGATAATTGCAATTATAGTTTTCTTCTTTTTTAAGAAGTGCAGTTCAATGCTGTGTATTTTCCTCTAAGCATTTATTTCACTATATCCCACAAATCTTGATAAGTTGTATTCTCAGTTTAGTTTAAAATATTTTTACATTTCTCTTGATACTTCCTCTGGGACCCGTGTATTATTTAGAAGTGTACTGCTTAAATTTCAAAGTTTTGAGAATTTCCAGCTATATTTGTTACTGACTTCTAGTTTAATTCCTTTGTGGTCTGTGATTTTTATTCTTTTAAATTTATTAAGATGTTTGGTGGCCCAGAAGGTGGTCCCTCTTGCTGAATATTCTACACAAGCTTGGGAAGAATGTGTATGCTGGTGTCGTGGGATGGAGTATTCGATAAATGGCAATTAGATCAAGTTGACTGATAGTATTATTCAGGTCTATTATGTCCTTGTTGATTTTATGTCTACGTGGTCTATCAGTTACTGACAGGGAAGTGTTGAGCTCTAACTTTAACAGTGGATTTGTCTATTTCTCCATTCAGTTGTATCAAATTTTGCCTCATGTATTTTGATGCTCTGTTGTTAAGTGCATACATCTTTAGGACTGTTGTATCTTCTTAGAGAATTAACTCCTTTGTCATTACGTAGTTCCCTTGATAATTTTACTTGTTTTAAAATCTGCTTTGTTTGAAATTAATATAGCTACTCTAGCTTTCTTTATACTAGTATTAGCACGGTCTTTTTCCCCATTCTTTTACATTGAACTTTATAATCAGTTTCACATAGACAACATATATTTGGGTTTTTTTCTTCCTCTGACAATCTCTGTGTTTAATTATAGTATTTAAACAATTCATATTTAATATGATTATTGATGTGTTTGGATTAATATCAACTATGTTTATAACTGTTTTCCATTCATTGTTGGAGCCTTCTTTTCTGCCTTCTCTGGTTTGAGCATTTCAAATGATTATATTTTATCTATTCTCTTGGTGTATCAATTATACTTCTCTTAAAAATTTTAGGGACAGGGGCACCTGGGTGGCTCAGTTGGTTAAGCGACTGCCTTCGGCTCAGGCCATGATCCTGGAGTCCCGGGATTGAGTCCCGCATCGGGCTCCCTGCTCGGCAGGGAGTCTGCTTCTCCCTCTGACCCTCCTCCCTCTCATGCTCTCTGTCTCTCATTCTCTCTGTCTCAAATAAATAAATAAAATTAAAAAAAAAAATTTAGGGACACCTGGGTGGCTCAGTTGGTTAAGCATCCAACTCTTGATTTCTACTCAGGTCATGATTTTGGGGTCATGAGACCAAGCCCTGCATCGGGCTCCGTGCTCAGTGAGGAATCTGCTTGAGATTCTCTCTTTCCCCCTCTGCCCCTCCCATGCTTGCTTATGCACACACATGTGCTCTCCTCTAAAATAAATAAAACCTTCCAAAAAAATTTTAATGGTTGCCTTGAGTTTACAGTATTCGTTTTTAAACAATTTCAGTCTACCAACAAATAACATTATTCTACTTTATGTGTAGTGACGTTATCTTATAAAGGAGAATTCCCAGTTTCTCTCTCACATCCTATGGCATTGCTGTTATTCATTTCATTTATCCATTTGGGGTAATTACTGAATACATTGTTATTATTACTACTTCACACAAATAGCTGTCTCTTAGATCAAGGAAGAATAAGAAAAGATTTTGCTTTGCCTTCATTTATTCCTTCTCCTGTGTGCCTCTCTTCTTTATGTAGATCCATGTTTGTTTGGGTTTTTTTTAAAGATTTTATTTATTTCACAGAGAGAGACACAGAGAAAGAGGGAACACAAGCAGGGGGTGTGGGAGAGGGAGAAGCAGGCTCCCCGCAGAGCAGGGAGCCCGATGCGGGGCTCCATCCCAGCACCCTGGGATCATGACTTGAGCCGAAGGCAGATGCTTAACGACTGAGCCATCCAGGCATCCCTAGATCCATGTTTTTGACCTACATCATTTTCCTTCTGCATGAGAAGATCTTTTAACATGTCTTGCAGGACAGGTAATGAATTTCCTCAGTTTATGTTTATCTAAGAAGATCTTTCTTTCACTTTCACTTTTGAGGAGTAATTTCTCTGAATATAGAATTCTAGATTTGTGTTTTTTATTCTTTCAATAGAAAATGTTTCCCTTCAGTCTCTCGTTCCTGCATGATTTCTGATAAAATGTCTGCTAAAATTCTTATCTTTGTCTATTTGTAGGTAAGGTGGTTTTTTTCCTTCCTTTGGTTTCTTTCAAGATTTTCTCTGTCATTGGTTTTCTGCAGTTTGAATATGATATGACAGGTGTTTAGATTTTTTGGTATTTATTCTACTTAGTGTTCTCTGAGATTCTGGATCTGTGATTTGGTATCTGTTACTAATTTTAGAAAGTTCTTTGCCATTATTATTCAAATATTCTATTACATCCTCTCTCTCTTTCTCTAAATTTGTTATTTATTTATTTATTTATATTTATTTGTTTATTTTTTGAGAGAAAAAGCGTGCATGTGGGGTGGGGGAGAGGCAGAGGGAGAATTTTTTATTTTTTATTTTATTATTATTTTTTTAAAGATTTTATTTATTTATTTGACAGAGAGAGAGCGAGAGCAGGAACACAAGCAGGGGGAGTGGGAGAGGGAGAAGCAGGCTTCCCGCCGAGCAGGGAGCCCGATGTGGGACTCGATCCCAGGACTCTGGGATCATGACCTGAGCCGAAGGCAGACGCTTAACGACTGAGCCACCCAGGTGCCCGAGGGAGAATTTTTTAAAAAAAATATTTATTTATTTGACAGAGTGAGACACAGTGAGAGAGGGAACTCAAGCAGGGGGAGTGGGAGAGGGAGAAGCAGGCTTCCCTCTGAGCAGGGAGCCCGATGTGGGGCTCAGTCCCAGAACCCAAGGATCATGACCTGAGCTGAAGGCAGATGCTTAATGACTGAGCCACCCAGGCGCCTTGAGAGAGAATCTTAAGCAGGCTCCATGCTGAGCTCAGAACCCGATGCAGGGCTTGATCTCACCATCCTGAGATGACCTGAGCAGAAATCAAGAGTTGGAGGCTTAACCACCTGAACCACCCAGGGGCCCCTCCTCTGGATATATTAATTACACATTTGTTACATCTTTTGAATTTGTGCTATCACTCTTAAGATGTTCTGCTTTTTTCATTCTGTGCATTTTAGTTTGGAAAGCTTCTGTTGACCTGTTTCTAAGCTCACCGTTTCTTTACTTGGCCACGTCCGTTCTGGGGATGAACCCATCAAAGACATTCTTCATTTCTGTTACAATTTTTTTTTTTTAAAGATTTTATTTATTTATTTGAGAGAGAGAGAATGAGAGACAGAGAGCACGAGAGGGAAGAGGGCGGAGGGAGAAGCAGACCCCCTGCTGAGCAGGGAGCCCGATGTGGGACTCGATCCCGGGACTCCAGGATCATGACCTGAGCCGAAGGCAGTCACTTAACCAACTGAGCCACCCAGGCGCCCTCTGTTACAATTTTTGATTTCTTCCATTGCCTTTTAATTTTTCGTAGAATTTCTATTTCTCTGCTTACATTTCCCATCTGCTGTCTGTGTGTTGTCCATTTTTTCCATTAGAACCCTAAAACATTAATGATAATTATTTTACATTCTCTCTCTGGTAACTCCCACATCTGTGTTATACCTGAGTCTGGTTCTGATACTTACTTTTCTCTTCAGAATGTATTTTGTTGTTGCTGTTGTTTTACCTTATAATTTTTAAAATAAAAGTTAACCATTTTAAAGTGTACAATTCACTGACATTACACGCATTCACAGTGTTGTGCAGCCATCACTGGGTATGAGCAGGGTGGGCATGTGCCCGATGCATGAAGAAGGTGACATAAGCAAGGTAGGGATCAGCAGGGTGGGCTCTACACCACATCTCCAGGCCCAGCAGAGTCCAACATGGAGTGGTAGCCAACTGAGTCTTGAGTGAATAAATGGAAAGAAGCAGTATCTCTTTTGCTTTTTTGTTTGAGGAGGCCGATATTTGGCTTTAACCTTTTTCAGGACTAGAGCTGTGAACCTTGTTACTTAGCCTAGGGCATCTCAAACTTCAGCGAGCATCAGAGTCCTTGGAGTTGTTAAAACTGATTGCACATACCTGGACTGAATTCTGAGATTGAGTTTCTTTTTTTTTAAATTCTTTTTTAATTAACATATAATGTATTATTTGTTTCAGGGGTACAGCTCTGTGATTCATCAGTCTTACACAATTCACAGAGCTCACCATAGCACGTACCCTCCCCAACGTCCATCACCCAGCCACCCCATCCTTCCCATCCCCCTCCACTCCAGCGACCCTCAGTTTGTTTCCTAAGAGTCTCTTATGGTTTGTCTCCCTTTCTGGTTTCATCCCATTTCATTTTTCCCTCTCTTCCCGTATGATGATCTGCCTTGTTTCTCAAATTCCACATATCAGCGAGATCATATGATAATTGTCTTTCTCTGACGTCCATCCACGTCGTTGCAAATGGCAAGATCTCATTCCTTTTGATGGCTGCATAATATTCCGTTGTATAATATATACCACGTCTTCTTTATCCATGCATCTGTCGATGGATATCTAGGTTCTGTCCACAGTTTGGCTGTTCTGGACACGGCTGGTATAAACATCGGGGTGCTCTAACCACTGCCCAGGTGATACTAATGTTGTGCCCCCCTGGCCCGCACTTGGCGTGCCTCTCAGCCCATTCTCGGACTTTGTATCGAATGCCCTTAAGAGTTGAGTGGTTTCCTGGGTGCAGCAACAGCCCCGTGTCTGGTCGCCAGGCTGTCCCAGGTGTATGTGCCCCGCGGCTGGAGCAGCAGCAGAATAAACATGTACCCCCCTTGGCCCGCAGTGGCTTCCTCAGACCCTCTGAGGGGTTATTAAAACCACAGATACGGGTGGCTGGCACCCTTGAGGGGGTGCACACTGTGAGTCAGAGATCTCCCCAAGATAAGGGCAGTGTGAAGCCAGATGATGACATGTGTGAGGCTGTTGCTCGCTCCATGCCCCGAGAGGACCACCAAAGGGAAGTTCACTCCATGAACTTGGGAAGCTACACGTTCATAAGAAGCAGCTGGAGTCAGTGCGTCACATTTGTACACTTCTTCTTCCAAAAATCTCCTTCAGCAGAAATCTTCCAAAAGGAAGATGTGTATTTTAGATTATCAGTCTCAGTGGTTTGGTATCAGCCTCTTTTCCTGATACAGTCAGGGACCTGGAGACGGCATCTCATCTTGAAGAGTCTTCCAGGTGAAAAGTTGCACTTGGAGAAGTGATGATTTAAATCAGACGCAGCTGTAATCAGACAGCTGCTACCTGTGGATCTTGTAGAGCAGGATCCTGGCTGGCTGCTGTGGCGTCAGCTCTCCGTGGCTCTTTGCCCCCGGCCCATAACGCAGTCGGGGCTTGGAAGGCTTAATACTCGAGAACAAAGCTGGTAGTTCCATCAGGTTTCTTTTCTGGGTAAGAGGCCAAAATATCACATGTGTTGGAGAGAGGAATGCAGACCAGGAGCACAAGTCCCTGGGACCGAAAATGTGTTCACATAATTAGACCAGCCTCCCTTTGTCCAGTATGGCCATTCCGTCAAATGTGGACCATGGGAGTTTTGCTTCCATCGTCATTGTATGAATGTTCCAACAGCCACAATTCTTAGTGTGTTCACGGTGGTCTCGTAAATGGTGAAAACCTTCACGCCCTACGATCTTATGCTCCTAAGAAGCAATTACGACTCCTAACGTACATTTTATTAACCTCAAAAATGGAATGTGTGACCTGTAGACTCAGGGCATTTGTTTGACATGTCAGTGAGTTCTTATATACACTTACATACAGGAACCAAACTCACTACTCGCTCTGGCGGGCACCAGCTCCCCCCCTGCCCCCCGCCCCCAGCATGGCTGGCTAGACACCATTACACAGGCTGTGCGGAGGAGTCCAGGGGTGGGCTGACTGGGACCACTGGTTCTCTGTGATAAAGGAGTTTCCATGGAGCTCCCGGATGCCTTCCATGTCCCACACTCCCCTCCCCACCTGCAGCCTGGAGTCCCCCCGAGTGCCTAGCAGTGGGTGACAGTCTCGTTTCTGTCTGGGGGGACCAGACCAAGCCCACCATCACGGAGGGTCTAAAAGTCACTTCATCTTTCCCAAGAGCCTGTGGGACTCTGGGTTCCAAATGCTTTTGCCCAGGAAGATGAAGATTCACCTGAACCCCTCTTCCCTGGGGTCCATGGGCCCCAGGACCCCAGATTTTAATTTGCTCTAGACACTTTAAAATGCAACAGCTCGGGCGCCTGGGTGGCTCAGTTGGTTAAGCGACTGCCTTCGGCTCAGGTCATGATCCTGGAGTCCCGGGATCGAGTCCCGCATCGGGCTCCCTGCTCGGCAGGGAGTCTGCTTCTCCCTCTGACCCTCCTCCCTCTCATGCTCTCTGTCTCTCATTCTCTCTCTCAAAATAAATAAATAAATAAATAAATCTTTAAAATGCAACAGCTCTTCTCCTTCACAGGATTGTAAGTCTTTTTATGTTTGAGTCAGGTTCAGAAACTTGTTCTGTTTTAGAAAGCGGGTGGCTCTTCTCGTCCTCAGCCCTGAGCTGTTAAATTTACTGCTTCTCTTTTCCTGTAGGTGTCAGGGAATAAATTAACATACAGCTCTCTCCTAATTGCTTGATTCCAATTAATCACCTTTGTGTGTCTGAGTGCTATCTTTTATGTTTGAAGGAATGACGGTGGAAACAAAGGGGGTGGCTATTTGTGATTAAAAAAAAAAACATTCCTCGATGCTGGGAGGATCCAGAAGTACTCATCAGTGCCCATCAGCACAGACATTCACTGACTTGCTTGGGTTTCTATGCTTAGAAAACTCACCGTGATTTGTTGTCTATTACACTGTCGGGCTGCCCTATCCAATATGGAAACCACCAGCCATGTGTGGTAGTGAGCGCTGGAAATGAGGCTACTCCTGGTTGAGCTGGGCTGTAAGTCTGAAGTACACTCAGCATTTGAAAGACTTAGTGGGAAAAGAATATAAAAATATGTCATTAAGATTGTTTATATTGATTACGTGCCATAAGAATAATACTTTGGGTATGATGGGTGAAATACAGTATACCATTAAAATTAACTTCACCTGTTTTTATTTTTAAATGTGGCTACTCGAAAATTTATAATTATATGGCTGAGATTACTTCTGTTGGACAGGGAGAGTCTTGACCGTTCAGGTCATGCAAGAATATGCACTCTTCATGGGGCTTGCTCGCATTCTGGTTGTCTGCTGCATAGGAAAGCTTCTGTGACCTAACAATTGACTTGAAACTCTTTTTAACACCCAGCCTATTATGCTGCTAGAAGAGTTCTAGAAGAGTGCATAAAGAATATAGCTGGTTATAGGGTTAGCTCGACCTTCTCCATGTCTAAGAGGAACTTCGACAGTCAGTCGTGAGTTTGACTGGATGAGCCACACATCTGTTTACTGACAGCAACAGTCACTGTCTCTGCTTTCTGAAAATAAAAACCTGAATTCGATTCGTTGGTTGGAATAACATTTTTGAAATACATAATCAGTACCTGGGAAAAACTGGCCGAGTTTCAAAAATGTAGAAAACCTACCCTAGAAAAGACAATGAGGTTAAGATCAGGGAAGTATTAATGTGGAAATAAGAAAGTGTTAAGGGAGTTCTGATCGTAATTTATAAAATCAATGAGTTCTGTATGTAGAGTAATTGCAGTAGCAAACCTCTCTGAGGGCTTCATCGTAGGACATTAGCTCCCTCGATGTACTCCCCTTCCAGATGCTGGGAAACTACTTATGTGAGTTCCTTGGTGGTTTTTAGATTTAGCAAATAGAAATACAGGACACCCAGTTAAATGTGAATATCAGATAAACAGGGAATAATATTTAGTGTCAGTATGTTCCATGTAGCATTTGGGTTTTGCTTTTACTCAAAGTGATTTGTTGTTTATCTGGAACCGAGAATGCCGGGGAGCTTCCCCTGATCTTTCAGCCTGGTCTCCTGCAGCTTGGGGCTCTGCGGCCCCTGCCCCTGGCAGTGTTGTCCCCCCCCTCAAGTGGGCTCCCAAGCAGGGCACAGCTGCGGATGCCCCCTGGGGCCCAGGGGAGGAAGGCTGTGGTAGCCTGAATCATGTCCCTAGGCTTGGAGCTGCCTTAATCCCTGGACCCTGTGAATAGGTTTTCCTACATGGCAAAAGGGACTTTGCTGACATGATTAAGACTCTGGCCATGGGGAGCTTCCCCTAAAAACCGGGTGGGCTCAGTGTACTCAGAAGGGACCTCATAAAGGAAAGCAAGAAGGTCAGAGTCAGAAAGGCAGATGTGAGGATGGAAGTGAGGTTGCAGCGATGCAGCCATGAGCCAGGGAATGCTGGAGCCCTCCAGAAGGTAGAAAAGGTGAGGAAACCGAGCCTCTGGAGGAAGCACCAGCCTTGATTTTAGTTCCCTGAGAGAGACCCCTCTGGACTTCTAACCCGCAGAAATGAAGGAATGGCTTTGCCTGGTCTCACGCCACGAAGCCTGCGATCGTGTGTTACTGCAGCAATAGGAAGCCAGTATGAGGCGTCAGCTTGGCATTTTCCCTGGCTCCTCGGGGCCCTCCAGAACGGCAAAGACCAGGTTCCGACTTTTAGGAAAATATTAATGATGGGTCCGTGGTCATAGGAGGTGGAAAAATCCCATACAACTACTGCAGAGAGCCCTCTCCTGGCCCCCTCCCTGCGTGGGCTCAAAGCCCAGGTCCACCTTGCCACCAGTTCACAGCCACGACTCACTGGCCCCAGACCCCGAGGCTAGGAGGACGTTTTCCCCTGTAAGGATAAGAAGTCCATCCAGGTTTGATTTCTTTAGGATCATCGGTTTGCCTTACCACCAGCCACGGGACATGAGTACATTTCTCCAAGCTGGGCTACCAGGTCTTAAATCCTACCTGCCATCCAGGCTGAGCTAGGCTGAGGTGAGCCCCATGTTCTTTTGAGCCTCTCTTGGAGGGAGGTGATGCATAGGCCTGCATGTCCTTCCTGCATGTCCTTGACACCCCATCCATGCCCCCCCAGCCTGCTGTGGGCGTACGCCCACCACTCTGTAAGAAAGCACAAATGTATGGACGAAGAGCGGGTAAAATCCTCACTTAGGAAAGAAGCACCTTTCCATCACTAACACCCTTCAGAGTCGGCAGCTCTGTCTGTCCACAAAAAAAGCACATCATCTTGGAGGACTGTGCAGAGGTTCATGGTAGCTAAAGCCACATTTTCTCAAACCTCTTTACCGGTAGAGTCTTTCTGTTTTGCAAATACTGAAGGCCCTTGGCTGGTTTCCCTGCAACTAAGGAACAGACTACATCACTATGCAAATTCAAGCAGCTCCTGCTTAGAAAGAAAGCTGCTCACAAATGTACATAAGTTTTCCTGATTTCTCTTCATCTGGGTTCAGAAAACTTCAGTGACTCATCTCACATCAGGCTGTCATGCTATGCAGTTCTGGAGTGAAATGAACTTGGTCATGGTCTTCTAGATCCTAGAGTGAGGAGTCCTCCAGAAACAAAGAGGAAATGGTTTTGGAATTGACAGTTGGGGGGTAAATCCTGGGTTTCCAGAGCAGGGACCTTAGCCTCAGTTGCAAGTGACAACTGTGTATTATTGGCGGTTAGTTATGTAGTATCGCTACTCCAGTGGGTGTGTTTTCCTAATATTTTCGCCTTCTTACAGACATTTCTTGATTTCTTAGAGGAAAATAATCGCTTTTAAGCAAGGCTGCCTATGGATTTGTACGTGGCACAGAGTTGATGCTTAGAGAACACATTTGAAGTGGATGATGGTTGAGAGGGCAAGGTGGGAAGAGGAGTCAGTGAATATGTTCTAAGATTTCCAGTATGTGGTTGGAGGAGAAGAGAGGGGAAGGCAGAGCCCTAAGGACTCGTAACTCCAGCAAAGATGCCACCAGTTGCCATTGCTCTAGTTCTTGCAGGGTATTCCAGAGGATTGGGAACACTGGCAATCTGACCATCTTGTAGTCCATACTGAGAAAGTGAGAGGAGAAAACACCCAACAGAAGAGGCGGGACTTCATTGTTCGTCCTTTATGTGCCTGGCCCCAAGTAAAGTCTTTCCGGGGGGCAGGGTGGGGGTTGGGGGGGTAGTGAGAAGCTCTGTTGAGAGTCATGGTAGATCTTCCAAGTCAGGAAACAATTAGTACGGAAAAGAGATTCCAGGGCAAAACATTTTCTTTTGGAAAATTAATGGTAATGTCAAAAAAGAGACTTATTTTTTTAAAAAAAGATTTTATTTATTTTTTTATTTATTTGTGTGATAGAGAGAGAGAGGAGAGGGACTAGCAGACTCTGCACTGAGCACAGAGCTGGGTTGGGGCTCAGTCCCATGACCCTGAGATCGTGACCTGAGCTGAAATCAAGAGTCAGAGGCTCAACCAACTGAGCCACCCAGGCGCCCCCCAAAAAGAGACTATTTATTTTTAAATTCAACTTAATTAACATATAGCATATTATTAGTTTCAGGGGTAGAATTTAGTAATTCATCAGTTGCATATAACACCCAGTGCTCATTCCATCACGTGTCCTCCTGAATGCCCATCACCCAGTTACCCCTTCCCTTCACCCCCCTCCCCTCCAGCAACCCTCAGTTTGTTTCCTATAGAGACTTTTAAATGCAGGGCATCCCCAAGTGCTACCCAGAGGTCCACTCATGTTCTCTCTTCCAGCCCACTCACGATTTGGGTAAATCCCTGAGTGCATTCACCTTCTGTTTTTGTCAGACCCATGGTCTCTCTGCTCCATGCCTAACTGCCCCTTCCCTTGGTTTGAGTGGCTCACTCCCTTCCCCTTCATTTCTGCACATGAGATATTTGTGTGGCCAGTGAACTTGAAGGGAAGTTAGGGGGTTGGCACTGATTTGCAGCTCACAATTAAGTGTCATCTGCTGCGTTCTTTTTTTTTTTTTTTTAAAGATTTTATTTATTTATTTATTTTGAGAGCGCGAGAGAGCAAGAGCATGTGAGTGGGGCAAGGGGCAGAGGGAGAGAGAGAGAAACCCCAGCAGAGTCCCCATTGAGTGCAGAGCCCTGTGTGGGTCTCCAAATTATGACGTATGAGATGATGATCGGAGCTGAAACCAAGAGTCAGACGTTCAACCCACTGAGCCACCCAGGCGCCCCAACCGCTCTGGTCTTAAAAGCTTTGGGAACCCTCTGTTTCAACCTCTCTGTCTCTTCTCCTTGACCCCCAAGTGCAGAGGGCAGCTTGACCACATCTTCTGTTGACTTGTTTCCAGCCCAGTGGAAACTTGATCCCCCATCAGTGGATTATCAGAGTATGTTCCTAAATAAACACAACAACCACTCTCCCTAAAAGAACGTTGGTCTTTCCCTTAAGATAATTTAAAAAACCTCACTATATAAATAAGTATGGATATCTGCACATTAAAGTAAGATATAGCAAACTACATTTTTTGGTAACATATATGAAAACTCAACCTTGTTAGGTTAATAAAAAATTAATATTTTTTCTATAATTAAAATAATAGATTAAAAAGATTCAATAAGAAAGTGCAGTAGTACACAGAATTATCTTATTATCTTCATTAAATATTTCCTGAGAAAGCAATAATTACTGTAGTCAAACCATCAAAGCCAAAATGAGCCACAAGACAAATATTGTAGTTAAACTCTCCAGTTCCTCCAGTGTAGGCATTTGCCTACTAAATACAGGTTTCTGAGTTCTTCTAATTAACAGAGGAGTTCGTCCTTAGGTGTGATAGAAATACGATCCCTCACCAAGATACTCCATTTAGGAAAACTCTCAAGTTGTGGATATAAACTATTTATGGTCATGTAATATCATTTTCTAAAAGGGAATTAGAAACATACTTCAGAAAACCAGCAGCTACATAATTTGCAGTTAAGACATGCCACCCTGGAGTATTTGTAAGCCTACTTATTAGCATATATGCCAGAGATATTTGCATATTATAATTTTTAATTGGTCTGGTGATTCCACATGTAAACTTACGGTTGAAAATTTTCATGGGAAATTCTACTTCCCGTTCTTCTGGATAGAAAAAAAAATTTCCAAAAATGCCTTCAGAGGCTGGCTTACAAAAGAGAAAAGTATCTTGTATCATCTTTCCTAGCAAAGATGAGACTTTTTCCGGGAAAGCAAGCATTCCCCTCCCTGCCCACCAAGTGACATTAGACCTTCTTGGCTTTTGTCTTCTGCTCCTCTGACCTCAGAGGCTCCAGGCCAGGACCCAGCTACGTAATTTGTGGGGCATCTTATTCAAAAATTAGTAATTGCAAGATGGCTATAGCAGAGTCTCAGAGCAAACTCTGGGCTTTAGACACGGAGCTCCGTGTGGCTGCCTGGGTCACACCCCCTTGAAACCAGAACATTTAGACCTTGTTTGGCTCTCTCTACCCTGTCAACCTGTTCAGACTTGCCAAATCTACTTTACTTCCCCAAGTCCTCTATTTCAACTCTGGAAACAATTGTCTGCTCTCCTGGCCATGGAAACAGTACCCCCCAGGCTTTCTGGGAATTGAGAAATCAGGCGTTCCTCTCCTTGTATTTGCTTCAGTTTCTGTAGATCACTACTAATTAAATATTCAGGTGGCATTTCTTTCTTCTTTGGGCATTTTTTAGTTAACAAACATAAACCCTTATTTTAGCATTGTTCTATTATTCCGTATGAATTGGATTATCATTCTTTCACAAAGTTTCAAGATTAGTGTGATTGCCAACTAAGCAAATCTATCTAGATGATTCAAAATAGAAACCTCAAGTCTAGGGGCAGAGTTCTGAACATTTCAAGAGGATGAAAACATCAGGAGGCAACAAGGTTCATTTCAAAGGAGGTACTGAATCCACTCCCGGGGAATTTATTTTAACAAGTGGATTTATCCCAGCAAATAAGTATGGCATGCTACTATGGGATAGATGTTGTGTGGCATTCATCAAGGAGCAAGACGCAGCCTGCTCTCTAAAGGAATTTATGATCTAGTGGAGAGAATGGGCATGTATACCCATGGTTCTAATAAAGGCAGCAGAAAAGCAGGGCTCCTGGAAGGTTTCCTGGCAGATGGATTGCAGCTGGGGCTCAAATGATTTTGCCAAGTAGAGATGGGAAGTGGAGAAAGGTGCTCCAGGAGGAGGAACCTGTGTGAGCAAAGGCTCAGAGCTGAGAAGGCCCAGGCCCTGCTTGGCCAGTGGCAGATACTCTGGTTACAGGGGGAAAGTGCAGTATGTATGGAGGTGGGAGAAGAAAAGCCAGGATGAGGCCAGAAAGGAACTTGAATGCCACACTGAGGGGATTCAACTCTACAGAGAGAAAGGTGAGAGATGGCTGTGGGAGCTGGAGGCTTTTACATTGGGGGTTGCAACTGTAACTTAGGGAGACCTACTGGGCACCTGTGCTGGGAAGAAGAGACGTGGGGTGAGGGGCCGGGCGGCGGGAAGGCTGGTGTCCAGGGGAAACACAATAATGACCTGAGCAGAAGTGGTAGCAGAAAGAAGGAGGGTGGGGGGTTTATAGGGCTGGTAGGGAATAGGGAGCATTCAAGAGTGATGCCAAGGTTTTGAGTCTGATGACCGGAATAACGTTGGCCCAACCGTTGAATTACAGGAGTTTGAAGTAGGAGGTAGTCTGAGGAGGAAGATGAAGATTTATTGGGCCTGGAGTGAGCATGAGGGTCTGCTGGGACATTCAGGTGAGAATACCCTATAGACAGTGACGGTGGGCCTGGAACCTGGGAGAGGGAGGCTCTGGAGTCACAGGAAGGGGTTAGCTGTGCCCAGGTGGGTGGTCAAGGTTAAAGAAAGAGGATGTGGGGAGATGGGAAAGACTTGGGCCAAGAGATGGATCTTCACTTAGGAGGCATGGGGCAGGAGGTGGGGGAGATGGAGAGAAGAACACCCTTCTCCTTGGAAGACCACATGGTAGGAGGAAGCATTTTCTGCTCGGGGAGGTCTAAGCGCTTCTGTGGCTTGGAGCTAGGAGGAAACAACCTGCATGAGCTGGAGAGCCATGGTGGAGCAAGGAGGAAGAACAGGTGGGAAAGGATGCTGGCGAGGAGGCCAGGTCTATGTGGGTGGCTGTTTGAGTGAACGCTCTTCTTTTTGCCATGCAAATGCCACAGATGTGATCTCTGGGAGATGTGCATTAAATTAAAATGTGCTCCAGTGATAAGGCTTTGCAGCGTATGGCTCTGTCCTACCACCAGACCTACCTGGTGATGTCATCAGCCCCGAGTATGGTGGACGGGCAGCAGCATCTCGGGGGAAGTCAGGCATTGCTTTCCACCTGGAGATTGGTCAAGTTTCCTTAATCCATTTTACCTTCTTTTTTTTTTTTTTTAAAGATTTTATTTATTTGACAGAGAGAGACGAGGAGAGAGGGAACATAAGCAGGGGGAGTAGGAGAGGGAGAAGCAGGCCTCCCACCGAGCAGGGAGCCCGATGTGGGGCTCGATCCCAGGACCCTGGGATCATGACCCGAGCCGAAGGCAGACGCTTAACGACTGAGCCACCCAGGCGCCCCATTTTACCTTCTTTTTGCTCTGTTGCTCGATGTCTCTATAACCACTGCCTTAGCATCTAAATATTGATGATATTTTTTTGTGTATTGAAAACTGTTTTATGTTCTAGTTCTTCCCCATATATTTTCTCCTCACTATGACCTTGCGGTCAGGGCATTACTGGTTTCTACTGGTCTGACCAGCAGCCTGAGCCTTTGGGTCAGGCCTGCAGCAGCCAGGCTGAGTATGGTCTCTTACTGATTACTCCAAAGAGTGGGACTTCTGTTTTTGGAGGCATTCCTGTCCTGATGATGTTGGTCAGGTTTTATGACCGTATACATGATTGCACTCATACACTGGGTCATATGAATGCACCATCTGATGCAAGAAGCCCCAACAAATATGGGGAAGGCAAAGCAGAGGGAGGTTGGGAAGAAGGAGGTAAGTTGTGCCAAATGTGTACTTAGCATTACAATAGGGGCAGTGCAACAAGCCGAGCAAATCCAATTTATTTTTCTGATAAATAATTGCTCCTTTGTCATTGTGCAGTGATACCAGGTTCCCTTCATGCCTCCATTCTTTTCATAAAGAATCCATTAGTCTTGCATGAATCTTCAATTATCCCGCTACACAGTCTGCAGGAAGCAAAGTTATTTCAGTTGATGGAAAATCTCCTTTTTACTCTCCTAACTATTTAGACAGGGATCAGATCCTAGATCACTAATAATCTTTTCTAACATCGCATAAAATAGTGAAGATTTTCTGTACAATCAACACTTGGATGCCTATGTACAGGATCCATCCCTAACCATTCACTCATTCCAGAAACTTCTGCGAGGACCTACCATGTGCCAGGAATTGGGATAAATCCTGGATACTTTGACCCATTTGAAAAGGGGCCCATCTCACAGTTGGGCCACTGCTCCTCCAGCAGGGACCCAACAAGTGGCAGATCCGGGGAGACACACCTTCCTCCCCCGGGAGGAGCAGTGTGGGAGCACACCACAGGGATCTGCGGGGTTTGGAGACTCCACCCGGGGTCGGGTACCAGAGATAGAAATGTGCGGTCACAGGCTGGGCGAGCACGGAGTGAGGCCGGAGACCGGGGAGACGGGAGTGATTGACTGCTTTTCTCTGGGGGCTCACTGAGGAGCGGGGTCCCAAGTTCTCGGCTCCTCCGGGGCGGAGATTGGGAGGCCGCCATTTTCACTCTCCGCCTCCAAAGCTGTAGGGAAAG
>NC_138374.1:5109160-5130321 GCF_054177405.1 Leptonychotes weddellii
GGAGTCTCCCCAGATCTGCCGCTTGTTGGGTCCCTGCTGGAGGAGCAGTGGTCCGACTGGGCTGCGGATCATGGTTTATGACAATCCTGAGCTGAGAGCCCGGGCCTCGGCTCCATCTCTGCAGCCAGCTTCCCCGCTCCGATACCTGGGAGCTCTGCCGCACTCAGGCACCCTCGGTCTTTCTGTGACCCCGAGGGTCCTGAGACCACACTGTCCCACGAGGGTTCCACCCCCTGCCTAGCCACCAGAGTGACGTCCCTGAGCGGAGGCGACTTCTACAAGTTCCAATTTTGTGCTCGGGGCTCTATCACTTGCCAGAAGTGGCCAACGGAGGCCCCCTCCGCCGCCCTCTATCCTCCTGAATATCGCCTCAGATTCACTTCTCCGCACATCCTACCTTCCAGAAAGTGGTCGCTTTTCTGTTCAGAGAGTTGCTGCTCTTCTTTTCTTCGATCTTCTGTTGAATTCGTAGGTGTTCAGAATGGTTTGATCCCTATCCAGCTGAATTCTTGGGACCAGATGAAATCCAGGTCTCCTACTCTGCCATCTTGCTCCTCCTCCTGGCTAATTGAATTTAAATAAAAAAAATAAAAGTTATCCAAAAGAACCCAATAGCACGTTAAAAGAATGATGCATTAAGAGTAAGTGAGATTCATTCCAGAATGCAAGGATGGTCCAATATTCGGAAATATATTGATACGCCATACTGGTAATAGAGTAAGGGACTAAATCATATGACCATCTCCATAGATACAGAAGAGGCACTTGACAAGACTCCATACCTGTAGTAGTCTGTTGTGGGTGTCACAACAATAGTACCACAGTCTGCGTGGCATAAACAATGGATATTTATCTACTCACGTTTACAGATGCTGGAAGTCAAGTCCAAGGTCAAGATGTTGGCAGAGGCGGTTTCTTCTGAGACCTCTCTCCTTGGCTCGCACACAGTTTCCTTCTTGCTGCCTCATGTTGTCTTTCCTGTATGTGTGTATACTTTTAATGTCTCATGGTGTGTCCAAATTCCCTCTTCTTATAAGGACAAGAGCCAGGTTGGATTAGGACCCATCCTAATGGCTTCATTTTAACTTATCACCTCTTTAGAGGTCTTTTCTCCAGATACAGTCACATTCTGATGTCTTGTATGGCTTCAACATATGAATCTTGGGGACCACAATTCAGCCCATAACGATACTTTATTCCCTTTATGAACACTTATCCCTATGGTAATATAGGAATTGATGGATGCTTTCACCACATGTAAAATATCCTCAGACCAAAGTTAGCTTCTCACTTAATGGGAAAACACTTGGGGATTTGCTGCCAAGGGTTGGAACAAGAAATAATGTCCACTCTCTTTGTTACTGTCTAATATTGTGTTATTAGCCAATGCAACCAGACAAAGGAAAGTACTTACAGAGCAGATATTAGAAAGGAATAGAAAAATATTTCTATTTATAGATAATATGGTTATGTGACAACCCAAAAAAATCAAGGAGAAGCTGCTATAATAGTAAGAAACTTTAGTAAATTAACAAGTGATAATAACACACAAATCAGTAGATGTTCTATATATAAACAGAACCCAGCTCAGCATAATGGAAGACAAGACTGCGTTTACAACAGCAAGAAAGACAATGAAATATGTAGGTATAAATCTAGAGAGATGTCTAAGACCTACAGGGAAAATGTAAACACCTCTTGAGGATATAAAAGGGGCCATGAGCAAAGGGGAAAACATCCCATGTTTTGGATGGAAAAACTCATTTTCACAAATACATCCATTCCTCACAGATCAATTTGTAAGGTAAAGGCAGTCTCAGAAAAATCAGTGATTATTTTTTAAACTGGATCTAGACAGGTCACTTATGAAGTTTATTTAGAAGAACAAACAAGGAACATTCACTAGGAGAATTGGTGGAAGGTGAGTTATAGGGGTGAGGAGCAGAAGTTAAACACGCTAGGAAGCTTCTAGAATTGAAATATTAAAACATTATATAAAGCTTCTATAACTAAAATAGAGTGGCATTGGCACATTCATAGACCAATGGAACAGAGTAGAAAAATCTGGAAATAGTCCCACCAGCATATGGAAATTTAGTGCTTGATAGAGATGAGATCTCAAGCTAGAGTCCTCAGTGAGGACTGATTCATGCTTTGATCAGAAGAGTTTGCAGTTATGGATTACCTTAGGTTGGATACTGTTTCCCCAAATTCATGTCCTTCCCCAAACCTCATAATGTGATGTTATTTGGAAATAGAGCCATTGCAGATGTAATTCATTGAGATGAGGTCATATGGAGTAGGGTGGGCCCTTAACTGAACACGACCGGTATCCTGATACGAAGAAATGCAGACACACATGGGAGAGAAGGCCATGTGACAAGGGAGGCCGAGACTGGGTGATGTGTCTGCAAACCAGGGATCCCAAGGTTGGTCAGCACCCACCAGAAGCTGGAAGAGGCAAGGAAGGATTCTTCCCTAGAGCCTTCGGAGAGAGTGTGGCCCTGCCAACACTTTGATCTCAGGTTTGTTGCTTCCAGTACTGTGGGGGGACCAGATGTCTGTGGTTATAAGCCACCCAGTGTGTGGTGCTTTGTTACAGCAGCCCCAGGACAGGAATGCACAGGGTGTTGAGACAAACAGCCTGCTCCACAAGAGCTGGGACTTGCTAGCCAGTGGGGACCTTGGGAGGCAGGGAGTTTGGGGCATAAACACTCTGATCGGGTGCCTGGGTGGCTCAGTTGGTTAAGCGTCTGCCTTCGGCTCAGGTCATGATCCCAGAGTCCTGGGATCAAGCCCCGCATCAGGCTCCCTGCTCCCCGTCCCCGTTCCCCTGCTCCGGTGTGTGTGCTCTCTCCCTCTCTCTCGCTCACTCTTTTTCTCACATAAATAAATAAAATCTTAAAATAATTATAGAACAAACACACAAAAAACCACTCTGGGGGCGCCTGGGTGGCTCAGATGGTTAAGCATCTGCCTTTGGCTCAGACAGTGATCCCAGGGTCCTGGGATCGAGCCCCATGTCCCGCTCCTGGTTCAGCGGGGAGCCTTCTTCTCCCTTTCCCTCTGCCTCTCCCCCTGCTCATGCTCTCTCTCTGTATCTCTGTGTCTCAAGTGACTAAATAAAATCTTAAAAAACAAACACTCTGATCTTACTCCCTTCCCCCGCACGGATTGGAGCTATCCAGGATGGCGGCCAAGGCCACAAGCACTTGAAATGTGGTCAGTGGTGACTGAGAGGAGCTGTGTGACATACACACGGGGTCACGAAGACTTAGAAAAAAGATTGTGAAATATTTCATTAATAATCTTTTTATATTGATTGCAAGTTGATACAGTATTGCTTTAGGTATGTTGTGTTAATAAATAAGATGTATTTATTATTAAAATGAACTTCGGCCGTTTATTTTTACTTGCAAATATGTGGCTATCAGAAAAACTGAAATGACATGTGGCTCATGTCGGTGGCTTGGCTTTCATTTCTGTCGGACAGCACTGCTGAAAAAGGCAGAGAGCAGGCCATTCTGCTGAGATGATCCACCAGCTCAGCTTCCTGGGCCCAGGACAGAGAGGCTGGCCCCAGAACGAGGGTGGATCCGAAGGGGCAAATACAAGACATTGAACACAAGCACCTATTACGTGCCAGAAATGGTTTTAGAGGCTGGGGAATAAAGCAGCAAAAAGTCCAGATGAGAGATGGTAGTGCCTTAGAGTGGGAACAGTGGGGATGGGGAGAAAAAGGACAGATTTAAGAAGTATCGAGAAGGCAGAACTGATGGTACTTGGAAATTGGACTGTGAAAGAGAGGGGAGCCAGGTTTGTAGATGGAGCGAATAAATAGTGATGCCATTTTCCGAGCCTGGAATAGCTACAAGGAGCGAGTTTGGTGTGTGAGTGGTTTCTATTTTGGAAGTGACGAGTTTGTTGTGAAACCTGGGTGAATGTATAGAACCAGAGCTTAGGAAAAAACATGGGCTAGAGATTCTGCTTTGGGAATTACCAGCAGATGCTACAAAGCATTGCATGTTTAATGCTTTTGACATTAGTTATTTGAGACACAGACACTGTGGCCTCAAACTGCCCCATTCCACCTTTCCAGTTGAAGAAACACTTTCTTATTCACAAAATTTTGGGGTGCCTGGGTGGCTCAGTCATTGGGCGTCTGCCTTTGGCTCAGGTCACAATCCCCGGGTCCTGGGATGGAGCCCCTCATCGGGCTCCCTGCTCCGGAGGAAGCCTGCTTCTCCCTCTCCCACTCCCCCTGCTTGTGTTCCCTCTCTCACTGTTTCTCTCTGTCAAATAAATAAAAAAATCTTTAAAAAAAAATCACAAAATTTCACTGTCTAAAGATACTCTGAGATTATTTATATAACAACAAAATCACACACATAACATATTTATGATTATATAATTATCTGTAATAACATCTCACAAATCTTGGCAATAGGCATCTGAAGGTTCATATTTGTACCGTTACACATTCACATTGTCCTAACTCTGGGTACTGGGAAATTATGGGCCAAAGATGCTGTGGATGCTAATAGGCATCTCATTATATAGCAAACCAAATAGCTTGCAAGAAATTAAAGTGATAATGATGAAGTCAAACTAGTAAAGATTTCTAATTAAAATGGAATAATAGCCGCAAGTACCAACCACAACTCATGGCAGTGTTGACAATGCATTGATGACAAAGCATTATCCCTGAAAATTCCAAGGGCTTATTTGCACAGGAAGTAGGAGAGAAGCAATACTGTCAGGCAAAATCCTCAGTAAATTCTAATACAGGGCTGATTTTAGTTTAAGAACTCCAAATTTAGAAACACATTTCATGGGTAACTCTTAGTCCTATAAAAATAAAAGACTTTGGAACCATGTGCCATTTGCCTATTAGAAAAGAAAGTGGTTTGTACAAAACCATTTGCACTTCAGTATTTTCAACATTCCCCATCCCGTTCCGAGGGGGATCCTGATGTTTTGTTGTGCTCATCTGTGTAGTGAGTGGAGAAGGAAGGAGGAAAGCTAGATTGATTATATAAGAAAACAGGAGAGAGATTTGTGGAGGAAAGGTGGATCCCTAAAGCCAACATGGGTGAGTGGTTTTCGGGAGGAAAGTGGGGGAAAAACAGAAAAAGGAGGAAGATTCTCGGGAGGGTGCAGCAGGGTGGGACCTTGAAGGAATTCAAGTCCTCTGATGCAGAGCCCGGCAATGTTGTTCTCTCTTTTGGCTCATGTTTGAGAGGCTTCACTAGCAACCGAAATGGCTTTTCAAGTTTTGGCTGTTGTCTTGTTTCTATTGCATTTTTACTGGGAGTAACTGGAAGAGATTTCACAGCCTCTCAGAGATAGGATGAGAAATCCTGCTGTCGATGCTGGTTGGATATCTGTGACTTGATGAGATGGCTCAGGGTCAGGACATAGCATAGGGTTCTTCTGGTCAGCAAATCCTCCACCCATTGACCCTGGAGGACTGCTGTTGATGGCTCTTAAATGCTGCATCTTTGGCAAGATCATTGTTTTCTCCATGGCTTGATCAAAGTGCTTTGATACATAACTTCTAGTGTTCTGCACTGACTCAGAAAAGGGAAGCCCATTTGGCATGAAATCTGTACGGCTACCAACTTGTTTTCAGGGTCTCAAGGTCTTCAAGCACCCAGCTTCTTTCTGTTCTCTTTGGTTGTTGGGGAGTGAGAGCTAGAACCTTTGTCTTGAAACCTATGTGAGAACCAGCATCTGCATATCCGAAGTGGCGACAGGGCTGGCTGAGCAAGAGTGTGGCATGGGTAGTGGGTCTCAGACACTCCTAGCAATTGTTGAGAACCCTGAAGAACTTTTGTTAATTTGGGTTTTATCTATTGAGATTATCCACATTAGAACTCAACGGAGACATTAGAAATAACATATTAACTAATTAAAAAATAAGAATAGACCCATTATATGTTAACGTAAACAACATTAAAAAGAACTGCATTTCCCAAGAAAAAGACGATGGGAAGAGTGGCATTGTTTTATATTTTCAGAGATCTCTTTAATGTCTGGTTTATTAGAAGTCAATTACATTCTCTTATCTGCTTCTTCATGAAACATCTTTTGATAGGTTTGGTTGAAGCATATGAGGAAAACCTGGCCTCACACAGGTGTGTATTTGGAAAAAGAATGACTATTCTAATAGTCTTTCAAGTAATTGTGGCTGTTCTTCTGTACCATAACAAAACTTGAAGGTAGTTTCTCAAAAGCTAGTTGCAGTGTGGAATGTGAAATGGTATCAATGAACTCTTCATTCTCTGTTATAATAAAATCCACTTTTCTATCTTGTACTTTAAATGGATCTTTTACCCATGCATGATTTTGTAACATCGTGCACTGGTCACTTTGAAAATGTTGGCTCACCTAGTCAGACAGCTCTATTGAATGTTGATATATTTCATTAGACACTATCAAGAATTACATGTTAATATCAGCACCAATCACATGAGAAAAATGTTTAAATATATTGGAAGGCTCTCCAGCTCATGGTGGCATATGCAAGTTTTCCAAAATGTAATTTTCACTTGAAAGCTTGAATGTTATTATTGGCAACAAATAGTATCAGTTGTTTTCCTTGAAGTGACACTCATTTCCTTCACTGTCGCCAGTTACTCAACTTTGAATGACCATAGTTTGTTAGAAGTTCTTTCAAGCAGAAACAGTGTTCCATGAAAAACTGGCTAGTTCAGTGTGTGACTCAAATAATTGCTCTAGAACTTTTATTCAAGACAACTATCGTCCTACAGGAAGCAGCAGAATTACTTTATGCGCAGCTCCCAATTTGTCCCAATTGGGACACATTTAAAGATGTGTTCTTATAGGTAGAGGCAAAATAGAAATAATAATTTTTACTGCTTCAAGAACATTTTTGGGTGAAACTGGCTTATTTTTTCTGTGAGTGCTGGTGGTGACAAACACGGTGATGAGTGGTGGCGTTTGGCACCACCCCATCACCAGTTGCTGCCACATCAGTAGTTTTACCGCCATTTTTGGTACCATCAGTGCTAATGTCAATACAGAGGAAAAGGCAAATGGCATCTTCATAGTACTTTGAAAATTATTTTGATCCCATGGACTCTCTGAAAAAGCCTCGGCATGCTCTGGGTCCACAGACCCCACTGGGCAAGCTGCTGGTAGAGTTAGTCTTCATTATTCATGGATTCCATATTGTGAGTTCATCTACTTACTGAGACTTAGCTTCCAGCCAATACTCACTGCGTGTTTGGTGCTGTTTGTGGGCAAGGACATGCACACAGTAGCTTAAATTTGAGCGGCTCAAAGTGCACATTCCCAGTTGGGGTGGAACAAGCTGACACTCTGCCTTCTTGTTTTGGCACTCATACTGTAAACAAGTGTCCTTTATGTAGTTAATTTAGTTCCACTCTTTTAGCTTTAGTTTTGTGCTTTTTTTGTTGGTAATTTCACTATTTAAAATGGCCCCCAAGGGTAATGCTGAAGTGTGGTCTAGTGTTTCTGAGCACAAGAAGGCTGTGATGTGCTCTTTGGAGAAAATATGTGTGTTAGATGATAAGTTTTGTTCGGGCATGAATCGTAGTGGTGTCGGCTAGGAGTTCAATGTTAGTGAGTTAACAAAGTAGATTAAATAAGGTGTCTTTAAACAGAAACACACATAAAACAAGGTTATATATTGACTGGTTAAGGAAAATGTTGTGACCAGAGAGGCCAACTAAATATTTGCAATTTAAAATAAAATCAGTGGGCACATTGTTCATGATCTTTATTCCTTGAAGTACTTTGGATTGACTTGAGCAAGTTGGGTTGTTTAAAATAAGAATTCTCTGATGTGGAAGTAATTTGTAAGAGTTTTTAAAGACCTGTTGGGCTCTGTTAATTTTAGAATGAGGGATAAGAAGAGTAGAGAGACTAAGGAAGGAAAAGTAGAGAACATGCATGATTGTTCATATCAGATTCTTCATATTTTTTGACTCCATCTTTAGAGGAAAGAGACCACAACTTTATTACAACATCTGTGATTTAGAAATGTCCCTTGTCTCATCAAGTTACGTGAAGAACCTAAAACAATGCACAGAATTACACCATGCTTTTAGTGACACTTGCCATGGAGGGACCACACTGCGACGTAAGCCATGATGCATATTGTCTTGTTTGCTTGGACAATGACCTTGTGAAGTAGGATTTCTTCTCACCATTTCACAGATAGCAAACTGATGAGCAAACTGTAGAAGGTAAATGACTTGCCCTATGTCACTCAACCAGCAAGTGACCAAGGGAGGGTCCCACTCCAGCTCCTTTGATCCCCAAGTCTGTGTTCTTCCTGGGCAGTGCTGTTTCTCTTCATGGCTGGGCATTTTTCCAGCAGATCTGGAGAGGTCACCAATTGCCTTGCCTAAGGTGCCAATGCTCAGTATGATACCTGCACCTACTGGTCATTCCCATTTCTACATGCTGGTTGCTTTACTTTCAATTTCAGATACTCTTCCTCTGGGCCTGCCATTCCCTAGCACCTTCCACTGAATGGAGTTGCCTTGGTCTTGGGTGGGGCCAATGAGAGAAGTCGGCCATTGTGCAGTGCAGGAAAAAGCAACCACCACCAGAGGGCACCATGACCCTTAGTGGTTGGTACCTGGAGGACAAATGGCCCCAGCCGCTCTCCCAACAGAGAAAGGTGATTTCTCTGAGATCTACATTCTCTTTTGGCTCAGACATTGTCTTATGAGGATAAATCACAGTGGTTGCAGCATGTTATAGAATTCTTACGCGCTCTGCTGCTATATTGCACTTGAAAGAAAACTAGCCACTTTGACACATTTTCTCCTTCCACCTAACAATGATGGATGAGGAGGGCTGAGGCTGTTTTTTCCCAAAGCACAAATGTATTCAGTGGCTCTCTTTAGACCCCACCGTTCAATTGATTCCAACACTAAAATATAATAAGTACTGTCAGAGAAAGGTCAGCAGATTGCTTGGGATCAGAAGTGAAATCCTAGGCTGTCCTGGCCCTTGTTGATTTTATTAGTTCAATACCATTTTCAGGTGTCAGTCAGAAGCTCAATCAGCTAGAAGGGGAGTTAGAGCTCAGGATGGGGAAAGAGAAGGTTCCTTTGTGTAATGGGAACTGGAGTTATTTCTCATTTCGAGCAGCCCATATGTAACTGGCTTAAATTCTTCTGACCAAGTAGAGTCTCTGATGTGTAAAGATGTAATCTGATTTGAACATTATGGAAAGGAAGACAGGGGATGGGTAATGGGCCAGTCCATTTACAATTTGGTCCTTTGGTTTTCACAGCCTGTGCATGGGCAGCATCTTTGAGAAAGGAAATCCTTGGCAGAGACAGGACACAAGATGGCTGGCGCTGGTCAGTGGTGTATCACTGTTCATCCAAGAAGGTAGGCGATGCTATTGGGCAACACTCCACAAATCCTGCTGTTCGACACATGTTCTGCTCTGGTCTGTAGGCAGGGAATTGCCCTGAACAGGGCATCCGCACCATATGGATTCTGCCTAGGCTCTGCCACCCCCTTCTCTGTGAAAATCCTTATGCTAGTCCTCAGCAGATTGTATAATAAATGTTCCCTCCCATGGCTCACCCAGGTTCCAGTCAAGATGCGGGACCGGCAGCATGGAATAACTTTTTCCATAGAGATCTGCGTTTTTATAGGGGATTGAGGACTTTTAAAAGTAATAAAATTAGTCCATTCTAATAAAAAAAAGAAAATCGCCTTCTTTATCATTCCCTATCTATCAACTGTATCCTCCAGATATAATCACTATTCATAGTTTAGCGTGTATTCCTCTAGAATGTTTTCTGTGCACATAGAAACATCTATTATACACTGCTACATACTCTTTTACTTTTTCTTTGTAAACAGAGTTGTGTGTATATGCTCTACAGTGGTCTTCCCCCAATAATCAGGCATGGGTACCCATCCAAGTGAGACAAACAGCTACCCTGTTCATTGCAACAGCTGCATAGAGTTCCATAGCATGGGGGTATCATAATCTATTGACCGATTTTTTTTTTTTGTCGGTGGGCTTTTAGAAGGTCTCCAATGTTTTGCCATTATGAGCAAGACTGTAGTGAATACCTTCTCACAAATAGCCTTGACTACATCGCGTTGCTGTTACTAGGCCTTACTGAAACAGTCCCCGTTTATGTTCAGTGAAGGGATCTTGAAGAGGAAAAGTTTTAATGCTGAGAAAAATGACCATGAAATGTGGGATTGTGGTTGCCAAATGCCTAGCCTGGGGGAGGCTGGTCCTGCTGGCAAGGGAGTCATATAGAGTGGCTGTTCAGTCTGTGCAGTTCTAGGGTAAGGGCGGCGTCTGTTCAACCACGATGATGGACTCTGCAGTTTGCTCCCTTTGTTTATCACGGAACACGTTGCACATCCACAGACCCATCATCCAGCCCCTTGCTTGAAAAAGATTCATTAGGAACAAAAGCAGCATCTAAAATCCCCCATCCCCCTTCCTGGGGCTCCTGGGTAGCCCAGTCAGTTAAGCATCTGATTTCAGCTCAGGTCATGATCTCAGGGTCCTGGAATGGAGCCCCCGCGTGAGGCTCTCTGTTCGGCAGGGAGTCTGCTTGCTCCTTTCCCTTTCCCCTTCCCCCTGCTGGAGCTCTCTTTCTCTCTCTCAAATAAATAAAAATAAATAAATAAAATAAATTCCCCCTTCCCATGTTTGTAGAACTCAGATTCTACACAAGGAAGTGATAGCAAGGTAGGGAGGCTTGTTCAACCCCACTGATGTGAAAAAGGTCAATTCATTTAGAGAAGGATATGATTTCTGTCCTTCCTTGATGCGGTCTCTTGTGTGCATGCGCACGCACACCCCCCCCCCCAGACATATACACACCAGACGTACACTCTTGTTCTGTCATTTCAAATCAAACATGATACTTTTCAAACCACACTTTGCTCTTGTGAATTTCTACAGAACATGTACCGCACTTCTTTTTTTTTTTTTTTTTTTAAAGATTTTATTTATTTATTTGAGAGAGAGAGAACGAGAGAGAGCACATGAGAGGGGTTAGGGTCAGAGGGAGAAGCAGACTCCCTGCTGAGCAGGGAGCCCGATGCGGGACTCGATCCCGGGACTCCAGGATCATGACCCGAGCCGAAGGCAGTCGCCCAACCAACTGAGCCACCCAGGCGCCCTGTACCGCACTTCTTTAAGACAGCTGCCTGTTTTCTTTTTTCTTCCAGTAAACAATCAGCATCAACCATCCTATCTTACCCCTAATAAAAGGCCTACATGATCTCACATTTCTGCATTTTTCTAACTGTAAGAACTGCTGATGCCATGTTTCCAGTGAACTAAAATCGCTTCCCAAGATGGTACCTTCCGGCGGCATGACACCAACAGGAGAAGCTGAATGGAGAGCAGTCAGTTTAAATCGTGTCTGGCAAAGATTATTATGCCAATAAAACCATTTACAGGGCACCTGCTAAGGGCCACACAGGGGGAAGTGCCAGGTGGGCAGAGATGACGCAGATAGTCTATGACCTCAGAGCAGAGAGGTACACCGTGTGGTACAATGCATTCTCTAGCTGTGTCGTGTTCCCCCAGCTCTCCCCGCCCGTGTGTGCATCCACCTGTACAGAGAGGTGTATCTGCTGAGAATGTCTCCCAGTGCGGGGCCAGGCAAGGCAGAACATTGGCTAGACCCCAACTGCCTGCTCCAAAGGAATCACTGCATCTGCATCCCTGGGCTGAGCTAAAAGTTAACAGTGTGTGAGAACCACCCAGTCAGGCTCATGTCAGGTGGACACTCAGTACATCATTGCTGACTGGCCACAGACTAGCAGTGACTAACCAGGAAGCCAGGATGTGCATACAGGTGAGCAGTCGCTGGCCTCTGGTGGCCTCTGGGCTTGGCTCCTCTGCATAGTGTTCATCCATAAGTGACAAACACCAGGGTACTTGCATCCGAACCTCCCAGGACAACTTGTTAAGCATGAAGGTTCCTGGGCCCCACCCACAGGGCTTCTGACTCACTGGGTCTGGAGTGGAGTCTAGGAATCTGTGTCTTTAACAACATCTCAGGTCCTTCTTATTATAGGTGGGCTGGGGTGGGGGTGTCCCAGGTTAGCAACTGGCCAACTGGCTGCTTGTGACCTCCTGACACATTCTTCCTCCCTAACCTGCTGAAGAATATAATAAAATCTGAATTAGTTACCAATGTTAAAAAATCAGGATTTTGTTTTCCTGGAGTCTGAAAGTGGATGAGAGGTGGAAAGCTTTTGACTGAGAGAAATAGTCAAAGTGCTCCTAAGAACCCCTCGATGCTCAGGACCAGAAAGTCCCAAGCTCTGAGGGGGGCAGGGTGGGATATTAGGATTAACTGAAAGTCTGGACCAGAGCAGTTGGCTCCATGGATAGCTAGGAAATTCGTTCTCTCATGAAACTGGGATGGAGGACAACTAGACCACAGACAACAGGGCTGAGGCACAGAGCTGGACATCGGGGATTATGTGAAAGTCTGTGTCCGGAGCTGGACAGCCAGCTCCCATCCTCTGCCTTTGTTCCAGAATGTGGCAGCCAGGCTGTGTCCCCAGAGGGGTCACTGGAGGATTCTACTCCAGGGACATAGAGCTCTAGAGAAAAGCCCCTGATCCCCTGGGCTGAAGCCCACCAGTCAACAATTCCAACCCCTAGGCATAGCTTTTTCAGGGTTTCCTCTTGGATATGAGCAAACATCCAAGGATGACCAGAGCTTGGGGAGGAAATCTTGCCCCATGAAAGTGAGAGAAATAAAGAAGTAGAAGAAAGAGATCCCAAGGAAATGTGATTGTAGGAATCCACAATTTCAAAGTTTACTGATTATTCTCAGAGAGATCAGAGGACACAGTGCATCTAGAAACCACGAGCGGGACGCTAATGGGAAAGAAACCATCAGGGAGATAGAATGAGTTCTTAGAAAATGAAAATATAGTAGTCATCAATAAGCTTGGAGGAACTGAACAATAAAGGTCCAAGAAATATCGCAGAAAGTAGAATACTACTAATAAAAGAGTAATGGAAAACATGAGAGAGTGGGAGCAGGAGAGGGTGAGTCTTGGAGTCCACTATCTGACTAATAGGAATTCCAGGAAACAAGAAGAGAGAACGTGGAAGGAGGGGGTTCCTGAAAATCTAACTCAAGAAACAGGTCTGAAGGACACAAACCACTCTACTAAAAGCAGAAGCAGAACAAAGAATGAGGATGATAGTATCAATAGTCATAAAACCCGATACTCATTGGTTGTGCACTCTGTGCCAAGTCCTGTTCTGAGGGATCTGATGTATTATCTCATTAATCTGCACACCCCCCTTACAAGAAGGGTGCTCATGCCTGTTTCGCAGAGGCACCCTCTTTTTTTTAATTTTTTTTTTTTAAGATTTTATTTATTTATTTGAGACAGAGAGAATGAGAGACAGAGAGCATGAGAGGGAGGAGGGTCAGAGGGAGAAGCAGACTCCCTGCCAAGCAGGGAGTCCGATGCGGGACTCGATCCCGGGACTCCAGGATCATGACCTGAGCCGAAGGCAGTCGCTTAACCAACTGAGCCACCCAGGCGCCCCGCAGAGGCACCCTCTTAAGTTACATGCCCCGGATGGCATGGTTCATAAATGGCATCATGGGGTTTTAGACCCAGGTGTTCTGACATCTGCTTTTGTCACCGTAACATGTCAGAACACCATGCATGAAGAGAAGACCCTAAAGGTTGCAAAAAGAGACAAAGATGTAGGACACAGCCAAAGGCATGTGAATCGGAGAGTATGGGTTTATCTAAAACAACCCTGGACATGGGAAGACCATGGAGAGATGCCTTCAAAATTCTGAAGGAAAATGGTTTTCAAGGCAGAAATCTACACCAGCCAAATTCCCAAGCAAGTGGGAGAGTAGAGGATAGACACTTCCAATAGGCGAGGCCTCAAAAATTTACCTCTCAAGCAGCCTTTTTAGGAAGCTACCAGAACTGTGTTCCAACAAAATATCAGGAAAACATGGAATCCAGCAAACAAGGAACCCAGCTCAGGAGGGGGCCTGGGGTGCCCGGGGCGGGGGCGGGGGGAGACAAAGGCTGTGGCTATGGGCAGAGGGAGGGTTTAGCTGTGAGAGCTAAAAAAAACCCTCAACCGGGGCGCCTGGGTGGCTCAGATGGTTGAGCATCTGCCTTCAGCTCAGGTCATTATCCTGGGGTCCTGGGATCGAGTCCCACATAGGGCTCCCTGCTAGGCGGGGAGCCTGCTTCTCCCTCTGCCTCCGCCTCTCTCTCTCTCTCTCATGAATAAAAAACAAACAAACAAAAAAAACCCTCAACCTCTGTGAATGCAGGAAATAAATAGGTAACTATAAACTAACAAAGAGCTGAAAAGGCATACTTTTCAGTAATATAGAAGAATTACCAGAAGTAAGTTAAAAGTGGTGCTTACTGAATGGAATTAGTGGTTGGAGGGGCCAGGATAGGGGGTGCTGTTGTTCTAAGCCTTCGATTTTTTTCAGTTTTTCTTTTCTTTTTTTTTTTTTTTTTAGATTTTCTTTCCTTTCCTTTTCCTTAGAGAGTGTGCTGGCACACTGAGTTGGGGGGGCGGAGAAAGAGGGAGAGAGAGAATCTTAAGCAGGTTCCATGCTCAGCATGGAGCCCAATGCCTGGCTCAGTCTCACAACCCCTGAGATCATAACCTGAGCTGAAATCAAGAGTCAGATGCTTAACCAGCTGAGCCACCCAGGTGCCCCTTTTCTTTTGATTTTTTTAGAGCAGTTTTAGGTTCACAGCAAAATTAAGCAGAAGGTTCAGAGATCTCCTATATACCCTCTACCCTCACAAAGGCACAGCTTCCTCCATGATCTATGTCCCCCACCAGGGGTACATATGTTACAATTGATGAATGTGCATGGACCCATCATCGTCACCCATGGTCCATGGTTGACATTGGGGTTCACTCTGGGTGTTGTGCATTCTGAGGTTTGGACAAATGTGTAACAATGTGTATCCACCGTAATGGTGTCATACTGAGTAGCTTCACTGCCCTGCTGATCCTCTGTGCTCCTGCCTATTCGTCTTCGACCCCCGACCCCCGACCCCCGACCCCCTGGCAACTAATCTTTTCACTGTCTCCATAGTTTTTAAGTCTTTGATTTTATAAATACATGCATGAAGTTAATTAAGAAAAATTCAGTGGCTTGCACCTAAAAAACAGTAAATCTTTTGAAAAACCAGTAAATCTGGCAGCTCAGGGCTGCCACCATGCTTGGGAGCATTGGATGGAGCTCCATAGCTGTGGATCCTTTTGGATAAGGAGTTGCCCTTCCAAGTTTGCTGTCATCCCAAACAGGTCAGTTTCCCTCATTTCTTTAGTTCCTTGTAGGAACTAAAGTGTGTTCCTTGTAGGCTTCAAGTGTGTGCCTTATAGTCGAGTGACTCTCCTCTGTACCCTGCTCAGCTGTCAACCTGCTAGGAGTTGGTTGGTATGTGGAAGATTGATTACCTGCAGGGACAGGTTCTTAGGTACCACTGCTGAGGCTGACGCTGACAGTTCCCTTGTACAGAGTCCCGTTCAGTACCCCAGAATAGCTTCTTGCTGAATCACACTGTTTTTAGAAAGCCCTGAATAGTAGATTACGTAAGTGGGATTAACACTGATTTAGTGAAATCCCACTTTGAGAGGCTCATCTTGCAGGCAAATGCACTCAAGCCCAATACCGTTAATGGGGGTTGTCCCACTGAGCAGATGGCAGATGGCCCATCCGTTCTGCTTCCAGGAGCTTCTCCTAGAGCAAATCCACCAGGATGACAAGGACAAAATCGTCTAGTCAGAATGTTGTCAGTAGGAATTATGAAAAGTATATTTCATGCCCCCAGGAGTCGACACTCTGATTTTAGCAAAGTGTTACACAGATCTTTGATCTTTTGGTGTGTTGTTTAAAGGATGATTGTCATTCTCATAAGAGGAACAAGAACTCACGGAGCCCTAGATCAAGGTGGTCCCGGCATTCAAAAAGAGCAGTAGGGATTCCTTTTAAGACAGAGGGGAAGGAGAATGTTTGCACCAAAGAGCAGCTGTAGCAGAAGCCAGTTCAGTGTGTGTGAGTCTCCATCTGGAGAGGTATCAGGTTAGGACTGGTAGGTTAATTTCTCCTTTTAGATCCTTTGTCAATTACACCAAGAAAGTTTCAGACTAGAAGCAACTTTGATGGGCCTTTCAAAGCTGCAGGCCCTTCTTTTAGTAACTATATTGCAACTGACCATTCCATCTGGACTTTCATTTCATTTTAGAAAGTGTCAGGAACAGGAGCTACTATGGGAAAGACATTTAAAAGCTGGTGATGGGAACTCACAGCCTTGGGCGTCCCAGTAGTGAGTCAGCAACAAGGCAAAGATTTGAGTACAAGTCTCTCTGGGCCCCCAACAGAAATGCATTCCATTAATATGATCAGGAAATACTAACAAATGACAAAGCACAACCAAAGAGTATGTCAACTCAATATATTTTAAATAAACTTTTCTGCAATTATATTATGTCCCTGGCTTAATATTTGAGATAGTGGTTGATCACATCTACTTGGGAAATTTTCCAGCCACTATTACACAGAAAATTTCCCCACTTTTGAGCCACGAACCCCCGGTTGTAGATATGATTGTTCCCCAAATTCAGCTTCACCTTGGATGTGTTTTGGAGCTGCTTATTGTTAACTCGTCTTCAGACTTTCTCAAACCTCCTGAGTCTCCTTAAAGAAGCCAGACTGAGAGGCAAAAGTTATGGTTTAGCCACACAGTGATTTACTAAAATTAGTTCACTTCTGAAGTGCTGACAAGGAATTTATATGGGGATGAAATAAATAGATGTGTATGATATTAATCTAATATATCAAGTCCTGTGTAATGAAGTATGGGGCGAGGAAGATCACAGCAATGCTCAAAACCTGGCAAGAGTTCATGCTACAGAGTTCTTTTTCTGTTGGGTTTGCTTTCTTTATAAATTGATCATAAGTATGAAATGTTTCTCAGGCACTGATGAGTCAGAGGTTGCAGGGTGGGTGAAGGGCATCCCTAACTGGAAAACATCCTCCCCCGCATTATTCAGTATTTTCCAAAGTGTCTTCTGTGGGTCATCCACATCAGCATTACATGCAGAACTTGTTAAATATTTAGATTCTGGTGCCCACCTCCTGTCCCCAGACCTAATGAAGGACTATTCTGGGACATAACCGAGGAGTATGCATCCATAGCAGATATCCCAGATGATTCTCAAGTATGTTAAAGCTTGGGAATCTGTGAATACTTCCAAAGGTTCTACATGGTGTGATGCTGTATGTTGTGGGAATGATACAAGACGTTAATAACAAGTTCAAAGTATTTAGCGTCCAGTCTGATGGACAGAGCCACGGGGTCAGCGTGTCACCAAAAGCTAAATGAATCAAACCGTCAGGACATTTAAATGGTGAAAAACATGTATTTGCTTCTACTGAATGCCTCATGTTTCAGCCTCACCTCGACTGACATCAAACGAGTTATTTAATCTACTTCAAACCCAATTTTGTTCTTCTCATTAAAGAAAGCAGTGGCGGAAAGAGTTGAATTTTAATCCTCACCTTCATTTAGTATGAAGGCCAAGGACAAGAGGGTCACTTTAAAAGATGAACATTTTGCTAAAGTGTAGATAATTTAAACGCAAATGCACGGCAACCTTTTGAGAAGAGAAACTTAGGTATGAGCCAAGAGACCTCAGTGGGGAGATGGATAAAATCGGAAGATAAGCAAAGCAATGAAATAAAAATGTCAGAATGACGGGAAAAACTCAAAATGCTACAGCATTTTCCCTCTCTTCCCCTACCAACCCACAATTCTTCTCTGAACTGTTGGCATTTTGGAAGACATACCTTTTGGAAGGGGGAGAGAATGAGACGCAAAGAGGGAAGTATAGGAGAAGTGAAGGGGGAGAAAAAGAGGCAGGTGTCTGTGGGGCATAAAGCTCATTCCTCCAAAAAAGTGAATGGAAGTTAGGTGGTCAAAAATCCCAACGTCTTACCATACTTGGGCCATTGTCCTTCTGGCCCCGAGTACTGATGACATGGTATGGCCCGAAGTGTCTTCACTCTGCCTTATTACCCGCTTTGTCCACGTTGAGCTGCTCTGCTTTAAGAACAAATTGGATGAGTGGAAATCCTTTGCTCAGGGTGAAAGAGAACACACTTCCATGGAATCCGAGTTCTTAGACCAGCTTCAGTTACTCTCCAGATAACCCATGGAGACTTTGTTCATGAGTAGACTGCTATGCTTTTGCTTGATAGGTTTTTGCCTTTCCATTCTATTTATGTATTCTTTCCCTCCAAAGAATATCAAATACTTGAAAATTGATCGTGCATGTAGTAAATATGAGGGTCATATAAGGGCTGTTCCCATAATGGATGGAGGCACTAACAAAATTTTGGGAGCAATGGTGATAATGATTGGCTAAGCCCATTTGGGAAAATAAATATGCTTTGCCTGTTTTTTTGTTTGTTTGTTTGTTTTTTTAATAAGTAGGTTGTTTAGCAGGAGTTTCAGGAAAATGTATGTAATTAGTAGTTACAACAAGCTTAAGACAATTATTTTTAATAATACATCTATACAACGAAAACTCTTTTACTTAACAAATGAATACAAGTAGTAATTGCTCTTGCTGGAATATGTCATAATGGTTTTGTAAAGTACATTATTAACCTTCATGACAGCATGGGAAATGATTATTATTCTAACCATTTTTGCAGATGAGAATATGAGTAATAGAGGTCAAATGACTTGATTGGTGAAGAAGCAAGCTTGTTATACCAATCTTCAGACTTTTTCTATCATACCCATCACATTTTTTGAAAGAAGATCATTAAAAACCAGTATGGGGGTGGGGGTGCCTGGCTAGATCAGTCAGAAGAGCATGTGACTCTTGATCTTGGGGTTGTGAGTTCAAACCCCATGTAGGGTGTAGAGATTACTTAAAAATAAAATCTTAAAAAATCCAGTACAGGGAAGTTCTTTATTTTTATCAAGTTATTATGGCTAGAACAATTGTCTTAGGGAAACTTTAAAATGCAGTAATGCATGTGTTTATTGCATATCATTGATTTTATCTAGCTATCTGCTGTCTAATACTGAGAAAACCCAGTGAAAATCTAGGTCAGAAGAAAGACCTACGTCTTTTTGAATATTAATCCACTGAGATCCCTACCTAATTGAGGGAAAACACATAATGAAGTGTGCGTGATCTTTTTTTTTCTTTTCTATAATGAGTTATCATGATTCTTTAAAATAGAAGATAAATGTCTCATAGATTGAATGTGTAGATAATGGTGTGTGTAATAGGGTATCATCAGGGACCCAGGACAAGTTTGCTTTCCCAAGAAGAAAGACATCATTGTCTAGGTCTAATTCCGTCCATTTCTCATGCTACATTACTAGGCTGAGAAGATAGGCATTTTCAAGTTAATGGTCTTGCACCCTAAATTGGGATACAGTATGGCGGTCACTTTGTCAATGCTAAGTATAAGCAGTGAGTCCTGGTGAGTAAGGGCCTAAGAGTGGGGAGGGCACATGAAGCCAAACACATGGAGTCCAGCTGGGTGCTGCTACCAGGTACGTGGTTTGGAGCTTCTCTGCAAGTGGAATACTTCACAAGGGGACTTCTTGCTTTCCTTCCCAAGCTCTGGTCTCCTTCAGGACTCTATGCTTCCTCATAACACTGACACCCTTAGGGTCTGGCTGCACCATGCATTGTTCCAACTCCTTGTCCCCAGACACCAGTGTGGTGTCTGGCATGAAGCCAGCACTCAGACATGTCTGCTAATAAATGATCACATCCCTGCCACTTCCTGTTCCTTTGTCCCTAAAGCCTCCTGTGTGTACTCACTCTCGGTGCTGCCAGTATCTTTAGAGATCACATTGTCCTGCTCTCTCCATGCCTTCTGAGCTCAAGCTTGTGTTAGCTCTCACTTGAACTTAACCATTCCAAGAGTATCTTTGAGCACCTATTGTTTGCCAGGCAGTTTCTAGACACTAAAATGTCCAGGTACAGTACCGATAAGGTTCAAATCACAACAGCATTATGATGGATGACATTGTTTTCCTGAAACTGACTTATTGGTGTTAGGTTGCCCAGTAAAAAGGTGCATTTTCATATTTTTGTTTGTTGTCTAAATGATCTTTAAAAATTTTTTTCCTTTGACCCCAATGGACCTCTTCCTACCCTACCCTGAGATTGGAGACATGGATAGCATGTTTGAAGGCTGCTGGGAATGGTCCTGCAGAGAGAGGAGCAACAGATAATGATTTATGTAACCAGCTCCATTCTAATCATGTAGCAGTGAGCATCCCTTGAGGCCCCACCTGGTCTCCCTACTTCTAGATTTTTGCTTTCTCCCCTGTTCTTCACACTGCTGCCAGATTACCCTTCCTGGAACCCAGCTCTGATTACGTCACTGCCCTGTTTGGCTCAAAAGTCATAGGCAGTCCCACTTCCAACTGAATCAAGGCCTCATGTCTTGGTCAGCATTTATGGTGCTATCCTCTCTGGTCCCAACTGATCTTTCCGTGGAATGGCGCAGCGTTTGTGAAAGTGCCCCAAGTAGTGTCTGTTCATGTTTCAAAATCACATATTCTCTTCCACAAATCTCTGTCCCTTACCTGAGGTTCCAGTTACTCTGAGCTTATTTCTGTCCCAGGAAGCCTTGGGGGACATATCCTCCATGGTCTCAGCTCCTGGTGTTACTTCTTTTCACATGGTGCATCCTTGGATATTGGGGTCCCCAAATGCCACATCCTATTCTACATTCTGAAACTCCTCTGCAAGGTGTTATGGCCTTTTCACATTGCATCTTTTATCTGGGCCCCAAGCTATAGGTGTAGTTTCATCCTCTTTTATCTTGCCCCCCCCCCCCATGCCTTGCCCAGACCTTGCACTCAGCTCAGAGTATTAACAGCAGTGCAGAGCATCCACAGGAACCTTCTGTGTACCTGGTGCTGTGCTCATTGCTTCGTGAATTATATACTTAGTCTTCAAACAGTGTCCAAAGAAAAGTGCTTTTTAAAAACCCCTATTTTGCTTTAAATGGAGGAGATCCTTGCCCAAGGTGAAACATTTGGTGAGCAGCAGAGCTGGGATTGAACCTGAGTGGGGAGGTTTATCCACC
>NC_138374.1:5130821-5161079 GCF_054177405.1 Leptonychotes weddellii
CCTGCAGATAGATAAATACAATCTATGGTTCTCTGTGTTTCATCCTTCCAGACTACAAGTTATCAAACACTTAAATATTTAAAGCCTCAAATTAACTTCAAGATAACACTAAAATGCACCAATGTCCTTTACCCTGATAAGAAGAGCAATGAATGATTTTAAATTAATGCCAAGTGTACATGCTCTGAATATATTGAGGAAGCCCTGTGATTTGTATGCCTGGCTGAGCCTATGCTTGTTCTGTCTGCAAATTGAGGAGGATTGGTTGGTGCTCATTTACAATACCGGTGACAAACAGCACGGTGACTTCCAAGCACAGGCAGGCAATGGGAGCAGGTGGGCTGCAGCTCTGGCCACCCGGCCCAGCTGCCTTTGAAGTCCCTTGTTGCATTGTGCCCCATGCTGTGTGGGTAGCAGTGTGGACCCTTAGTTGAAGTTGGTCCTCACCAGCATCCTGGGAGGTGGGCAGGGGATGGATTACTAATTACCCTTTTGCAAGTCAGGAAACTGAGGCACAGGAAGTTCGAGTTGCTCACCAGAGTTGAGTGCTATTTGTTACGTCTGTCTTTTGGGATTTTTGGAGGTCAAGTTGATATTGTCTTTCAGAATTAAAATATGCACAGACTTTGACCATGAAGTTGCTTCTTAGATCTTATCCTATATAAACTGACATGGGAAGGTCTTACAGGCATACTGTGAAGAAGGGGGGAAAAAAGGGCAACAAATAATATAGTGTTTACATAAAAAAGAATTCTGTGTATTTTCATGTGTAGAGATTTATGTTTGCAAGTGCTAAGGAGACAGCCAGCAGTGGTTAGAGTGCTTATATCTGGGGAGGAGTATGGCCGGGAGTGTTTCAGGGGAATTTCTCTCTATAATGATATTGTTTCCACTGCTAGCAGATGTAGCTGGCCTAGACTTTAGTGCTAGTAGCCTCATGGTGGGAATTCGTGGTTTTTTGATAGAATGAATGTTGCAGCCTAAAATGCAAGAAGTTTAGAATATCTGAGCTTTTTGCTACTCTGCCATTCACTCATGCTTCAGAAATGGCCCTAAAGGAAGCAAGCACATGCGTTTGGATAACCTCAAAGGAGCATGAGAGCCACTTGATGCCTGATATTTAACACAAAAGTCAGCAGCTATCTCAGGTGTCCCTGTTCAGAGTTGTGTGAAACTGTGTACTTTTTTTCTTAGTGCTCATTATAGTTGAAATTAACTAGATTTCCTAGTGTGTAATTATTTCCTAAATGCCTGTTTTGTCCTTAGGACTGTGAGCTTCTTAGGTAAGGATTATGACTGACTAACTGAATGGCAGAATGAATGAATGAATGAATGAGAGCTTTCCAATCATTCATTCAGTTTCCTGGGCTGCCATGACCAATTGCCACAATCAGGGTAGATTAATACAACAGAAATCTATTCTATCACAGTTCTGGGGTCAGAAATCTGAAATCAAGTTGATGGAAGGGCCATGCTCTCTCCAAAGGCTCAAAGGAAGAATCTTTCCTTGCCTCTCCCAGCTTCTGGTGGTTGCTGGTGATCCTTGGGGTTCCTTGGCTTGTAGGTGCATCATTCCAATCTCTACCTCCCTCTTCCCATGAATCTGGGGGGAGGGGATACTATTCAATCCAGTAGAGGAGCTATAAAGGAAAAAAAAAAAGAAAATTAGATAATTCAGTGGATATTGGGGCCAAGTATTTCACTGCTGGAAAATTAGAATAGAAAAAGGGACTAAAGCAAAAGCAAGAAGGGAAGGACGTGGACAAGGAGAGGGCAGAAGATATTTCTTTAACTGAGAAGCATTTTGTGAATCATTTTTTTAAATGCCCTGCAGAATACTGCATGGTACTGAGGGAGCCCTGATCTCTGCCCCAAGCACCTTGGGCCTCCTGGCTCCCTTGGTTCTGTTGCTGCACGTAGGTGACCCACTTCCTGCTGCTGAGACATTGATTAAAAGGTGGCTGGGTGACATCCTTCTTAACTTCCTTCTTTCATTCAGCGAGCCTGGCATGTGCTTGGTGCAGACATCACAGGATTTGAAGTCCATGGCTCCTGCTTTCTAGGGGTCACATTTTTTTCCACGGGTTTGTAACCAGGGACCCATAGGCTTGGTGACCCGTTAACCCTCTAAAACTTCTGACATAGACAAGTTTTTGCGTGTCTGTGAGGGTATGTGGACATAGTCACCAATACTTACTGAGGACCCATCATCTGCTGAGGATTCTGGTCTGGATGGCATTGATGATAGTTTGAGATCTTTCAACTTTTATGGTCCCTTTAGCACCTTTTTAGTTTAGCTAAATGTACTGGAATATTTACCTAAAAATTCAGCTGCTTTGCTTTTGTCGTCATCACTCAAACTGCCATTGCCAATGTTGAGTTGAACGAGCATGTCTTACTTCAGGACTGTGCTGAAGCACGCTGTTTCCCTGGTGGGAATTCCGCCTTCCTTTCAGGGAATGTTTAGAACCTCGGCATCTCAAAGACAAAGCTACAGTGATGTCTGAATGCATCTCAACTCTGGCTGTTTGTTAGAACCACTTGGAAAGCTCATGAACTACAACACGGATGAGTAGGTCACATTCCCCAGAGACTCAGATTTAAGTCATCCCCCAAAATGGCTCAGGCATCACTGTGTTCTAAATGTTCCCCGGGTGGCTCTAAAGTGGAGCCAGGAGGGAGAACTCTGAGCTGAAAGACGGTAACATCTCACTCAGGCACTCCTGGGATGCGGAGAAAGCTGAGGTGAAAGCAGAGACAGGCCCACCTGCACCAGGGGCCGTGGACAGGGAGGGTCTGTGAGCTGGTTGCAGGGTTGCGGATTCTTGTCTCATGGAGTCAAAGAAAATCTCTCAGATGAAAGGGTGAAGTGATGTGAAAGTTTATTAAGGGAAGGTAAGAACAGAAAAGAAAGGAGCTCTCTAAAGTGAGAGGGGTCCAAAATGGGTTGCCACTGAGGACTTTTCTGGTCAGTCTTTTGTAGAAAACTGACCAGGGAACTTGGTAAATATCTTGACTATAACATTTAAGACAAACAAGGTGGATTTGTAAATATTATGAAAATATCTCATCTATATTTAGAACAAACAAGGTGGATTTGTTATGTTCCCTTCTCTTTGGTTAATATCTCGTCTGTAACATTTCCCCACATCTGGGATTTCTGTGAGCCTATTATGTCTCTCCCTGTGTGAGCCTAGTCACGTAGTCCCCTGTTTGTCTGTCTCTACCTAGCCTTGCCTGTCCCTTACTCAAGCTGACCCCACAGATGGCTGAAGCCTGGCAGGAGAAGGACACTTGGGCTTTGGGCTGTGAGGCAAAGAAGTCTGCCCAGATAGCGAGGAGTGAGTGGCAAGATTTACCAGAAACTGATAGGTGATGCCCTCCAGGTGTGGCCAAAGGGCCTGTCTTTCTGTTCCCTGTGGATTCAAGTGAGAAAGAAGCCTTGCTGCAGAGAGCAAATGGGTTTGCCAAGGTGCTGGGGAGTGAGGTCAATGGCACCAACGGGCCAGGGCAGGGCTGTGGGTTGTGGGCACTGGATAGGGGTTCCAGACTCCAGCAGCTCTGCCAGCCCAAGCACCTATAATAAGTTCCCTGTTTGGTTGTAATAAAAATAAATAATAATTACGATGAACAACAGTAAGAGCACATCAGTGCTTAGATGGCAGCCACTGTGCTAAGTGCTTTTTGTGCATTATTTTATTTAAATATCAGTAAATGGTGTGATTCGTATTCCTCTTGCTCAGATCAAATGCGTGATGGGGGTCATTCTTTTTTTTTAATGAGATATAATTGACATATGACAGTAAGTTTAAGGTGTACAACCTGTTGATTTGATACATATTGCAATATGATTACCACCATATCATTTGCTAACATCTCCATCATGTCACATAACTGTCACTTTTTTTTTTTTTTTTAAAGATTATTTGACAGAGGGAAACACAGTGAGAGAGGAAACACAAGCAGGGGGAGTGGGAGAGAGAGAAGCAGGCCTCCCGTGGAGCAGGGAGCCCGATGAGGGGCTTGATCCCAGGACCCTGGGATCCTGACCTGAGCCAAAGGCAGACGCTTAACTGTCACCCAGGTGCCCCATAACTGTCATTTCTTTTTTGTGATGGGAACATTTGAGATCTGGTCACTTAGCAACTTTAAAGTGTATAATATGGTACTATTGACTATAATCACTATACTGCACGTTAAATCTCTCAAACTTATTCATCTTCTAGTTGTGAGTTGTGTCCTTGGACAATATCTCCCCAACTCCCCCACGTCTCAGCCCCTGGTGATCACTCTGTTTCTATTCTGTTTCTATGAATTTGGCTCTTTTAGATTCCATACATAAGTGATAACATGTATTATTTGTCTTTCTTTGGCTTATTTTACTTGCATAATGCCCTCAAGGTTCACATGTTGTTGCAAATGGCAAGATTTTATTCTTTCTCATGGCTGAATAATATTTCTCTGTGTGTGTATATATTTCACATCTTCTTTATCCATTCCTCCATTGTCAGACACTTAGATTGTTTCTATATCTTGACTATCATGAATCAGGCTGCAGTGAACATGGGAGTGCAGATATCTTTTCAATATCTTGTTTTCATTCCCTTTAAGTATATACTGAGAAGTGGAATTGTTTAATCATATGGTAATTCTAATTTTAATTTTTTGAGATGCCTCTGTACAATTTTCCCAAGTGGTTGAACCAGTTGACGTTCCTGCTAACAGTGCACCAGGTTCCCTTTCTCCACATCCTCACCAACACTTGTTATCTCTTGTCTTTTTGAGGATAATTATTCTAACAGGTGCAATGCCTCATTGTGGTTTTGATTTGCATTTCCCTGATGATGAGTGATGTTGAACACTTTTTCATGTACCTCTTGGTCATTTGAACTCATACTTGATTTTTCTTTTACCTCAGAATCCTGACTTGATCCTGGGGCACCTGGGTGGCTTCATCAGTTGAGCATCTGACTCTTGGTTTTGGCTCAGGTCATGGTCTCCTGGGTCGTGGGACTGAGCCCTGAATCAGGCTCCATGCTCAGTGGGGAGTCTGCTTGAAAGAGTCTCTCCCTCAGTCCCTCACCCCCTCTTTCAAATAAATAAATCTTAAAAAAATAAAAGAATCCTGACCTGATCCTTTAGTATGTTTTGTCAGCTTCAACTTCAGAATGCATTTCCCTTTGGACTATTTCTTATTCTCTTCCCTGTTGTTACTTTTATCTTTTGCCAAGACTTCTGCAATGATCTTCTAGCCGCTTTCCTCACTCCCAATCTCTTCCCCTTTCTCGTGTTCCATCCATTCATTGCACAGCCACTAGAGCCATTTTTCAAAGCACATAAATTCATTGTGTCATTCCCTTATTTAACCCTGCTCTACATTCCAACCCCAACAACATATACCATAATGTTTTGTATATGTCAGGACATGTTGATTGTGTTGTTCACATCATATATACAGGGTCCTCGGTACATTTTTCCCCCCTATAAACTATTAAGAGCAATGTGTTGAAATCCCCCATTATAAGTTTAGATTTATCTACTTCTCTATTAGTTCTTTAAATTTTTTGCTTTATATATTTTGAAAATATGTTACTGAGTGCATATATTTAGAATTGTGATACTGTTTGTCATTATGAAATGTCCCTCTTAATCTGTAGGTTTCATGCCTTACAGTGTATTTTGATATAGTATAACTACATCATCTTTCTTCTGGTTATTGTTTGCATGACTTATCTTTTCCCAACTTTTCTCTTTCAACCTTCCTCATATTTTACTTGTGACTCTTGTAAACAGCAGAGTTATGTTTTAAAAATTCATCCTAACAAACTTGGTCTTTTAATTGAAAATTTTATTCATTTGCACTTAATTTAATTATTGGTATATTGGGTTTATACCTATCATTTTATATTTATAATAATGTAAACAAAACCCACCTGTTTTACATTCCTTTCTCACCCTCTTTTGGATTAATAAAATATTTTCTATCATTTCATTTTTCCTCCTATTAATTATACATTCTTCTATTCTTTTAGTAGCTATTCTAAAGATCACAATATGAATCTTGTCTTATTCCAATCTCAAACAGATTTTACTTTTATTATTTCTCCAATAGTGGTAAAAACTTAGAACACCTTAACTCCAATTACCCCCTCCATCTTTTGCATTAGTGATTGTCATACAGCACTACACATATTTTATTTTTATTTTTTTAATTTAAAAAAGATTTTTTTAAATTTATTTGAGAGAGAGAGAGAATGAGTAGGGAGGGGCAGAGGGAGAGGGAGAAGCAGGCTCCCTGCTGAGTGCAGAGCCCAATGTGGGGCTCAATCCTGGGACTCCAGGATCATGAACTGAGCCGAAGGCAGATGCTTAACGACTGAGCCACCCAGGTACCCCTACACATATTTTTTTTAAGATTTATTTTAGAGACAGAGAGAGAGAGAGAGTGCATGCATAAGTGGGAGGGGCAGAGGGAGAGAGAATCTTAAGCAGAGCCCATTCAGAGCAGAGCCTGACATAGGGCTCGATCTCACGATCCTGAAATCACGACCAGAGCTGAAATAAAGAGTCAGGCGCTTAACCAACTGTGCCACCCAGGCACCCCACACATATTTTTATTCTTCATATATTTTAAAACCCACAAGAAATTACTATAATTGTTTTGTACACTACATTTTCAATCAGCATTCTTTATATTTATCTGCATGCTTACATTTTCCATTTTTTTTGCTGTTCCTTTGCAATTGTGTGTCTCTCTGGGAATCATTGTCCTTCTGCCTGAAGGAATCTCTTTAATACTGCTTTAAGTGAAGTTTGTCAGGTTTTATTTGTCTGAAAACTTCATTATTTCACCTTTGTCTTCAAGGGAATATTTTCCCTGATTTTTTTTTTTTTTAAAGATTTTATTTATTCATGAGAGAGAGAGAGGCGGAGGGAGAAGCAGGCTCCCAAGGAGCAGGGAGCCTGATGCGGGACTCAATCCCAGGACGCTGGGATCATGACCTGAGCCGAAGGCAGACGCTTAACCATCTGAGCCACCCAGGCGCCCTTCCCTGAGTTTTAAATTCTAGGTTGGCAGTATTTTCTTGCAGAATATTGACTATTTTTTCCATTGGCGCTAGAATCCATGGTTTCTTTTGATAACTCAGCTTTTGGCTTTTCTGTTGGTCTTTTGAAGAAAAATTGTTTACCCTTCTCAGTTGCTTGAATGATGTTCTCTATATCTTTGATTTTCATTAGTGTTATCACGATATACCTTATTGTAAGTTTTTAGTATTTATGTAGGACATCTTAGATATTTGAGTTGATATCTTTCATCACTTTTAAAAAATTCTCTGCCGGGCACCTGGGTGGCTCAGTTGGTTAAGCGACTGCCTTCGGCTCAGGTCATGATCCTGGAGTCCCGGGATCGAGTCCCGCATCGGGCTCCCTGCTCAGCGGGGGGTCTGCTTCTCCCTCTGACCCTCTTCCCTCTTGTGCTATCTCTCATTCTCTCTCAAATAAATAAATAAATAAAATCTTTAAAAAAAATAAAAAATTCTCTGCCATTCTGATCTCAGCTATTGCTTCTCTCACATTTTTTTTTTCTCCTCTCCTTCTAGGCCAGTAAATGTACACATAATTAGATACTTTGATTGTGACCCACCCACATACTTAAATGTGTCTTTCTGCTTTTATTCCATCTGTTTCCTTTCCATGCTTTAGTTTGGATATTTCCTATTGATCTGTCTTCCAGCATAGATCAACAGTACTGTAATCTGCCATGTTAAATCCAACTAACAAGTTCCTAATTTCGAACACCGTCTGTTTCAGTTGAAGAATGTCCATTTACTTTTTTATAGACTATAGTTTAGTGTTAAAATGATCTATCTTATCATGCCTGGTATCCATTTTTATTATCATAGGCTTTTTAATTATGGTTATTTTATAGAGTTTGTCAGCTGATTTCAGTGTCTAGATCCTTGTGGGTATGATTCTCTTGTTTAGGTTTTCTGAAGGGTTTTTTTTCCCCCTCTTGCTATATGATCATGTGATTCTGTCTTTTGACCTAGTAATATTTCAGTTTAGGGGCACCAAATGGTTTTGTTTTCCTTCAGAAAGGATTTAGCCCTTTTCTCTGCTGGGAACATAGAGCAGAGACTGCTTATCCCAGTGCAGTCAGGGTCTGATGGAGTTGATGATGGGTTGCAGCATTAATAAGGCTCAGGAAGGTTCTGAGTACAAATCTATATTTCATGCAACTGTGCTTTTCAGAAGTTTCCACCTAAATATCAGTTTACATTCTTCCTAGCTCCGAAATTCAGCTAATGTTCTGAGGAAACAGACACATATTCTTGAGGATGCCCAAATGCACGCCAGAACTCTGCCGGGGATTTTTTGTCTCCCCTGCATGGGCCCTCTACCTAGTTTTTCTCTGGTATTACACAAGATGTTTAGCCTCCTCTTTATACTCAGAACTGGGAAATATCCCTGGAGTAACAGCAGCCAGTGACAGGCATCTTTTGTCTCTAAAATTCTTCCTTCTCTAGAATCTATTTTGCCTTCTCATCGCCCTAGCAGCTTGCTCCCGCTTCCAAACAGGTGATGTGGTGGACATGGAGTGAACCTCACATACCTGTAGTTACCAGGAGCACATGTGACCAAGAGCTCAGCTGCTGAACTCTGAGACCCATCACTGTTTCTGCACCGAGGCTGCACCCCCCAGTGGCTGCTCTCAGGCCAGTGATCCAGGGTACCAAGGGTACCAGGGCAGACCCATTCCTGGGAGGCACAAGACTGCTCTACCTCAAGACTTTGGCTTGAGGGCTCCCTGAGGGCTTGGCCCAGCCTTCCTCTGAGTGCTCCGCAGCCTGAGCCATCTCCTTTCCTCTCTTTTTCCTTCCCTTGCCTCGACTTACATCACATTCTGATGACTCTTCCTGCCTTTTCCCAGCTCCCCTCAATTTCCTCTTAGAAGACATCTTTTCCTAATAAAGTCATTGCACAGTCTCATCTGGTACCTTCCTTTTGGAGGACCTGGATTCACACAGGTCATTTCTGAGCTTTATCAGCTTGTGGCTTTTCCAGGAGCAAGCACTGGTCAGTCACCAGTTACCCCAGCCCATTTGAAAGCAGGTGTATCAATAATATTTTGAGTTATTCATCTATGCTTTTTTTAATCAGCATTTTTCCCTACTCTCCCTAAATGTGTTGTCTTTAGGGTAGGGTTGGTAAGGTTAGTTCAACCAAAATGCAAGGAAATGAAGAGAGGCAATTTTATTTTATTTCAGAAGTAGAGGTATAGATAGAAGAGAAGATTTAGAGGAGGAGCTGAAGAATCAGTGTTCTTGCCCTGGAGGAGAAAAGGTCTTTTCCTGGGTGGTACCAAGGACTTCTCTCCACTTAATTTGCTTGACGTAAGATAAACTCCTCTCCCCAATTTAGAGGCTACCCTACAAAGAAGGGAGAAGGAGGAGCCTTAGTTGACTGGGTTTACCCTGAAGAATCTAAAGTCAAATTCCTGCCACTGGTGAATAGAATTTTAGAAATTAAGTTCAAGTTTGAACAAACAATATTAACTGACTGAACCACCCAGGCACCCCTCTTGTGGAAATTCTTACATGTTTGTTTTCCTGCCTGTTTTCCCACTGAACGGAAGCTCCTTGAAGGCAGGAGCCCGCTTTGCCTCCTTAGCTCCTCAGCCTTCATCACCGAGCCTGGCCATTCTGTGTAGGATCGTCAAGCCGGAGCTTTGAACCAGAATCACACATTTGGGCTCAGTGTTTGGCTCTGTAACTGCTTCCTTACAAGCTGGAGGATCCGTGCTCTCTTCTTCAGAAGGCCTGGCTTTGTTCACCCCAACAGTCGTGGGTGGGGCGTTTATCCAGGATGTGACCAGGGCACAGGAGAAGTGACGATGAGCAGGTCTCTATTTCAAAAGGGCTTACTTTCATGGAGAGCCTTCCCCTCTTTCCCACAGCCATTCATAAATGCCAGTAAGAAAGCTCAGCAAACACGGTAACAGGATGTGTTCATGGTCCCGAGGCAGCTCAGTGGAGGGAGCCACCCGTTCAGCCAGGGGAAACCCAGGTAGGCTTCCGAGAGGAGAGGCCATTTGAGCTGGCCCTTGATAGCCGAGTGGAATTTTCCCAGCTGGATATGGGAGCAGGTGGAGATGGAGAATTGGAGGAGAGAACAGCGTGTGCAAGGGGACAGAAGTGCTTTGTTTCAGGAGTGCTGAGCAATTGGGGCACTGAGCTGCTCACATGAGCGTGGGGATCTGAACTGCCCGATGCTGGGGGTGGATTTCTGGCTCATGTTTTCAAGTGTCAGATAACAGATCTTAACTTTCCATTTGTCTAATTAAATAATTATGGCGTGATTGCAGCTTCCATGATTTTAACTCTGTTCACACCTCTGCAGATTCCCAAAATCTCCTGGTTTATGAAGATAATGTATCCAGGCTGCGCGGAGCGCATCTGTCTGGGGAAGCCCGGAAGGTCAGGAGCTGCCTCAGGCAGGAGAGAGGGGCGTTGTCCGTGACCTTCAGAAACTCTGTTAACACTTTGAGGCCATCCAGTGTGAATGCCCAGGAACAGCTCTGCCCAATGCCCTGTCTCCGGGATCCCGATACAGCAGATGCTTCCAAAGCTGAGGAGTTTGGCTGCTTTGAGTTAACCAGCTTGGGCCCAGAGCAGCAGGAAATCGTGGGTGACCTGGGGATTCCTGCCTGATCTCAGAAGCAAGGTCCTTCACTCCAGCGCCCCAGGGCCCCAGAGGGAGAGGGCACTCCCTTGACAAGTGTGTGAGGAGACAGACTTGCCAGCAGGCATGGGGGGTGGGGCGTGGGGGCAGCCCGGTGGGGTGCTTGAGCGAGAGTAGGGGAGATGACAGCCCTGGGCCAGGTCCTGCCAGATGCTGAGTGTTGGCTGAGGGAGGCAGCCTGCAGGTGGCCCCGGGGAAGTTGGACCTTTAACTGGTACTAGAGCTCCAAGCACCGTGGACACCCAGGGATGACTTCTGGAGGGGTGGGATCAAAGGGGAGGCTCTCGGCCATCTGCTCTGTGAGCCTGGGGTGGTGGCAGCAGGGATGGAGCGAGCACGGAGCAGAGGCTCTTAGGAAGAACGCACAGGAAGAATGCACAGGAAGCCCCAGGCGCCCTCTCCATCCTGGGCTCTGTCTGGACGCTGAGTCTCGTCTCCCCTCCCCTTTTCCCACTGGCCGTGGAGTTAGGCGCACAGGACTGAGGTCAGGCTGTTTGGGTTTGCCCCTGCACCATCTGTGAAAACTGTATAACGTCCCCTAGCCCCAGTTTCCTTCTCTGTAAGGTGGAGATGGTGTTCATGTGAGAGTCAACATGAACCACGGTTTGAGTGTCATTGTAATTTATTCCGAGAGGGCTCCACTGCTCCTGTTTCTATCCTCTGTCCCCTCAGACAAGGGTCCAGGCACAGAGACAGGGAGTGAGCAGGTGGCTATGGGGGCTGCAGAGGTGCTGGGAAGATTAGAATGTTCTCCTGGTTTCTGCACACCTTTCTCTGACAGTTTTGCCTTGGGCTGTTGCTGAAGAGGGAGCCAACAGATGTCCCCATCGTCCTCTGCCTTGAGGCCAATGGGGACAGGATGGCCAAGTGGGGACAGGTATAATCCCGTCCAGAGGGCAGGTGCACCCTGACCTCTGCTTACCAGACTCATTCCTCACCATTCCCCGCCGTACACGCTGCCCTCCCAGATCCCCTCAAAGATGCCAAGATGCTTGTGCCCCTGGGCCTCTGCACCTGCTGGGATGTCCCCCACTCTCTGCTCATACCTCCGCCCTGCATCCCCATGTCCCAGTCTGGCTAATGCCAACATGTCCTTTCCCAGTTGAGATATCATTGCCTCCAGGAAGTCCTCCTTGTTGACACCCTCCCCTCATCCAAGTTACAAAACCCCTTTTCTGTGGCTGTAGTATCTGGCCTTCCCCTTTCGATGCCTTTATCACATGGATTGCTATTGCCAGCTTTTCTTTTGTTTCTGTCTTTAAACCGTAAATGCTTGCTGGTAGGGCTCTTCTTTTTCTATATATTAAAATACACATAATAGCATTTAAACCATTTTAAGGAGTACGATTCATTGGCATTTAGGATATTCGTAGTGTTGAACAACCATCACCTCTAGCTGCAGGACATTTCCATCACCCCAAAAGGAAACTCTACACATGCAGCAGTCACTCCCCACTTCTCCCACCCACCTGCCCCAGCCCCTGGCCACCACTAATCTACTTTCTGTCTCTATGGATTTGCCTCTTCTGGACACTGCATAGAAATTGAATCATACGCTATGTGGCCTTTTGGGTCTGGCTTCCTTCATTCAGCATATTACCAAGTTCCATCCGTGTTGTAGCCTGTATTGGGACTTCATTTCTTTTCATGGCCAAATAATGTTCCATTGCATGCATACATGTTATTTATCCACTCACCCGTTCATGGGCATCTGCTTGTTTCCACCTTTCAGCTCTGGTGACTAGTGCTTATTCCTATATAGGTTTGTGCTTGAACACCTATTTCCGTTCTTTTGGGTGTATTCGCAGGAGTGGAATTGCTCTGGCCAAGGGTCATCCTGTGTCTAACCTTGGGAGGAATCCTTGACTGTTTTCCCAGTGGCTGCACCACTTTATGATCCTCTCAGCGATAGACGAGGGTTCCCGTTTCTGGACATCCCTGTCAATTCTTATTATCCACACGCTTTAACGAAAATTATAGCTACTCTAGTGGGCGTGACGGGCGGGCTCACCGTTGCACCCCCTGGCACCCAGGACGCTGTCAGGCAGGTGCCCAGGACCTCAGGAAGGATGTGCCCAAGGAACAAATCATTGTTCCCCTCACTTGGTCCAAGAAAGGCCACCTTGCGCTCCGTCGGACTCTGAGTTGTGGGGGTGACTCTGAGGACGGCCACCCTCCTCCCCTCTTTCCCACAGCATTCTTGAAAGCCCACCGCTGGTCGGGCTTTTTCTGGGACCTCCAGCCCGGGTGTCTTCTCCATCCTGGGTCCCATCCTGCAGCATCAACCTGCCGGATGTGAGATCTCAACCCTGTGACGGTCCTTTGGTCTCTAATGTGCCAACTGGTGTCCCGTGGTGCCACAGCCAACAAGCGCCTGCTCTTTGTTTTCTCCCATTGCTCTCACTGGCACTTGAGCTGTGCCCGTTGTCACTCAGCCTCTCTGGGTGCTTTTCATCCTCTTAAAATGCTGCTCACAAGCGGCATGTCTTTTCCTTCGAGGGCTGCTCTTTCATGTTAAATCATCCGGAAGCAGCATGAATATTGATAGCTGTTATTGTAGAAACCTAGAACATGACACAGGGTTGGGTACCCCCCCATTTCTATTTTGGAGGCAGTCCTTACTGGGAGGCCCTCTTGGCAAACACCTGTCACACTCCTGTCCACCGTGCCGGAGCTTGGGACCAGGTCACAGAGCAGTGGTTCAGCGGTTTGTTGGTGAGCAACAGAAACTAACATCAGCCGGCATAAAACCAAGAACGGAATTTGCTGGAAGGGGGGCGGGGCGGCTCACAGACAATTAGAAAGCTGAAGAACCTGCCTCAGAGGGGCTGCAGCGCCCAGCTGGGGAGCCGAAGTGAAAGGATGGTCTCTGCAGGGAGATTCAGTGCCAGTCCTGGCTGCTGGGCAGTGGGGCTGGGAGCCTTGACCGGCAATCCCACCGTCACTGCGCCCTGTGCCGGAGGGGATGCCTGAAGGCCAAGTGCAGCTTCTTCTGCAGCAGGAGGGGAAAGTGTGGGACGTGCCATCCTCTGCAGGCGTGAATGTGACTCAGAAATTCTTCAGCCTTTAGTCAGGAGCTCATGCAGCCCTCCTGGGTGACTTCTGTCAAGACATCCAGTGAGAATGGACAGAGGGTTCATGATCCAGGTGTCTCCGAGGTGCTCCCTGGATGCAGGCATCAGGGGGGCACGGGGAGCTTGTCGATCCCGTGCAAGCAGGGGGTAGGTGAGCTCAGAGTACAAGCCGGTGCATTCCCCCGGGCATTTTCTGCAAACTTCGTCTTGGACTCAGCGAGCCTTTCAAGCTCTTTGATCCTGAGAGCAGCGTGCCGGCTGCCCTCTGGCCTTAAGAGTCACATTCCAGGAATCTTCACGTGTGAAGCGAATCACATCCAAAGAGAAGCAAGCTACATCCGAAGATGAGGAGCCACGGAGGCTGGGAGGTGTGATGGGGGAGAAGAGGACCCAAACCGGGCCCATGCACTCTGGTAAGCCGTCAGGTGGGCCCGGAGGATGCAAACACGTTTTTCTCCATTAGCAGCAAAAGCTGAGAGTCCTATGTCATTTTTGGACATCAGGAAAAGTCGGCTTCTTTTAATGGGTAATAAATCATACATAGCCTTTATGGAGTGCTTGATCTTTGCATTTTATCCTGGCAGCTCTGAAATATAGATGCTTTCTAACCTGCTCCTGGATTTATAGGTCAGGAAAGGGAGGCACAGAGACATCCCCAAACCTGCCCCGGGCTAGGCAGCTGGTGGCGGCTGCACTGGAGGGAGTCCAGGGAAGCCGGCAGAGCCAGCCTCCTGACCCTGTGCTGCCCCCAATTTGTTGACACAGAACTTTTCCAGATGGTGAGAGATCTGCTAATACGAGCAGTGCAGTCGTGTCTTTGTGTTTTTGTTCAACTCCATTCTTTTGGGACACCGTTTACTAAGAGCTAGGCAGCGGGGAGGCAAAGGTGGCCAAGACACGGTCCTTGCCTTCAAAGTGTTGGTTCTGGGGCGGGCTGTCCAAAAACAAACCCACAATGTAACGCATGAGTGTTTTCAGTCAGGGGCCCTTTCTGTGTGGTGTGGAACAGTAGAGGACAGGAGTAGAATCAAGGAGGGCCTTAGGGAGGAGGTGACCATTGAGCTGGGCCTTGACTGATGAGTAGGAGAGCAGCAGGTCGACAGGTTGGAAGAGGAGTGGGGAGGTCCAGGGCATGGCAGGCTTAGGGCAGGCATGCTAGTGCCAGAAGCATGAGGACTCCAGGCCAAGTGGGCCAGTAGACATTGAGTGAGGAGAGGAGGCGGGAAATGGGGTGGTGGAGAGTTGGAGATGGAAGGGGTTGGGTGCTGTCAATGAGATGGGGAAGGTAGGCCCGGGTATAGAGCCCTGGCCGCATTCCTGGGCAGTGTTCATTATTTTCTATGATTGCTGTAACAAATGACCACCACTTAAGCAATATCATTTTATTATCTTACAGTTCTGGATGTCAGAAACCAAAATGGGTTTCACTAGACTGAAGTGAGCAGGGCTGTCCTCCTGGAGGCTCCAGGGAAGACTGTTTTCTTGCCTTTCCTAGCTTCTAGAGACTGCCCTCGTTCCTTGCCTCCTGATACCCTCCTCCATGTTCAATGCCAGCAATGGTGGTGGAACCTCCTCATGCTCTTTCTATCCATCTCTCTTCTACTTTTAAGGACTCTTGTGATTACATTGGGCTCACCCAGTAATTCGGGACAACTTCCCTATTTTAAGATTAGCTGATTGGCAACACTGATTCTGTCTGCCGCGTTAATTTCCTCTGCCATGTAACTTAACATAGTCACGGGTGCTGGGGACCTGGATGTGACCATCCCCGGGCCATCATTCTGTTCACGATGTCCTGTAATCACTGAAGCTTCTTAAACTGAGCAGTAACATGTCGGAGTTTGAGAAAGGTGATCTTGGATGCAAGTTTACAAATAGGATCACGGAATTCCTTTTTCTGCCCCTCATGTTGGACAAGACATCATTTTTTTAAATATTCTTATTTTAATGTCAGTTTATGACATTTACAGAAAAATGTGGAATGGCAAATCTAGAAGTTTACATTGTGATGTTTACTTATCTGTGCTATGTCCATATTTTATTCATATTTTGCTTCAGTCCACAGAAGATTCCAAAAAATGTAACTTCCAAAAATGTAAGTAATACAAGATGTTGGAATCAGTAGTGAGGGAAACAGGTAAGGGGAAATTTTAAGTAGGAAAGAAATGAAACTAGAGAGTTAGTTCATTGCTGACTGAGGTGGTTCATGAACTTGGCCCGAAGCATCCTAGCCCACAAAGCAAAGAGAGAAACAATCACCCTAGCAGTAAGATAAATGCAGGTGAGTTGTTTAGTAGATGTCCAGTCATTTCTGAGGCTGAGAAGAGTTTCTACCACAGGTCCTCCCAGGCAGTAGTGTTAGTTGTTACAAACTCTGTCCTTGGGAAAGCTCTAATGGACACTATAATGACCTTTGTATGAACACCTGTTTCTCACCATGTCCCTTAATGCAAGCAGATGGCCAATACCAAGGCACCTATTGGTGAGAGAGAGCATGAAGGGTGTGGGGACGGGGGTGGGAGTGTTTCAGTTATCTCTTGCTGCACACCCCAAACTTAGTGACTTGACACAATATCCACAATTTATTATCTCTCCCAATATGGTGGGTTGATCAGGTTCACCTGGGCGGTGGCCATGGAGTGTCTGCTGGGGCTGCGTCATCTGTGAGCTTGGCTGGGGCCAGAACATCCCATGTGGCTTCCTCACATGGCCGCTGGTGGTGTTGGCTACGAGCTGGCCACTCAACTGGGCTGTTGACTAGGATGCCCCGGTTCTCATAACATGGCACATGGTTCCAAGAGAACCATTCTAAGATGGAAGGGGGAAGCAGTAGACATCTTGGAGTGTATAGACCTCTCAAGGTCCAGTCTTGGAAGTTATATAAACTCACTTCCACCACATTCTGTTGGTCAAAACAGATCCTCGGGCTAGTCCAGCTTCCAGGGAATGGGAAGCTGACTTCTCCTCTTGATGGGAGAAATAGCAAAGAGTAAGTGGCCAATTCTAATCCACCGCAGAGGCCAAAACAATGGCTAGGTGTGCAGGTCCCTGATCACCTGACTTGATGTAGGAGTAAAACTTGGAAAAGCTTGAGTGGTTGGGCTGCCTCAACCTCTCTTTCCAGCATTCCCCCCAAATCTCAGTTATTGAAAATGGTGCTCTTGTTGAAAATCAGAGAACAGAGAGGTCAAAGTGTGTGTCCCAGGCAGAATGTGGAATACAGTATTCTATGTTGCAGATTAAAGGAAGAGCTTGTGTTTCAAGATACCGGCAGTAAGATACCTTTCTCCCTTTTTGTGTTATGCTACTCTTCAGCATGGATTTTAGTTTTGTGGATCACAGAAATGTTGCTAATCTAACAAAATTGGGTATAGTTAATCATAAGTATGCCAAGTGATATTGATGGTGGTTCCACATGGTGTCAATGTGGCTAGAATGGGATTAGGTTTTCCACACTCTGCTGTGTGATCCTGAGTTAGGGTTGGTCGAGGAACACTTGTGTGAGATTGGAATGTTGTGATGAGGAATCTGACTCTGTTTTTTGGTGTTTGCTGCGAGTTTCTAAGCCTCACCCCTGCCTCACTCCTCTGCTCCATGTCTGGGTGAGCTGGTGAGAAAGCCACATGCTCCCTCCTTGTGGTACTGGTGGGAGATTCGAGCCACAGAAGCCCTTGCCTGTGCTCAGGAATCCACCTCAAGCCCTGAGTCAGCCTCCCTTCTGGGTTCTCTCAAACCATGGCAGCCACTTCCCCTAGAGACCTCAGTGGTGGGAGTCATCAGCCTCTTCATGGTCCCTTGCTGTGAATGGGCATCAGCAGTCTTGACATCTGAACCCAGTCTGGGGGCGGGGGTCCATCTGCCTCTGCAGGGGACCGTAACAGGTGGAAATGAAGTCCCTGCTCTGTGAAGGCATCAGAATCATGGCTGGAAGGTGGGGCAGATTCTGGCTGCTCCTTGCTCTCCCTCCCCCGTTCCAGCTCTTTCCACTGACTGCTGGCCATGCTGACCAGTAAGCAACCCACGGCAGAGGTGGCACCTTCCACAGCTTCTCTGCTTGCTCTCTAGGCCTTCATGGCCCTCTCCTGGCAGCTGGCCGTACCCAGATTCAGGGGTGCTGGTGTGCACACACGTGACCTCTTCTTTGCATGCATGGACAGAGGAAGCTCTGGTGTCCCTTCCTCTTCTTATAAGGACACTAAACCCATCACGGAAGCTCCACTACCATGACCTCACCTAGATCTAATTACCTCCCAAAGGCCCTACCGCCAAACACCATCACTTTGGAGGGGGGGGCTTCAACATTTGAATTTTGGGGGGACACAAACATCAGTCCATAACAGCTCTTCCCTTCCAAGAAGGGAAAGTTTAGACCAGTTGTTCTGTCATGGCCAGGCATGAAAGTCTCCGTTTAGTTTTTATTTAACACTTTGAAATGCTGCATTCAAATGGGACTGTCATGTATTTCAACTCTTGGTCACATCCCCAGCCTAGCAACGTGTTGGTGGAAGAGATTCAAAATAGCATAATTTGGGACTTCAAGGCAAGAGGAAAATCAATTCTGTATTGTGAAAAACAGAATAAACTCATTTCTTTTAGCATCTCGTGGAGCCTTCAGGCATTCATACTTACTCATTTTATCAACTTGTGATCTCTCCCAGAGAAGAGCGTCATTAGCAATTCCAAATCATCAGTTGCCTGCTCATATGTGATTTGTTTTCTGCAGGTCTTGAAAACACTGATATTCCTGTATTTGTTTATGTCTTTTCGTTTGTTTTGCCTTGACTTATAAAAGCCCGACATATCACTTTTTACCAAATTGGGGAAATGACATGAAAGTATGAAGAAGAAACCTAAATCACCGATAATGTCACTGACAGATAACTACGGATTTCCTTCAAATTTCCCAGTGTGTTTGAAATTGGCATGCCTCACTTTCTAAAAAACCTGATTATTCAAAGTCCCAACATACACGTGAATTGTTGAACACGAGAGGGAAAACGACCTTCAAGGACCTCTTGGCTCAGCCCGTAATTTTGTAGCGGGGTAAACTGAAGCACCTACTCAGGAGCGTGTGGCTCTCTGTACTTTGTCGTAAGTGTGGCACAAATTATACCACTTCCATACTGTTTTCTCAGCATTATCAGAATCTTTTATCATAGTAATCACTTTTCCTAATAGTGCCTTGTATTAAAATTAAAACATTTGCTCAACTGTCCCCAGTTCTATAAGGCACCCCACCTTGTCCATGTCCCCAGCAACCAGTGGGAACTGAATTAGGGAAGGATGTCTCTATAACTCCCTCGATCTCTTTCAGGGATCTCTTCATAAATTCCAAATTATGAAATGTGTTGAGAAAATCGTAGAGTCCTAGGATTCTCATTTTTTAACTTTTTATTTTAAATAATTCTGAATGTACGGAAGGTTTGCGAAGATAGTAGAGGGTCCCCTTGACCCAGCTTTGCCTGGTGTTAACATCTTATAAAACCTTAGTATGTTTGTCAAAACTAAGATGTTCGCATTGGTACAATGCTGTGATCTGCAGGCTTCTCTGGGTCTCCTCAGATTTCCCACTGGGGTCCTCTTTCTGTCCCGGAATCTAATCAAGGATCCCACATGGCATGGAGTCCTAATATCTCCCTAGCCTCCTCCAATCTGTGACACTTCCTCAGTCTTCTCTTGACTTTCATAATCTCGATACTTTTGAGGAGTAATGATCTGTCGTATTGCGGAAGGTCCCTCAGTTGGAGCTTCTCTGATGTCTTCTTATTCTGTTGCAGTTATAGATTTGGGGGACAAACGCCACAAAGGTGATGTGCCCTCCTTGTCACATCACATGAGGGGGCACGTGACACCACATGACTCATCCCGGCTGATGCTAATCTTGACCTCCAGCCAGCATGTCCACTCTACCGCCACCATGTTCCCTTTCCATAGTTTATTTCTTAAAGGAGTCACATTTTCAGGACCACACTGATCGGGTAAAGCAGAGGCACAAAGGGCTCATCTAACGTTCTCCTCGCTGCCTCCCTTGGTGACGTCAGTCCATGAGCAGACGCACAGCCACGATTCTCAATGCCGGCTGCATGCCTGGGGATTCCTGGGTCCTTCCTGAGAGTAGTGGTTCTCACAGTGTGGTTCCCAGACCGGGGAACCTGTTAGAAATGCAAATTCTTAGGCTCTACCCCTGACCTACAGATTGGAAACCCTGGGCGTCGGGCGGGCGGGGCGGGGGGGGCCCTGCCTTTTAATAAGCTCTCCAGGTGATGCTGATGCACAGTGTTGAGAACCGTCATAGAGTTTCTGGTGTAATTGGTCTGGGGTGTGGCCTGATCATCGGGAGTTTTTCAAAACTTCTCAGGTGATTCCAATGTGCCGCCAAGACGGAGAGTTACCACTGGAGCCACATGCAGATTTTAGGGCTTGCGTCTCAAGCGAACTGCCTCCTGCAGGCTGCTCTTCATCTGAATAATGGCTTTTTCTATTGTTCATGGCAGATTTTTCTTCATCTCTCCAATCTTTATTATAAAAGAGTAGAAATGTAATTTCCCAGTTAGCTTATATTTTACATGAGAAATGGCTATTTTGAATCAGACAAAAGGAAAGACATCTTTCAAAGGGTAATGACCCCTGTTTATTCAAATGGTAGCTTTCCAGTTTCATTGCAAGAGGAGGGAACAATTCATTTTCCCTCAATTGGTTTTCTTCAGGGTATCTTCCCGCCCTGCAAAGGAACACTTCTGAGAAAACCGCCTGGTGGGTAGAACGGAGACAGCCATCCTCAGGATCCTCTGGACTTCCAATCACTTCGCTCATGGTGTGATTGAGGATCAGGACCTATGCAAGCTTTGCTAGCAGATCTGAGATTCAGAGTAGACATTTGAGGAAGGCAGACACCTCCAGTGATGTGCAAACCGCAGAGAAGTGCAGCACCACTTTGCACTTCAAACTTCACGTGTCCTCCTTGCTGGTTGTAGGGAGGCTTTCTGAGCCCCAGCACAGCCGGCTTGCGGGACAGGATAATCCTCAGGCTTGCAGGCTGTTCTGTGCATTGCAGGATGTTTGGTTGTATCCCTGGCCTCTACCCAGCAGATGCCATGACACGTGCTCCCAGCTGTGACAGCCACAAGTGTCTCCAGGCATTGCCAAATGTTCCCCAGGGGCAGGAAGGACAACATGGTCCCAGTCATGAACCACTGGTCTCAGGAGACAGAGGTCAGAGGGGCTTGAACCAGGTTCCAGACCAGCAGGTCCAGTGGCCCTGCCAGTAAGCTCATCTGCTTCTCTGGCCCCCTCCTGGCCTGGCCCTCCTGGTTCTGCCCTTGGAGCAGCCCCCAGCTCCTGTGTTCAAGCCCACCTGGCTCAGACTCTATCTCTGCCCGTTTGACTCTGTATGTGGTGCTCTGCCTTGCCATATACTCCGACCAGGTCCCCTCCGACTGTGAGGGACAGCCAGATGGCCTCAACAGTCTGTGGGTGGACTCTAATCCTTAGGCTTCTGGAACATGGAGGACACCAGACACCCAGGCGTGGGGGCCCCGAGGAGTCCACCCGCTGCCCTGTGATGCTCTTGTTTTCCCCACACTGCTGAGCGTGGCGCAGGGTCGGTTACGTTCGCTGACTGCATTTCCATGTTTCCTGCCTGCTTCCCAAGGGACAGGTTTTTTTCCCCTTTTGTAGAAATATTGCGTTGCCTCATTATCAAGAGGGGTTCTTTTTATTAGACGCAGCAGATTATCGGAATAAAGTCTTCAGTGCTCCAAACTATTCCAAAAAACCATATCCCTCTTTTGTCCTGGTCCCTACCTTTCCAGGGGACCCTGGTGCTGTTGGACCAATGGCTACTGACCTTTGCCAGTTTATTCAGTCCAGAGAGCACACCTCTTTCAGTGGATTACGTAGAATATTTTATTCTTGCCCATCAGGGCAGGGGCACGTTTTCTCTTTTGGATATTTCACATCCAGAAGGAAGAAGACTTCCCAGTAAGGAATTCCCAGTCCTTCATCCTTTCGGGAGATGGGTGGGCAGGAATATCAGGTACTGCTGAGGCTTGGCTTTGAACACGTCCAGTTTGACCCTCGAGGATAAGCTGGGGCCCTCCCTGTGCACATCTGAAGGCTTTAAGAGACCGTCAGATGTCTGCAAAGGATGGGATTCTGGCGGGAGCCTCCCAGAGGTTGACTGCACTGACAGGCTGACTGGAGTGGCTGGTGTGACTTCCATACCCTCTTGAGAGCAGATGCTCAGGTCATGCGGGGATGGAGTGGGAAAAGGGGGAGCAGCATGTGGGCCCTTCAAGATCGTCTACATTCTCTCTTCTCAGAAAGGTCAGGGCACACGGATTAGGGCATCGCTAAGCTCCATTAGCTTTGGGTGAGAGGGTCCGGCTTCTCATTTTATTTGAACGTGGGTGAGAACCAAAGCTGAAGGCAGGGAATGGAAGTGCTGAAACACTCACTCCAGCACACGAGGGAGAAACCAGGGTGAATAGGAAGCTCTTCTGCCCTTCTGTCTGGCCTCAGAATGGCAGCAAGTAGACCTGACTTCCAGTGCCATTTCTGTTCCGCCCGCAGTGGCTGCCCGGGGGAGTAATCGAGGATCATGAGGCTGTGTCCAGGGTCAGTAGAACCTCTGCCTTGATTGACTCAAAAGGTCTCAATAGGTCCTCAAAGGAAGTGGTAGAATATGGTGGGTAGGACAGAAATAAACATGGAACAAAACAAATGCAGTGTGTTTAAAGAGAGCTTGTTGCAGAATCAGAGACTTGAGTGAGCGAGAACAAGTGTTGAGTTTGGGAATCACGGAGGGCTTCATTTAAGGTACGACCTTATTTTCTACCTCATGTGTTTGTAAGGGGAGTCTGCCGCGAGTGTCTGTGCCTCCAGAGTCCGTGATTCGGTCCCCAGTGACACACCAACAGGCGGCCCAGTTTCTACTAGGTGTACCTGCCTAAGGAAGCAGAAGATAGAAGGCTTGGAGGGAAGGAAGCACGTGCTCATCGGGCAGAGGAAGAAGGGCCCGGGGCTCAGCTGGCTCACATCCGCGGGGTCTGTGTTGGGTCATGTTGGTGTTCTGCCTCCATCGACGGGCCCTCGGTCAGACTGCATTTGCTTCGCCGGGTCCTTGGTTCCGGTTCCCTAAGCTCATGTCCTGCTCTAGTCCTACGCACCCAGCACAGACAGCCTTCTGGCTGGACGCGAGAGCGTGAAAGCGCCGCGTTGCCGGAGAGACCAGCCATTCATTGGGCCAGGTGGTCTCTTTCCTCGGGGCGTTTTAAAATCTGTGAAGCAATTTGAAGTCCCCTCCCCAAATCCTGGCAGATAGTAAATCGCAGTCTTTAAAATGACTAGGAAGACTTGATATACGATGAGAAAGGTACTCTCTGAGTTATTTCTACTTCTGTTTTCTCCCAGGCTGGAAGTACAGGATTGATTAGCACAACCCTCCACAGGCTGAACTCTGAGCCACATCCCAGCTGTGCAGTGGGAACCATCCCAAGAGTCTCACAGGTGACTGGCGGGGCCCATCCCTCAGTTGCCTGGTAGGACCAGCCCCCCAGTGGTCCCCTGGCTACTTGGCCGTTAGCTATGATGATGGTGACAAGAGATTAGCTAGATGGTCATAACGTCACTGGCTTGGGTAAATTTTTTTTTTTTTCTCAGAGTTTCCAGAGCCTAAAGCTTGTGTGCTTGGTTTGATTAGACTTGAAAGGTCAACTGTTTTTTTTTTTTTTGTTTGTTTGTTTTTTTTACCTTCTATTAAACATAAGTTATTTCTAAATAATTCTCATGCAAATGACTATAAGGGCTAGAAACGTAAAGTGATGTGAATTGTTCTTTATGGTTCCCCAATGCCCAGGTTACAGAGTGTCTTGTTTGATTCATGTGGCTTGAAAAGACTCTCTCCTTGACTTACCTTCAGGTTCCTCTGATGCCTCTTTTCCTCCAGGTCTTGCCTTGGCCCCTGCCCTGTCTTTGGCCTGCCCAGTCCCTCTTAGTGAGTATCTCCCTCCCCTTGATATCTGACCCCTTTGGCCTGCCTTTGGCAAGAATTCCCCTGACTCTTGATGTCTTGTCTTAGGAATTTTCCACCGACTGAGCTCCTCTCTCTGTTCCTTTGCTCTAATTCTTCCCTTGTCCTTGTTGTGCTCAGAGGTGAGCTTGATCTCTCCCTATTGCAGTAGTCTTGAACAGAGTTTTCCTTACTGTAGTAACAAGTGTCAGAACAATTTTTCTTTAACTGCTACTGTCTAAGGTGAGGGAGGTGAACAGGGCCCCTGTTTTACTGAAAGAGAAACTGAGGCCCCTAGTGTTCAGCTCCCAGTGGATGACACATAACAGTACTGGGTCTAGAGCCAGAGAGCCCTGACTTTTTCTGGCTTTGCAGACTATACAACCTGCCCTTAGCCTTCGAGCCAGAAATCTGAATTTCCTTACTTGATTTTCTTCCATGTGTCCAGGAAACTCTATTAGGGGGCAAAGAATCCATCACAGAAAGGACAGGGAGGGGAGAGAAGGTGGAAACTAATCCTTTTTGACCTCTGTGTCTCCCCAGTGACCAGGCTTCCCTAAGTTGATGATTTAACAGGTTTTAACCAGTTTCTGCTTCTGTTCCTGGAATTAATCCTCAGGGTGGAGCCTTTACCTTGTATTTAAGATGACCCCTAATAGCTTCCATTTATCATAAATAAAAAGGACACCTCTAGTTGACTGCATAACCTTGAGCAAGTTGCTTAACTTCTTTATGCTTTGGCTTTTTCTTGTGTTCCAAGAAAAAAGCCAGCACTAAGGCTAATTCCAGTTACAAAATTCAGTGAGACTAATATTCAAGACCACTGATGGTGGAAAAGAGGGTACAAGATATAGGGAGGGGGAGGGGACAGAAGCTAGTTACTGACAGAATTTGGAATTAAGGGCTCAGCTCCCTTTTGGACTGTTCTTTCTTCTCTGCCTGTCCATATCAGCTCACTGCGGGCTGTCAGTAAATATGACTCAGTAGACTGAGTGATGGCTGCGGGTGGCCCTCTCAGGATGCCAGGTTCAGCAATGTCAGAGGGATTTGATCAGCAGCAGAGAGGTTGGCTCCCCAGCATGTGCCTTGGCTTAGCATGATACGTGATGTGCAACCTATATGCATTGACTGATGGAAGAACCTCAGATCAACAGGTGTTAACCAGATTTCAGGGAAGGACAGGAGGTGGAGCAAGGGAGGACGTGCTTCTGGATTCTACGTTAAGCTGAATCTCTCACCTGTGACTCAGTCTCAGATTTGAGGGTGACTGGCCTCAGTTCAACAAGGGAATTAATCTCCATTTGCAGGCCTGCAGCAGACACTAACTAGCTTCTTTCTTTATTGCTGGGGTCAGCTGGGCACCCTCCTGGGTCTTCTGTGGAAGATTCTTAATCTTATACCTTTCGTCATTATAGTCATTGTCACAAGCTGCGATTGTGTGCATGCTTACATCCCAGTGGAATGTGTGTTCCTGCAGGCAGGACGTTAATGGTCTTTGAGGCCCTGGTGATTAGCCCCAGGGAGTACTTAATGAGCACCTGTTGAATGTACTATATATATATATATTTGGTATACTATTGAATTTCCTGGAAAAATCCAGACCAGAGGTGGGATGAGCAGAGTTGGATCCCAGCCCTCCTGGCACTGAGGGGTATGACCATGGTGTCAGGGAAGGAGGGCTGCATCTGCCCTCTGCCTCTTACCAGCGGCGTGGCTGCGGTCTCGATGCCTGACTTCTTTTGAGATTTGGTTTCTGTACTTAGGACAGGACCCTTATACTCCACGAGCAACTTTTGTTTTAGTTTTCATGGAGATTCTTCTCTCAAGAGGATGGACTTTGATGGGGTGACCTGCTCCCCTAGAGGTTTGGAGGCTCAGAGTCCGATAGACTCCTGTCCACCTCTGGGCTGGGCCTCTGCATGTCACTCCCTTTCTTGCCTCACTTTACCTTGCTGTAGAATGTGGAGAACCGTGGTGTCAGCCTGGGGTGGTTGTTGTCAGCCATTGCTCTGCATTACACACTCTGTGTGGTGCTGGGCACACCCACACGCCCAGTGAGTGTGAGCCATGTTGTTGGCGTGACACCATCCAACTTATGCTCCAGCTACTTTTCTTCAAACTTCAGTGTGATCTTTGAGGTACCTCTCTTCAGCAATGAGAGAAGTTATTTTGAAAAATTCTCCTAAAATTGGTTTTCATGAAGAAGAATGCATATTCATTACGGAGAAGAAAAGCATAAGAACAGGTTGCCTGTGATCCTACCGCACAAGCAGACCATGGTTCATATTTCATCATATTCCCTTCATAGGGCTTTCTGTTTGTGCACTGTTTTGGTATATGATTTATAATTTGATTCTTTTACTTAGATGTTCCCGTTGTTTCTTTTTTTCATATTATAATTAGTACCGTTTCCATTGAAATGGAATTTTTTCCTCATTTCAGATGATTTCCTTCAGATCTCTCCTCAGGAAGGTCTTGCTACAGCCTTAGCTAGGAGGGTGAGGGCAGTTCTGTCTGGGGTCCTTTTGTATCTTCTTTTGTCTCCTTGAGTTGTGGTACTACTAATCTAATCAGCATCAGTCAGTGCCAGTTGATTTGAAAATGCTCACTTATTTTTTAAATCAATACTTACATGCTAATTCCAGAGAGCTATCAGTCTTTCTGAGTGAGTCCAAATTTATCCTTGAATCTACAGAGATTTTTCTGAATCAGTTCCATGCACCCTATAAGTACATTTTTATTTTTCTAGCTCTAGATATTCCATTTTAATATTTTATGTATATGTGCATTTGCTGGAAATTCAGGAGGTGTGGTTTCCTTTGTGATAACGCTTTCTTCAAGATAATTTCTGCAGCTGTCCTGGGAGGGGGAGAAATCTGTGGTTTTATGAGGAAAGAATATCTCTCTTAGACTCAAAGTTGCCTGAAAGATTCTCTCCAGTAGCTCAAAAGTCCCTTTATCTTTGTTTCTGCCCCCCTCCCCGACCTTTCCTACAGTCTTGCATTTTCTATTACGCCCCACCCAAAGCATGTCAGGTAACAAATTGTATGTTCTTGGGCTTTCCACCATTTTGGTCCCCACTGTTTCATAATTGCCCTGAGACACCTATAAGGGGAAATGAGGAAATTGATTGAAATTGAGCTCCTCATTTACATCAATTCTAGGCATTTCCCTGAGGTATTTAAAATTTAATCTTTGCCCCAGCCCTCTATGAGACACATTATCCTCCCACTTCATTGATAAGTAAGCTAAGCCTCCATGGTGTAGGCGACAGGAGAGTCCACATGGAGAATCTAGTTGTTCCTGATTCCTGGTAAATCCTTACCCTTCTGGCAGTTTGATTTTTTGATCTATCCTTAGATTCCTTGAGCCATTGGGTTCCTCTCTTTGTTGATACTAGTGTAGAAGGGTTTGTGTCATTTGTAGACCCAAAGAATCCTAACATGCTGTCCTTGTTTAACATTCCACTAGACTGTGACCTCCTTGAGATTAGCTACTGGGGCTCTGCTTATTCTCTGATCTGTAGCAGAAGAAGGAAGGAGAACATTTGCCGAAACAAAAATAAGAATAGATTGGCAGAACATTGAACGGAATATTTGAAATCAGGATTATCTTGCAAATTTGGGCCATATGGTTCTTTAATATAAAGTTCCTTTCAACTTGAAAATTCTATTAGTTATAACCAAAGCATGAGTGCACTAAGCCTTGGAAGTTCCCATCATGAGGACTTGGGCTTCTTCTTGGAAAATAATTGGCAGGGTGTCCCTGAAACCCTCTCTAGAGGCCATTCATGAACAGCTGGTAAATTAGAAAGAAAGAAAAAAGAAGTCAGAGTGTGTGAAGCTGACTGCCTGGGAGAAGTCTCTGGTGTTGAGAAAGAGGAGTTGATGAGAGGCCTCCAGATGCTCATGCTGCATCCTCCAAAGCATCTTAGCCAGTGTGATTGCCTGACTGTAAGGTACAGAAGTCTACTCATGAAAGAGCAAGAAAGTGGGATTTATGGTTAGAATAAAAGTATATTCCTTGAATCCTAAATACAATAAGGACAGGCAAGCCTGAGTAGAGTGTCCTGGTATCTCTTTCTCCCCTTTCATCTTTGTTGCTAGTCTGCTTTTTTCTGCTCTGTGCAGCCCAGCTTCTCTGGTCATCCCCATGCACGAGGTTCTGTCTGGGCCAAAATGGCGGCACTCAATCTCATCACCTTCCTAGTGGGTCTCGCCTAAGCAGTTGACTCTGTCTCCTTGTCCCCGATCACAAAGCTTCTCTGAGAAAATCTAACTGGCTAAGATTGAATAAAGCCCTCACCTCTTATGCAGTCATTATCTGCGGTCAGTGGGATTATGTGATTTAAGGAGCTCTCTTTGGAGAGAGAAGCTATCAGTCAACTAGAACCTGCTGGAGAGAACATTGTAAGGACAAACTTGGAGTAACCATTGCAAGTAATTAGCACTCCCGTAAACATTCTTACCTGTAGAGAATAACTCACCACCAGTTTATTTTTAAAAAAATTCCAGGTCCTTTTCTGTATTTCAAGAATGATACAATATTCTTGGTGTACAGCTGGTTTTCCAGGAAGACATATGCTGTGTATATGGCACGGCAGCCTTGAACTTCACGTACAAGCCCTGCCTTGTCTACAGTGGCTTGAGGGGCTGTCAGGTGGCAGTATTTTATGCAAATGTAACTCTCTCTTACAAGGTTGTATATTTTTCTAATTTAACACATGTGAGTGTTCATGTAATCCTTGAAGGAAGTCAGGTGAAAGAGAACAGCAAGATAAATGAGACCAGGATAAACGAGTTGGGGAAGAATAAGCCTCTGTTATGTTAGTTTGGTTGCTTTTTACACAGTGACGTGATTGATAGAACAAAAGCAGGACAAGACAACATAAAAATGGGGCTTAAGCCTATTAATCAGATTAAAGATCACAGGGTAGGAAGCATCCTGTGAACAGAATTGGCTGAGATATAAGAAAACATAAAAGTGTCCCCACGTCCCCTAATAGGGAGATAGGAAGACAATGAGGCAGCTATGGGGACCTGAGTGACAGTAACAGAGATGCTGGAAGTCTTGCTCAGCCCCGCCCCTGCTCCAAGTAGATATACAAGGTCTTGTCTCTCCTTCCTGTTGTCTTTTGCCTCTGGGCTTGGGTCCATTTGTGGAGAGCAGTGCTGCTAGAATCGGAAGGGTCGGTGATGACTGCATGATGAAGGGTGGCTCCTGAGAGAGGATCGAGCCAACATCTCTCTCCCTGCCCCACTCTTTCTTACTGGAAATAGTAAGAGGCTGAGTGAAGTCCAAGGATGTCATAGGCCAGCAATAAAAAATGAGATAGAACTAAATCAAAGATCATGCAATTAGGATGCTTTTGGGTGCCAAGAGTGAATTCAAACTGAGGTTAAATAGTGTCTGGGATTTATCTGCGTGTGGGGCTGGCAAGTTCAGCGTAGGGTGGGCTTTGGGGCTACTTCAATTTGGCTGCTCCCTACCATCAAGGATCTGATTGTTTTCTGTGTATCCACGCTGGCTTCCCTGCTGTCAGCATCATCCCCAAGGGAGAGATGGCCACAGAAATTCCAGACTTCACGGCCCCCTCCTGTTCCACGCACAAGGAGAGTGTCTCCCAGCGTGCCCAGATCAGAGATCAGCATCTCTCTTGGAAGCCTCAGAAATTCCTTCTCCCTCCAGGGTAGACCTGGGATTCACCCAAGACAGAAGATGGCCAGTGGCTGGGCCGAGGACACTCTTGAGGTCTAGCAGGAGGCTATCAGGAGGCAGCCCCGGGCAGTGCCATCCACCTCGTCCCAGAGGAGCGTGCCACACATTCCTTGAGAGTAGGAGCTGTAAGAAGATCAACCACAGTGGGACACCTAATGGCAAGCTCTAATCCTGCTGGGGAGAGAGCCCATCCCATCACTTTGGGGCAAGTGTGCAAGCCTGGCCCCAGGACCAGAGGCAGTGATGATGTAGCAGAGACTCTGTCAGGCTCAGCTGCCTATAGTTTTGCAGAGTGACAAGCAGCCCCAGGAGCAGCAGTAGAAGCCCCCAGAAAGAAGAATGTATGAACGCTCCTTGACTCCCCTGCAGAAAGGGGGAGGGGAACAGGGTTATTGTTCTTTTTTTTTTTTTTTTTAAGATTTTATTTATTTATTTGACAGAGAGAGACACAGTGAGAGAGGGAACACAAGCAGGGGGAGTGGGAGAGGGAGAAGAAGACTTCCCGCTGAGCAGGGAGCCCGACGTGGGACTCGATCCCAGGACCCTGGGATCATGACCTGAGCCGAAGGCAGACACTTAACGACTGAGCCACCCAGGCACCCTCAGTAGTCTTTCTTTTTTTTTTTTAAGATTTTATTTATTTATTTGACAGAGACAGAGATAGCAGGGGGAGTGGGAGAGGGAGAAGCAGGCTTCCCGCCGAGCAGGGAGCCT
>NC_138374.1:5161179-5198669 GCF_054177405.1 Leptonychotes weddellii
CACCCTCACCCTGCCCCGAGGAGGAAAGGATTCCGGTTTGGGGAAGGGTCTACCTGCCCTCTGCAGAGGTGTAATGGCCCATCCTTTAGACTGTGGGCTCCAGACAGCATCCAATCATCCTCACCAGTAAGGAATTTTTAGTGCACTCAAGATAGAGACCCAGTTTTTGTCTATAAAGCATGACCATGAACTATACTGTAGTAATGTAGTACTTCATAGAACTGGTTCTATACAGGTATTTTAAAAGATGAGTTAAAAGTAAGCATACATAAAGTTGCCTTCTTGTCTTCCATCACCCCCATGGACAAGAGAATATCTGCACAAGCCTAGACCAGCTTTGGAGACCATTGTCCCAGAACTGCCAGATTTTAACAGCCTTGAGAGCAGGGACCATTTTTTTTTCTTCAATATTATTATTTTTAAAAAGATTTATTTATTTGAGAGAGAGAAAGAGAGTGTGTTCGCACATGCATGCATGCAAGAGTGCACAAGGGGAGGGGCCCCGGGGAGGGAGAGAGAAAGAATCTCAAGCAGACTCCTGGCTGAGTGCAGAGCCCGACATGGAGCTCGATCTCACAACCCTGAGATCATGACCTGAGCTGAAACCAAGAGTCAGATGCTCAACCGACTGAGCCACCCAGACGCCCCTAAAATTGTTTTTAATTGCGATAAAATATAAATAACAAAATGCACGCTCTTCACAGTTTTGAGTTGTACAGAGCAGCAGTAAGTACGTTCCCACTGTGTGTTACCATCACCTCCATCCGTCTCCAGGACTCTTCCCATTTTGCGAAGCTGCAACTGCATACCCATTAGGTAGTAACTCCCCTCTCCCGCCTTCCCCAGCCCCTGGAAACCTCCCTTCCACCTTCTGTCTCCGTGAATTTGACTGCGGCAGGTTTCTCAGGTAAGTGGAATCCTAACATGCTTCTGGTTTTGTATCTGACTTATTTCATTTGGCATCGTGTCTCCACGATTCATCCCTGTCGTACCACGTGTCAGAACCACATTCCTTTTTGTGGCTGAGTAATAATCCACCCCCGTTTCGTTTATCCATTCAGCCATTAACGTGCACCTGGGTTGTTTCCGCTTTTTGGCCGTTGTGAATAATGCTGCCGTGAACGTGGGTGTATAAAGATGTCCTTGAGACCCTGCCTTCAATCTTCTGGGTGCGTTCCTGGAAGTGGCATTGCAGGTTCCCATGGTGATGGCATGTTCAGTTTTTTGAGGATCCACCATATTGTTTTCCATAGTGGTCGCACCATTTTACCTTCCCACCAGCAGTGTGCAGATCTGGAACTGTGTTTTGCTTGACTTGGAATTCCTACTGCCAAGAGCTATGCCTATCATCTGGGCGTGGGGTGTTCCAAAAGTGTCCAAGGCGTGAAGCCACGAGCAAGAGGCAGCTGGCCTCGCTGACATTCCAGTGGGCTCGAGGGAGTGAGGGCCCAGACAGGACCGGAAGTGGGAGAGCTTGGACCCTGCAGTCAACAGGAAGCCCCAGCAGCAGCTGCCCAGTGGGACCTGGGCTTGGACTCTGAGTGACGCGTTTCCAGCTGGGATGCCAAGAGGGCTGCCACTCCCTTGTTCAGAGGACTCAGGCTAGAACTTCTAAAACTTTGTTAGTTCTTCCAGTTGGCAGGCAGGGTGAATTCTTCGTGTGAATAAAATCTAAAACTCTGAGAATTTCTATTTTCTTCTTTTCAAAAAGGGTACTGGCCTGGTCAGGCCCTGTATTCTGTGTTCAGTTTGGTTCCCCGAGAGAAGGCTCTTTCCTTTGCTTAAAAATAGGGCTGTCATCCGATCTGAATTTTAACTGCAGGGTGAGGAACCCAGAGGGAAACCGAAACCAGGTGAGAGAAAGTGGGCAGGAAACCTGAGGAGGGAGCCCTTTGTGGTCAGCCCACAGGGAGGAGACATGGAGCCCGAGGTCTGTTTCCCTTTGGTGAAGTGGCTGGCTGGGGATGCTGGCGGGGTGGAGCAGCCAAGAATGAAGAGCCACAGGGTGAGAACCTGGGGGATTGTGAGAGGGGAGAGCGTGGATTTGCACAGTGAGATGGCCTCGCTCCATGCCAGGGTGTCGGGCACAGGAAGTGGGCAAGGTGGATAGCATGCACTGGACACAGATACTGGACAGACTGGTCCGGCGGGTTCCATTCTCCCGCCAGTGAGGGGGCTATCATTCTTTTGTGCTCCTTGGCACATGGAGGCCTCTTTGGAGGCCTCTCAGACAGTCGCTGGTGGTGGCTGGGGGAGGTTGGTCCACCAGGTGATCAAGAGGGAGCACTGTGAGGAGATGACTCAGGGGTCCTTGTGGGTTTCCTAGGAGGGTCTGAGATCACTTCAAATGCAGCATAGAAATGGACTCTGTTCTAAAGAGGTGGCCCTTCGCTGCATTATACCCAAACCTGTTAATGGTTCCCAGTAAGGAGACTCCTATAACGGGAGAGCAGTTATCCATTCAGCAAACACTTACTGTGCCCCACCTTAGAGTAGGGATGAGCCTAGAAAAGGCTCGAGGTACCCATGCTTGCAAGCTTTGGAGAAATGGTGGGAGAGAGGAGCTTACCATTAGGGGGTCCATTTTTTTTTTTTTTTTTTTGCTGGTGCCCAAAAGTGGATATCCAAACAGTGATGACTAGATAGTGATGCCCAGGTAATGATACTCAACAGTAATGCCCAATACTGATGCCCAAATGGTGATGCCCAACAGTGATGACCACTAGGGCAAATGCCACTCGGTCTATATTTACCCTTTCCCTTCACCTGTTTTTGAACAACAGAAGATGGCCATATACTCCTTTGGCATCTGTTTAAAAATAACACCTTATGATATTTTGTCAGGCTTACACACCCTTGAAGACAGGTTGGAATCAGAGGAAAACCTAGAGGGCGGCATGCAGCCTCTTTGTGATCTGCCTGAGTGTTTGACAGTCCTTCATTGGGGTGCCTTCAGAATGACACAGACCCTCAGGTAGGGCCATGGAAAGCAGTGCTGGACTTCTGAGTCACACCAGGTGCTCAGTGTCCTGTGATGAGAATCCGTGGCCCTTGACACTCTCCTTATGCACAGGATTTATCCCTATTCCTATATGTGGCTCATATGGTATTGTGTTTTTGCATGTAACAAACATTTATTGGGATTCAGTTACAAGCAAGGCACTGAGCTGGACGTTTAGAGGGACCTAACGGAGATTCTGATATTTACTCCAGTGAGTGCAGAATGGGCACTGCCGAAGTGTCTGGGGCTCTAGAGTTCAAAGTCAAGGGAGGGACTGGTCACTCGATGGAGGTCCCTGAGCTGTCCCAGGTGTGGTGAGAGGGTGCCATAAGTGAGTTGGAATTGGGCTCAGCCTGGGTTATCCTGAGAGCAGAGTCTGGGAAACCACTTGCAGCGGCAGCCGACCTGGAAGATGCACCCCAGAAGCTGGAGTGAGTGAGGATGCAGGGTGAATGCAGCTGGGAAGTTGGAAAGGCCAGGACAGGAGTGCTGTGAGGCCGACCAGCCCTGGCAACTCACACTCCATCATGGGCCCTGCTGACCAAGCTTTATGAAGTGCATCTCAGGCCTGTCCCCTGGGATCTGCCAGTCCCCAACCCCCATTGGCCAGGTGGACCTGCTGACCCTGGGCCACATTGGGCTCATAGGCCAAAGTTTGCTGACTTCCTATGCATTGATGGACGGGTGAGGTGGCTAGAAAATTCTTACATATATATATATATATATGTATATATGTAGATATATGTATATATATATGTATATATGTAGATATATGTGTATATATATGTATACATACTTGCATGTGTATATATATGTATATATATGTATATGTATACATACTGATATGTGTGTATATATATATATGAATTTAATGACTTAAGGGAAATTGTACTGGGCCTTTTACTTTTAGAAAACACATGGAATATTACACATCTTCGTGTGTGTGTGTGTGCATGTACATGCACAAATGATCATTGAAATAGAACCAGTTTTTACAATGTTTGGGAAATCAGTAATCTGCCCATACTGGCTGTTGGTGTTGGTGTTTGAGGATGACCGAACTGGCCACATGCAGTGAGGAGGGAACCCCCTTGGTACCAAGTAAGTGGATTCTCTCAAAGAAAGCCCCTCCTCAGCCCGAGACAGGACCACGTAGCACAGGATATGAGCCAGACTGACAGGTGGATGTGCAGGTAGAAGAAGGCCATTCTCTTTTGATGAATGCCAACTGAAGCCTGAGGATCTGGGCCTCATCCCCACAGGTGGCCGGCCACTTTGCATTGAGGGTGAGAGTCTGGTTGCCACCCCAGCCACCGTCTTCCTGCTGCCGCAGTGACAGGGAGGGATCTGAGCCGGGCAGATCTGGGAGGTCGGTGGAGGCTGCACTGTTGGTGGGCGCTCGTTCTGCAGTTTCCCATGGGGCTTAGGTATTTTACTGATAAATACTGCATTTCAAGAATTTGTTCAACACTTTCATTGAAAAATTAATTCATACAAGGAAGGAAACATGGCCAGGAGTGACAATGAATGCATTTGCGAGAAGTACACGTGGAGAAAGTGGAGCGTCTATGCTCAGGTCATAGTAGACCCCGCCGCTTGCTGTCCCCATCCCCGCCTGGCATCCCTTGTTTGTGGGAGGGCAGTGACGGGGGGCCAACACTCCAGGGTTTCCTTTTGGGTAAAATTGACCTGGGGTGTAAATGGCAAGTTGAGTTTGATGTTTCCTTAAAATTTCAACCTAATCTTCACCCCTATTCCTGCTTGCCAAAACATGGCTTTAAAATCAAGCATAGTTTCTACCAAAGCCATTGATTTTCTTTATTCAAAATCTGTTCACACATTGGAGGGAAAATATGAAAATCCCATTCATTGTCTTCAAATAACACACTCCTTTCAGTGAGCTTGAAGGAGGGATATAGGATTTCTCCCTAAAGGTGGGTAGCTTTGGTTTTAGAAGTGGCTTTCAATGTGTAATCAGAGTAGTTGTGGCAGAGCTGAACACCCACTGGGTGCTGAGTGAATGATTATTGATCGCTTGCTGAAGGGAGAGGAACACAAGTCCGTGTGGGTGAATTGGCAACATTGTCTGTCACTAGCTCCAGTTTTCTCCCTGGTTTTGCTACTTTCTCTTGGAAAGCCGCAGACATATCAAATTATCGTAGTTCCCAACATTGTCTAAAGAAGTAGAAAAAGAAGTTTTCCATTGAAAGACAAGGAAAAGGCATGCCTATAAGAAAAGACAGCTGATACCTTTTCATTTCATTCATCCACCGAACAAATATTTATTGAGCACCTGTAACTGATCACGGAAATGATTACACCTTTTCCATCACTATAACCAGGGTGACAGCCCAGCACAGCTGAGTGACTGACAAGGCAATAACGTTCATCGAGCAAACTGGCATTCCCTTCCTAACTGGGTTAAAAGGTGTAAGATCCCATAATCAGCCATTCTCAGCCTTCTGTTTTGTCCTAGAATCCCAGCAGGGGTGGCGGGGGGGGGGGAGAAAGAGGAGGAGACCTACATTGCATCAGACCTAATGCGACAGTCCTGTGAATTCCACACATCTGTTTTGAGAGGCTGCTGGTTAGATGCACTTAGAGCGAGCACGGTGCCTTTGAGAAGAGAGAGAAAACTTCAACTTCCACCTAATGAGTGAAGCACCCATAAATAAAAATGCCATTTCCCCCGAAAGGAAAACCAAATTATGAATTCAGAAATTCATAGTCATCCGGTTTTATTGTTGCCTAATGCTTTTTAGATCTGCGCAGGCCCTGCAGAAAATCAACTCGGAAACTGCATAATTAGGACATCTTTCATAGTCATAAATGCTAATCCCACTGGAGAACAGATTAAGAATTCACAGGCATGGATTTCTGGCATCAGGTACCTGCAGTTCCTTTTCTTTTTGAATAATTCATTATTTAAATACTTCACTGTGCATCCTATGCAGCCCTGCATGTTGTATCAGGGGCAAGGGAGAAATGAGAGATTAATTTCACATATAGTTCAACACTAAACACATTCAAACCTCATTTATGTTGGTTTGGTGTCATTGGATAGCAATTGCTAACAAGATTATAGTTTTAGTCAGCCACCCTAGGGACCAATTTAGGGAAATTAAATAGAATTTCTGCAGGACATTAATAAGGTCAGAGACCTAACTTTTATAGTTGACCGAGTTACTTGGTGTAAGAAAAAAACAGCAAAGGATTCAGAAAGTTGTTTTCTGTGGAGTGATGATTGTTTGCAGTAAATATGGTTTCGGTTAGTGCTTCCCCATTTTTGGCCCTGTGCTTTGTAATGAAATGTGTGAACAGAGAGTGAAAAGTGACACCCTGCAGGTGACTTTTGTCCAGCCACAGGGGCCTGGCAGCACACCCCTTATCCTTCAAGACTCCGTGTGCTATCTTTTCCTGCACGATGGTTTCTCGAGGTCGGCATCAGCTTGGTGCAAACCTCCGTCACAGAAAGCACTCACTGGGCTGTGAGGAGCTGCTTGTCCAAGTGTCTGTCCCACTGCTGAGCGGCGAACACCTCGCAGGAATGGTGTGAGTCTCATCTGTGTGTCTGGCATATGCCTGGCGCACGCAAGTATTTTATATGTGTTTGTTTAATACACAACTTAATTTTCAAGGACTTAGTCCAAACTCTGTTGGTTGCAAGTGACAGAAACTCAATTCAAATAGCTTAAGCCTACAGGAGAAAGTAGTAGGAAGAGACTAGAGTCTCTCATTGAACCCACAGGCGGGAACCAGGGCTCCAGAGCCATCAGGATGCTCCCAGTGCCAGTCTCTGTGACAGCTGCCCCCTCCACCAACGGTGCCCCGCGTGCGCCATCTTGTGCTCTCCGCCACCACTCTTGCTCAGTCCCAGGGCCCGAGGTTCTCCAGGAGGGACTCTGACTGGCCCTGTTCCGGCTGGGTGCACACCTCGGAGTGAGCCAACTGAGGTCAGAGACAAGGTGTTCTTGTAAGAGAGGCCAGCTCCCATGGGGTGGAGGTTGGGGGCAGAATTCACAGAACAGCATTCAGTGTCCTTGGGTAATACGGGCTCAGGAGATGGCATCACAGTGTCCGAAGTCATTCTCTTGTGATGGTAGATGTGACTGGCTTTCTGTCTTTGGGTGAGAATTAGCTTAACGTGGATTCATGCCTAGTACTTCCTCCTTCCACTGGGTTTTTGTTTTGTTTTGTTTTGTTTGTATCTGGCATTAAAATAATTTTTAAATAGATACGTGCATTTGAATAGTTTTTAAAAAGATACACTTTATAACTGTTGCACATACTCTTGACTGCCTAGCACAGTGTCACACCGGTCGGCCCTGGCGGTGCTGTCTCCATGCTGCACCCGAGTGCATGAAGGCAGGCCCCCACCCCCCCCACCCCCGTTCTGGGCCCCACTGCATGGGGGAGGGAGTCCTAGCATTCAGGTCTCAGGTGTCCAGTTCAGTTCCTGTTTCCCCTGAACAGTGTTCCTGCCTTATAAAATAATGTGTCAGGGAGCTGACTGCCATAAGAGTGCTTGCCCCTTCAGGGTGACTGCAGCTGGTGTTTGTTGAGCACATGTCCAGCGCTGGTCTGTCCCAAGCCCTTTACGTGTTCCAGCTCCTTCCATCTTCCCAGAAGATGAGGCAAGGTCCTGTTGTCATCCTCTTAAACAGATGGGGACACTGAGGCAGAGGGTGGTTTGCAGGTCACCCGAGATTGCAGGGCCAGCGCTGTGAGTGCCCGAGGGAGCAGGGACTTTTGACTTGGAGGCTGAGCTTGGGCGGTGCAGTGACTGGACTATGGGGGGTGGGGGGGCCCCCGCTGAGAATGAGGAGCGCTGGTTGCAAGGTTGGACAGGGGGTGTGAGCCTGCCCTCGAGCCCTCCTCAGCGGCCCAGTCAGGAGGAGGCTTCCATCCGCAAACGGTCTGCTGCCTTTCCTGGGGAGGCCTGCCCTGGGCAGGGGGCTGCTCTCTGCTCCGTCCACATACAGCCTGGATCAACAGGCCCAACACGGAGCAGCCAAGCAGGGGCTTGGTGGCAAAGGAACTGAAGGCTGACGGGAAGGGACTTGTCTGTAATCACATGCTAGTTTGGGGGCCTGCCCCCCACCTGCGCTCTTTCCTTCCCCCTGGGCCTCTCTGCGTCCTGCTCCTCATGATGCGGGATTGGATCTGACAGTCCTGAGGTTTCCTTCCGGGGCTAAGGTCCAAGAATTAAGGTCACGCTACTGCTTTCTCTTGTGGCTGCAAGGGCTGGTTGGAGCCCAGATCCTGCCTGTGGCCTTGGGGGAGAGAAGAGCCACCTACAGCCTCAGTGACCTTTGGAGTCTGCACAGCCACTGTGGCTGATGCTGCCCATGGCACGTGGCTGTCACCAGCGGTCAGCCAACAATCAGTGAACCTTTCACTGCTGGTCTCAATGCAGTGGGATGGGCTGTTCCATGGGCCCTGCATTTCACACCGTCCTTTGGTGTGCTGTGCTGATAGGAAAGACCCTCCCTCCCTCCCTCCCTTCTTCCTTCCTTCCTTGAAGGAACTGCTGGGTGGAGACAGGCATCAGCAGGAGCTGGTTCAAATGGTGACTGTCTGGACATAGGGAATGGCCTTCACAGCCCCCAAAGAGCCAAGTGGTTACTCTCTTCCCTTGCTGTCCTTGTTTAATTTTATTTCTTTATTGCTCAGATTTCTTCCCTGTGGTCTTTATCATGGAGCTTCCAAATTGAAGATGGTGCTCCATGGTGCAACTCACTAGGGAGTGTCCAGCATGGCTCTCAGGCTTGAATCTTGGTGTGTTGCCCTTCCCATGGGAACCATGCTGCCGTCAGTTGGGTCTTGACAATGTCCTTGACATCCTGGGAGAACCACAGGGAGAACCGACAGTGTTCTGCTTAAGGAACAGCAAGCCCCACGTCACTGTGGATCACAGAGAATGACTATGGGTCTCATGTCTGAACACTCAAATGAGAATATTGGCCTAAATTATCTCTGAAGTCTTTCCCTCTCCTTTGTTTTCGTTCTCAGCTTCAACATTCCCATTGCCTCAAAAGGTGGAATTCAACGTTCCCAGTCTAAGTCTTAGCTGCTGTCTACAGCAGGAGGGGGTGGTTCTGGGCCAGGGACCATGGTTCTGTTTCGCATTAGAGTTCCTCATTTAGCCTCCCTCCCGTAGCTTTCGAGTGGGGCGGGAGGATTGTTCAAGGGGCATCTGTGCTGAAAGCCAAGAGGGAGTCATCCGCAGAGGAGAGTGCTGTGTGAGGACTCAGAACACGGCCACTGTGCTTGTCATCAGCTTTCTCCTGGCCCAACCCTTGATCCAAGGCTTGTAATTTTCACCCTCTAAATTACTGGGTTAACAGAAATGGTACCAAAATGTGAAATGAAATGAATAGGAGCACATCATGCACCTGCATTTCCAAATGATTCGCAAGCCAGTGAGTCTCAGCATCGTGTACATCCCCACTACATTATGAGCATCGGGAGAACTGTGGGAAGTAACTTGGGCAGAAAACATGCAGCCATACTTTGGAAATGATGCCTATGTGACCGTGTGACACACGGCTCTTTCCTCACTATTTCGCTTACCTGGTCTTCCCGACGTCCTTGTGAGTGGCAGGTATAATTATTCCAATTTTCCTCATGGGAGACTGAGGCTCAGGGTGGTGATGGGACTTGGCATGGTTGGCTTGAGACCAGAGCCGTCACTAAGCTAGTGTGTCCCCCCCACCCCCACCCCTTGGACACAGCCCTTCCCAACAGAGCCCTGCTTTCCATGCCTGCTTGCAGCCAGCATGCCTTTTGTGCCGGGCTCTCTTCTTCACTTGAATGTGTTTCTTATCTTCTCCAAGGCTGAGGTCACTCTTTGTGTCGGCGGGAGTCTGCACTCGCTCCTTTCAGTCCTGTCAAGAAAAAGCAGGAATTCTAAAACCCACAGGCAGTGATCACTCCTGGCTCCTTTGTACAGCCCAGTAAATAATTCATCTGGATTTGAGGGGTCTGACACTGAGAACGTATTGACCCTCGCTGTCACCGGCAAACCCTGCATGCAGAACTTGAATACAGCGGGAAAGAGAAATGTGTCTTTGAAATCAGAGATGACTTCGAGTGACCTGAGAACACAGGTAGAAGCGCTGGGGACGGATGGACAGCTGCCAGACAGAGTATTTTTAAGGCACGTAAAGGTCATCCCTGAGGTTTCCATATACACATCCTGCCCGCCTGGCCGCTGGGATCTGGGAAAACCAGCTCTGGACTTGGAAACTACCAGGCAAGGTCCTAGCTAGGGCCCTTCCCAAGTCCCTCCTGCTGCACTCAATACCTGGATTAAACAAAGAAAATTGTGTCTGCCAGGCTCACTAACTGAAGTCACAAGATTCCGAGGATCATGCGGCACTCCGGCATTCTTACAAAAACTCATCTGGAGGGGTGCACTTCCCACCACACGAAAACAGCTGTGCACCGGACTTTCCAGATCAAAACATTTAGCACCGAGTTGAAAAACCATGTGATGGTCATGGATTTCGTGAAGAGTAACTGGTTCCCCTCCCAGAGAAGAGCCAAAGTTTGCATCATCCATATGTGTCAAGGCCTGAAGACAGCTGAGCAGACAGCCAGCCGATACGAGGTATGGCCGACCCCGGGTGGGAAACAGTGGGCACATAACCTAATTTGGAGAAACAGGGGTACTCCTCATCAGTTCAGGTGTTTTATCCGGTCTAATAAATTACTGATCTGTTTGTAGTGTTCCCCCAACAAATTTGGAAAGGACGTTTTCATCTCTTCTCTCAGTTTTTGAAATATGGGAAGGGAGAAACCTATCGGATGAATGTCATTTACACGTGACACACATCTGCGGTTGCAAACATTTAATAGTGACTACCCAGTTAATTTGTATCCACAGTTAGAAATGGCAGTATGTTTCTGCCAGTTAAATCTTCCTAGCTCTGTAAGTTGGTAATCATCTGTCTTTAAAAAACAAATTCCCATTTGTTTCCTGACGTGTTATGTAGAAAAATTATCTATGACTTGCCTTGATCGAATTAAAATAAGCTAGGCCTGTAAGAATGGCCTTTTCTTTATTGCGAGTGAGTTCTAATTTTTAAACAGAAGCTACTTTGTGGGGGGAGAAAAGAGGAGAACTTTGGAGTTTAGAATGTCAAAGTGAGATAAACACGTCACTCAGACATATTTGTATTCTGCAACTAGTCTTAGCCACAAGCAGTTCTCTTTCGGAGAGTAAACATGCATGCAATCTGATCAGCTCTTTATTGTACATGGAATAAATTATGAATGTCATTGTAATTGACTCCTATATAGCTCACTTACCTATCGCTTTTGAAAAATATAACGTGTAAATTACCAATGTTTTTGAAATGGTAACCTTTCTGAATGTTGATGCTGTTGTTAGGACCTTTGCATGAATGTCGGCAAAGACTCCAGATCTTTTGTTCCCCACCCTGGGCTTCCTTATTCCAGGACAGTGTGAAAACCTGTTCTGCAGGGTTCAAGGCTGGATTCTTCCAGTTCCAGCCCTGGGATTGTGAATTTCCATGTTCACAACAGAGATATAAAGGCCACAGGAATAATGGTGTTAATTAAATTCAGTAATAATTGTTCATTAGTTCATTGCCCAATCAACCAGAGCAAAAGGTGTGCAATTAGAATATAATTGAAAGAAACCAGAGATATTATTCACAAGTAATTAATCGGATGGGGACAGAATTTTATCATTGTATAATTTCCATTCAGGTTAGTTTTCGATCCTCCCGAGAGAGAAAAACTTGTTGAATTATACCATCTTGCATTTTACAGAAGTGTTCGTGGCTCCAATTTAAACCTTAAATGACAAAGAGCAGCTCTTGTGTCCCCCCCTCTTTTTTTATGAATAAAACTTCATTTATTCCTATAGCAACACTGAAGGTGGCATTGTGGAAAAGTGCATCTTTGCAGGAGATTGTCAAAAGCTTTAAGTAAGCTGATAGTCACAGCTGCCACTATTTTTGTGTGTGGCCCCGTCCCCCAATTACCAGTTACAATCAACAAGGGGAAGTTGGGTCCCTGCTGCTTGATAGTAGTCTTAATTCTAACTAGAGTCTTCATTCTTATGTTAAAATGCGTCTGAGAGCCTCCCACGGCAATCAGGCCCTCAGCTGGATAGTCCTCACGGTGTCTGTGATCTGGGAAGTGGTCTAGGCAGGGCCCACTTTGCTCAAGGGCAGGCCAAGTTTGAAAACCAACATGGATCTGTGCCTCCTGTCCTTCTTACTTCTGAGCTCCGCTCTTTTAGAAGCAAACATTTCAGAATTTAAAATATTCCATATCCATTGAGCTGTTCATATTATTCCCACTGGGGCATGTCAGCACCATTTAGATTAGGAATTCCAGGAAGAAGTCAACTCCCCTGCTCAATTTCCAAGCTGAACTGATGGTAGAGCCCAATTAACAGCCTCGGGGGCCCCGTTAGACTTGGCCCTGGTGATTCCTTTTCTCTCACTAGCTCCAAGACCATGGGTTAACCTGCCTGGGCTGTAACCATAAAGTACCTGATGGGGTGAGAAATGAACAAGGTCAGTAAAGTGAACTCTCAGTGCACAAAGGTACTAAGTTCAAGAAACTAGCTGGTTCTCCAGTGAAAGTGAGTTTTGGAAATTTTGTTTCTTGTAAAAACCTTATGGATTTCAAGTCCCTACCATGAGGACCTACAAATCCACTTGAGTTGTTTAATGTCTAAAACTGGCATTTCTCTAAAACTGTGGCCTTAGTCCTGGGCTGTGTTATCGCTTGGAGGAGGTACCTCTCATCTGACATAAGCGTCCCTAACTCTGTCTCAGGGATGGTCCAGCCACACTCATTCCCTCACTTAAATTGCCTTTTAATAGGAAGGAATGTCAGACCTTTAAAAGGACAGCAGACCTGTTGTCTGAAATATAAGTAGGATGGGAGGCAGATGGTGGCTAGGGTGCTGAAGATCCTTGTTTGCAAAGCCTTGATTCCTGCTAAACTATTAAAAACACAGTATGTGAAGGGCCTTTCTTTCCCGGCGTAGATATCTGATAAACTTCAGACATAAAAATAGCCAGAATCAAGTAATGGGTCTTGGTTTGAGTTCTGGCTGCTGTCCACATTGCAAGCATGGCCACATCCCTAGAGTCCTTCTAAAGCTGAGCAGGATGGTTTCCACCTTAGGGAGGGAGACCACGTGGAGTTCAGAGATGTGCCTGCATCTCTCAGGGTGTGAATATGAGCCAGCATCTCCTAATTGATTGTTGAGAACTTTCGGATGATAAGCACAGGCTGGGGCATGCAAGTCAAATCTCATCCATCCATCTTCTCTTAGGTAGTTTCTAATACATTTAATCATTAGATGAGCCAGAGAAAGTTTCTGTATGTGATAATCGTCCTGTGGCCATGCTTTTTAAGATTTTCCAAAACTTCTGTCATTTTTACCTTTCCTTCCTACTCATCTTTTTTTTTTTTTTTGGATTTGGCAGTGATGCTTAATTCTCCCTGACTGTAAGAATCATGGCAAACTGTTATTTTTTATTTTTCTGATATGCAAAAATTGCACATATTTAATGTATACATTTTGATGAGTTTGGACATATGCACATACCCATTGATAAAATCACCACAGTCAAGGTTCTACACGTATCCATCACCTCTAAACATTTCCTGTGTTCTGTGCATGTTACTCTTTTGTTTGTTTTTTGTTGGTAAGAACACTTAACATGAGGTCTGTTCTCTTAACATACTTTTTTTTTTTTTTAAAGATTTTATTTTATTTGAGAGAGAGAGAAACAGCATGAGAGAGGGGAGGGTCAGAGAGAGCAGCAGGCTCCCCGCCCAGCCAGGAGCCCGGTGTGGGACTCGATCCCAGGACTCCGGGATCATGACCTGAGCCGAAGGCAGTCGCTTCACCAACTGTGCCACCCAGGCACCCCCTCTTAACATACTTTAAAGTGTGTAATCTTAGGGTGTTGTGTTGTATGGCAGAGCTTGGACTTGTTAATCTTACGTAACTGCAGCTTTATACCCACTGAGCAGCACTTCCCCATTTCTCCTTCCCCAGCACCTGGCAACCACCGTTCTATTTTTTGCTTCTATGATTTTGACTAGCTTAGCTACCCCATATAAGTGGAATCATGCAATGTTTGTCCTTTTATGATAGGTTTATTCCACTGAATGTAATGTCCTCCTGCTTCATCCTTATTGTCACAAATGGTAGGATTTTCTTCATTTTTAAGCCTGAATAATATTCCATTCCATGTATATACTACATTTAAAAAAATCTGTTCCTCTGTCAATGGACATTTGGGTTGTTTCCTTATGGTGAACTTTTGGTGAACGTATGCCTACAGCCCAGCCAAGGCTATTGGGACCCAGAACAGATGTGTGATTTTGTTGTATTCATTTAAAGAGCATTGAGCTTTGTTCTGACATGAGGGGAAGTTACTGAAAACGGTCTGATCCTTTTGAGGCTGACTTTTCAGCACACTATAGTCTAGGGTATTGGTCCCCAATAAATGATGATTTCGGCCCCAGATGGTATTTGGTAAAGTCTGGAGACATTTTGGTTGTGACAGTTTGGGGAAGATGTTACTGGTCCCTGCTGAGGAGAGGCCAGGGATGCTGGTAAATATACTAGTGTGTTCAGGGCAGTCTTCTGCCACCACTAACAATTACCCAGCCTGAAATGTTCACCATGTGGAGGCTGAGAAGGCCTGGTCTAGGGCTAATTTAGCCCCACTGTAGAGGCATGACCCTTGCGAGGACTCTACTTAATGCCCCACGTATGCGCGATCTTTTCACCAGGGCCAGTGGGAACGTGAACTGTTTCCAACTCTGGGTAAGGTCCCAGATGTGTCTGACCTACTACTTTCTGGTAGTTCTTTCTCTGGTTTTATGCAGTTTTCTCTTAAGCATGTGAAAATCAGTTTTCAGCCGAAGACTGGAGGGACCCATTGCTGGTTGCTAGAACTCTTTTTCCTTGTAGTTCACTCCTCTTCAGTAGTTAGCCCCAAATTCTAGCTGTCTCAGTTTCTCTGAGTCCTGATCTTTGACTCCTCTGCTCAGTGAGACACGAGGCTCTGTCGAGCTTCCCCTTTGTGCTCTGCAGCCTGGAAACTGCCTCTAGGTGGGGACAATTGTAGGGCTCCCTTCTCTCATGCCCCCTCCGTCCAGGATCGCAGACCCCCGTTGCTTTCCATCTGGTGTCTGGACACCATTGCGTCCTAGCTTTCATCTGTCCGCTCCATCGTAGCTGGAAGGAGAAGTGCCTCCCTGGGTGGGTTTGATGTCCCACCAGGTGGAGAGATGCCACTTTGAGCTTTACTGGATGTCTTCCTGTGGTTGGGGTGAGCCCTTAGGTCATACGAAATGAAAGTACTCAGGTTTTAAGTGCTTGGGCTTTGAGATAACTTTATTTGGGGAATGAGGAAGTCAATGAGACCAAACAGGAAGTCAAACAAATGTTCCCTTTCTTCTCACAGTTATCAAAAGATGCAGGGTGATTTACCCATTTCCAAACCAAGCTGGAGAGGTGTAGCCAGATCAGTCTTCACTGTCTCCTGTTTCTTCCTGAAGTCTTCGCGTCCACTCGAGGCTTCTGCCAGATAAGCTGGGGGCTCCGGTTGCCGTGAAGGCAGCGAGTTCCCCATGCACAAAGGGTTGAGAAAAGGCCATTTGGTCAAAGACCATAAACATTCCAATTAGCTTTGGCACCCCATGGGCAGATCAGGAGCCCCTGCCTCATCCCGGGACCTGCTTCCTGCCCGAGTGTGTCCTCGGTGCTCCTCCTGGAAGCCTCAACCATTCGCCTCCCCTGACAGTGGCTACTAGTCTCTGTGCAAATGCAGGAGGAGGGAAATGCAAGAGGCAAAAGATGAAACAACCACTCTTGGGTCTCAGTGCTGCTCACTGGCCACATTCTTCCAGCCCCTCCCTGCCTGTATCAGTGGGAGGCTGGATGTCAGAGGGCAAGGTTCTCGAGGTGCAGAGGGTCAGAGGGCTGAAACTGGTTTTGCTGCATCTGGAGGCACATCTGGTGATCGAGGTCTCCAGATTAGCTGCACTATGAATGTTCTGTTATAGGTGACCTGCAGTTTGGTCCAGAACACTTACGGTCTCTTGAGATCTAGCTGACACAGTTGCAGCTAGTGTCCACCAGGACGTTGGGCATGAGTGGGGGACCCACGTCCCCATTTCAGCCAAACCAAGGGAGGGGCGATGGAAGGTGACCGGTGGTGATGTGGCTAAGTGTGAGGGCACTGGGTTGAGTCTTTCCGGGGTCTTGCTAGGTGAGCGACCTTGGAAAGTTTCTTGACCACTTTGAGCCTTAGTTTCCCCATCTGTGTTCATGTGAACCATGATGGTATCTACCTCCTGGGTTTGCTCCAGAGATGAAGAGAGATAATCTCTAGAAAGGGCAGAGAGGCAGCATCTCATAAAAGTGTTTTTGCTGTTCAAGTTCCAATATGTCTTTTTCTGCCATACCCAACCCTGCCCCAAGGCCGTGGCATAGAGACGTGGCCCCTGGGGCCAGACTAATTGTAACCAGGGCTTTAAGGATGCTGCTCCTGGGCATGCAGTCTTGTTTAGATTGGGGTGGACATCCCTATTCCCCCTTCCCCACACTCAGACTGCCAAGGGACAGGAACCTGTGACCTTCTTTGCTCTTGGCTCAGGGTAATCTCCATTCCCCAAGCAACTCAGACATTAGTCAGCAAATTGGCCCTGAGCTGAATGCACAGTTTCTGCTCAGAACCCACCTAGTTCCTGTGGTCAGCTGCAAATTCCACCTTTGACAAGGGACTGTTGAGAATGTGAGTTTATACACATCTGATTTCTGCCTGAGAAAGCTGGGGTGAAGGCAGGAAGTATTAACAGGGCATTTTCCATGTAAGATGCACCCTCCCTTTGAAGATCCACAAGGATATAAAGGAGTTTACCACCTCAGAAAGGTGTGAATGGCCCTCACACTTCAGTGTCCTCTAGAATCCTTACGAGAACGTTCTAAGAATGTAGAGCCTTGGGCTCTGGGAAGAGTAGGATCCAGAAATTTCTGTTTTTAACATGAAATCCAGGTGATTCTGATGCAGGTCTAAAACCCTGATCTGGAATTTCCAGACTGATATTTTCCAAGTGCATGAACCAAGGAACAGATGACAACGAAGCTCGAGTGACTGGCCTGTGTTGAGAAAGCTGGAGCCAAGGGGCATGGGGTGGGGGAGGGGAGGCACAGTCAGAGAGGAGCGTGGCTGGGCCACTGTGTGCCGGGAGAGCTGAGAGATAGAGATGGAGCCAAAGGGGCTGTTGTTCGATCCCTGAATTGCCTCATTGATCCTCACCACAGCTGTGTGAGGCACATGAGCCCTATTTTTCCAAAGAGAAAGTTTTGTGAGCCCCGATTGCTGAAGCAGGCTGCACGGGGACACAGGAGGGGCAGAAGGAGGGTCCATCTCAGAGATGTCCTCCTCTGAGGTTGGGCTTCTGGCGTGGCGCTGGGGCGTGGGGAGATGCGGGAACAGCACTTGTCCTGACAGCAGTGGCTGGGAACCCAGGGGTCTTCAGGGTTGGCTGCAGAGAAAGCCAACTCTGCCAGGATCGGGTGGTGAGAGACAGTGATACACCTGCTCTGACGTGCTCTCTCCGTTGGCTTCAGGAAGATTTCCTTCCCACAGCTCTTGCACCAGGCACCTCCTTCTGGTCCTTAGGTCCCACATGGGTCCTCGCTCCCCGCTGTTTGTGCTGTCCCATGTTCTCTTCCCTCTCTGGTGGAGCAGATGGATTAAAGATGACTTAAAAAAAATTATCAAGGACCTACTGTGTGCCAGGAACTGTGCTAGGTGCTGGAGACACAGAGGTCCAAAAGGTAGTGTTCCTACCCCTGCTTGTCATCTGGTGAGGGAGGAGCCATCCCAATGAGTGCCAAGCCAGGGTGTCTACACTGAGCTGTAGGCCCAGAGAACTCAGCAAGGCTGCACAGGGAAGGAGACGTTTGGGCACGTTCTTCATGGAAGATTGGGAGTTTTCCATGACTAGCAGGGAGGGTGGGGATATGGGCACGTGTGGAGAAGGAGAAGACATCGCAGGCAGAAGGATTGGCAACTCCTGGGTAGCAGCACAGGAAGACCACACCTAAGTAGAACCCAGTGGTCTCTAGAATTGTAGCTGGCATTTGAAGGGCACAGTTCCTGAGAGGAGGGAGCCAGGCAGAGAAAGGGTTTCGGAAGTTGGCTGTGGCTAAAAATTCATCTGTACTGTGAAAATCCATGAGGCCAGGCAAAGAACAGCTGACAAGGAAAGAACGGTTGCTGGGAAGCCGTAAGATGAACAATTCTGGGAGCTCACTCAGTGCTGTGGATCACTTAAGTTCCTCACCAACCAGAGTAGAAAGACCTCACTGACTAGAGGGTAAATTCAGTAGAGATTGTAGGAGGGTCATGCCTTGGAAGGATGCTAAACTAGCCCTCCAGTAAAGGCTACTCTAGATCCATCCTGTAACAATTTTAGAAACAATTCTTGAAAGAATCCCCCACAAGTAGTTTAATTGCCTGCCAAAACAATGTTCAACACTCTTTAAAGGATTACAACAAAATTCAGCAAGCGATAATATAAAATTAAAAATATCTAGCATCCAGACCAAGCTCACTAGACATTCAAAGGAGCAGGAAAATATGATTCTTAACCAGGAGAAATCATGATTAATAGAAACAGATTTATAAATGACAGTGATGATGGAATCAAAAAGCAAGGATTTTTTAAAAAGCTATTATACAGTGGCTAACTGAACATAATAAAAAGGCATAATATTTAAAAAAATAAAAAGCTATTATAAAACTATTGTTTTCCCTTTAAATTCAGGGGTTTAAGGGAAGATATTACCATGATGGGGAAAGATATGGTTGATATAAAAATGAACCAAATAGAACTTACAGAGAAGAAGAAAAACGACACTATCTGAAATGGAAATTTTATTAGATGGGATTAACAGGAAATTGGATGCTGCAGAAGAGAAGGTCAGTGAAATTTCTAAATGGAAGACAGAGAAAAAGGGGAAAGAGGAGAGAAGAGGGAGATGGGGAGATGGGGAGAGAGAGAGAGAGTCGGGGAGAGAGAGAGTCAGAGAGAGAGAGAACAGAGCCTGAGTGACCTGCAGGACAACATCAATATGAAGAGATCCAACATACATATAATTAGAGTCTCAGGAAGAGTGGGGAGGGGATGAGGGTAGAAAAATGATTTGGAGAAATAATGGCTGAAAAATTTCCAAAGGTAATGGGACATATGTCAAAGCATTGCTTGTCAAGTACATGTACATAGCAGAGGCCAGATCATCAAGCTTGGCCCAAGCTGTGTTAAATAGTATATATTTCCATGTTTCCCAATGGTGGTCACAGGGTTATCAATCAGGGTTCTCTAGTGCAAGGAATATGTTTGTTTCTTTGTGATCACACTGAGGCGGTTTGCTTATTTATTTATTTATAGCTGAGACAATACCAATTTAGTGTAGGATTGTTGCAGCTCTGATGGGCTAGGAGAAAAGGGGCAAGCAATCTGGCAGATGCTATCTGTATGATTTTTCTATTCCTGCAAAACAAATGATCATATAATTGGCTTAAAATGACACCTATTTATTATTTCACAGTTTTGTAGGTCAGAGATCCTGGTGTGGGTTAGCTGGCCCCTCTGCTAAAGGCTCTCTAGGCTGAATCAAGGTGTCAGATGAGGCTGTGAGGCTCAGGGGCCTCTTCCGACATCACTGGTTATTGTTAGAATTCAGTTCCTTGTGGTCGGAGGGCCGAGTCCCCATTTTGTAGGTGGCTGTCAGCTGGCACTCTCAGCTCCTGGAAACTGTCCTCAGGTCCTTGCCATGTGGCTCCAGCCATAGGCAGTTTGCAACATGTTTGCTTGCTTTATTCATGGCCAAAAGACAGTCTGCTGCTTTGAATCTCTCTGACTTCTTTTGGAGACACACCTGATTAGGTCAGGTATAGAAGGGTCATGCCTTGGAAGGATGCTAAACTAGCCCTCCAGTAAAGGCTACTCTAGATCCATCCTGTAACAATTTTAGAAACAATTCTTGAAAGAATCCCCCACAAGTAGTTTAATTGCCTGCCAAAACAATGTTCAACACTCTTTAAAGGATTACAACAAAATTCAGCAAGCGATAATATAAAATCAAAAATATCTAACATCCAGACCAAGCTCTCCCTGGTATAATCTCCCTTTGATTAACTCAATACCAACTGATTAGCAACCTTAGTTATACAGGCAAAACCCTTTTGCCAGATAATGTAACTTAATTGTGGAAATGAGAGCCCATTGTACTCACAGGCTCTGCTCACACTAAAAGGAGAGAGAACGTATGGGACGTGTACACCAAGGGGTGGGAAGCTTGGGGGCTGTCTTAGCATTCTGCCTACACTATATTTTAAATTTTTGTATCTGTGCAGAAAAGGAAATAGAAGGAGGCCTTGGAATTGTAGGCACATAGGTTGGAGCCTCTGTCTAGGAAGTCCATAAGGAAAGGTGACCTTAATCTCCTCTAGCTCACCACTGTGCCCCCAGGAGCAGGTCACCTTCAAGAACATTGTAGGGGGGTGACTGGGTGGCTCAGATGGTTAGGCGTCTGCCTTCGGCTCAGGTCATGATCCCAGGGTCCTGGGATCGAGTCCCGCATGGGGCTCCCTGCTAGGTGGGGAGCCTGCTTCTCCCTCTGCCTCTGCCTCTCTGTCTCTCTGACTTTCGTGAATAAATAAATAAAACATTTAAAAAAAAAAAGAACATTGTAGGGCACATGTGTGAATGGATGCATCCATGGATGGATGGATAAACAGAAGTGCATGAGGTATGTTTGAGATGAAAATCTGGGGCCAGATGGGTGGTGGTTGCTGACTTGGTGCATCCAAGGGATCTGCCTCTGATTCAGTGCTTATGTCGGGCTCCCTACAGATTCCCTCATTTGCGGTGATCAACAGACAGCCCTTGGCTTTAGGAAACCCAAGAGAAGGTCCGAAGTGGAGGTCCCTTGTTTCATTATCCTTTTCATTAATCAAATCCCAAATAGAGAAATTATTTAATTTTCTCTCTGGGGTTTTCTAATTTATATCCCTTCTTCATCCAGAAAGGACTTTAAGACAGCTCCAAAAATAAGTATCTTGGAAAACATCCACAATTTAAGAAGAATAATTTGTCAGAGAAACAAATAGGGCTGAAGACAAATGGGGGAATTATTTTCTTAAAGTAGACAACAAATTGCTTGCCATTTTCTGTTGAAGACAAGAAGCATCTTCCCAGCAAAGCAGCCTGCAGCCAGCGGTGAGCAGGTCAGCCCCAAACAGTTACTCTCTAGTGGGACTCAGATGCCTCCGATCCAGCCCTCTGGTTACAGAAAGTTCACGAAACCCATTATTTTAGCTACACATGTGCTCAAATCCTCACTAATGCGTTCTGGACACTGCTGGTTTCTAGGCACTTGGTTCCAGGTTAGCGGCTTCACTTGGCTCCATAGAATCGGAGGACACCTTTTGCAGGTGGTGGTGAGCTGGGCCGTGTGTGCCAGAGGGGTGGGGTCTCGGCTGATGGATATGCAAAGAGGGGCCCAGGAGCATAGGGGAGATGCAATGCGCTCAAATGTGCATTGTTTGCTCCTCACCGTTGATGTGATGTTCAGGAAAGAAGCTTTGTTCTATCTCCAGGCCGCCATCTTGAATTTCTTTTAATTGTGGTAAAACATACATTGCATAAAATTTAGCATTTTAAGTGCCTAATTCCGTAAGTTTGTGCCCCTGTGCTAGCTTCCAGACACATGGAAAACAAAAGTATCAAGACTTTCCATGATAAATGGCCACTTTCTCAGTTTTTATGATGTAATTCATGGGGCCAAGTGCCAAATGAGCATGTGGTCCTCATGTTAGAACGGCAGGGAGAAATAGTCTTTCAAGGTACTCGCGTGTGTCTCTTTCCTTCCTTCCATTGTCTTCTCTTGATTTGTCCTGGTGGTTTTTAATGTGTTCTTTAGTGTTGGCTTAAGTAAAGAAAAATTAAGATCTTAAATTATTACCGTGAATTTTAATGGTCATCTTTATACTGCATAATGCCATTTTAACACAAATATAAAAGCATTTAACTCATATATGGAATCACTGAAATGATACAGTTTTTATTGCACTAATCCTATCCATGCCTGTACGTATCTCATTCTCTCTAGAACAATGGAAACACTGCAAAAATCACCTCCAACTTTTATTTCATTCCGTGATATAATCTTATTTGACCAACACTCTGTACCTTCAGTTTCTTGCTGGGTGAGGAAGGGCTGAGAGAAAAGGGAGCTATAGGGGCCCTGTCTCTCCCTCCCCTTCTGAGGTGTCATTTGCAGCATACTCGGGTGGCCACCACAGGGACGTAACATGAGTAAGAAAGGGTTGCTTGGTCACTCGCGTTTCTCAGAACTCCACTGCCTACTTCCTGCATTTGAAGTAAGTCTGTTTCCAGCAGGGAGCATGGCCTCTTGGGGCTGTCAGCACTCGGCTTACTTGGTCCTAGATGTAATTTGCTTACCTTATATTCCCTTTGAATCTTGCTGAATGTCCATGCATGGTAGGCTTACCAGGATCCTATGAGCCAGGGGCCCCTGGGCATCGTCTGTGACTGGGGCAGCAAGGAAAGGAGCAAACACACACCTTGCACCTGTCTTCTGCTGCATGTGTACTCCACTGTCCTCTGGGATTTCATGTACAAAACACAAGTTCGGAGATAAAATTATCTTAAAATTCAAGCTGATGATACCAGAGCACTGGCTACAGAAGAAAAAAAAATGGATGAATTGGACTTCATCAGCATGAAAACCTTGTGTGCATCAGAGGACATGACTAACACAGCGAAAGGAAACCCCACCTACCGCGTGGGCGAACCTGGAGCGTGTTATGCTGAGAGAAGCCAGTCGCCAAAGGACAGATGTTGATGGACTGCACTTTCACGAAGTACCTGGAGTTGTGAAATTCACTGAGACAGAAAGTACACTGTGCGGAGGGGAGAATGGGAGATGAGTGTTTAAGGTACGAAGCAGCAGTTTGTGGGGATGGGAAAGTTCTGGAGACAGGCAGTAGTGATGATCGCGCAACATGATGAATGCACTTGGTTTTATGGAATTAGGCACTTAAAATGCTAAATTTTATGCTATGTATGTTTTACCACAATTAAAAGAAATTCAAGATGGTGGCCTCAACCCTGCGTGTGGCCCCTCCGAGTACACGCTCCTGAGCACCGCTGGGTCTCGCGCCTGTGAAGCTGGTCTTGCGCTAACTTGTGCTTACAAATGCACAGGGCGATCCTTTCACTGGATGATGAGATCTCTGAGGTCAGGGGCCCTGTCTTACTTCTCTCTCTGACTCTGTGTTGAATGGAAACTCTAAGCTAAATTGGAGCTTGTTCATGATATATTTAAAAAAATGCAGCCTTACGTGCAATTTACATACATTAATATTCATACATTTTATAAGTGTACAGTTCATTTTGTGTTGACAAATGCATACAGTCATGTAACTGGCACTGAATCACGATGTAGGGCATAGCCACGACCCAGAAAGTTCTCTGGTGCCCTTTGTACTCAATACCCTCCGCCAGCTCCATCCCCAGCAGCCACTGATCTGCTTTCTTCCACTTAGCTTTTGCCAGGTCTGGAATGTCTGTAACTGAAATCATGCAGTATGCAGTTTTGTGTGTGTGTGTGTGACTCTAGTAAGTTTCCATTACAACTTTTTGCATCTTTTTTTTTTTTAAAGATTTTTATTTATTTTTTGACAGAGAGAGTGAGAGAGGGAACACAAGCAGGGGGAGTGGGAAAGGGAGAAGCAGGCTTCCCACTGAGCAGGGAGCCCGATGTGGGGCTCGATCCCAGGACCCTGGGATCATGACCTGAGCCGAAGGCAGATGCTTAACGACGGAGCCACCCAGGCGCCCCAACTTTTTGCATCTTCGTTAAATGGATCATGTTCTCTTGGGGCAGCAGAGAGGTGAGGGCTTGGGCCCTGATTCAGGTACACGTAGATTCTTATCCTAACTCTGCCCCCTTTCTGAATTCTGACTTTGCGTGAACTTTTACCTTATCCAGGATCAGTTGCTTCCTATACAAAGTGGAGTTAATAGTAGTCCCCTCCCTTCATCCTGTGCATTTGCAGGGGTTGAACAAAGCAGTGTATGGAAAGTGCTCGGGGCAGAGCTTGGCTCATAGCAATAGCTCAGTAACGCTTAGCTGTTTATCATCCTGTTAACCGATATGCCATCATCACCAAGAACTCTAAGAATGGCGTTTCCTCATCTCTAGCATGGCAGTATCATGGTACCTTCTTCTAGTGTTGCCATGGAGATAACAATGCCCATGAAGCATTTCGTATGGTGCCTGGCACGTTGTAAGCACTCTGTCGTGTAGCTGTGGATATTATTCTGTGGATGTTATTCTGGCCATTAAGGACCCTATTCTGCTATTTCTCACTAAGTAAAAGTCATCGCCTTCTCTGATTGCGAGAAGGCGTGAAAGGGCCCCGTTTAGATTGCTCTCTGCCGGTCTAGGTGAAAACCACCTTGCAAACAGCAACCACCTGTGTGAGAGAGTAAGGCCTTTCTCCCGGGGGCCCAGGGGAGGAGCTCCATGTGAACAGGGGAGCCAAAGAACAGGAAATACCCTAGTCCTTTTTGTTTGTTTCTGTTCTTTTGAAAGAAGAAATATGGCAGCAATTGAGTTAAGAGGTGTAGGGTGGAGTGGGCAATCGAATCCTCAGAACTTCCTGAGGTGTTCGAGAGTCAGGGTAGCTTCATGGCAGTGGATTCGGAAGTACAGGGAGAGTAGTCAGTAACAGTAAACAATTCCTGGTACAAGAAATGGATTCAGCTTCTGGACTCGTGGGCTCATATTTTCAAGTAAGGAGAGAATGTTGCAAATGATAGGAAACATAATAGAACATGCCGAAAGGAATACTTAAGGAATCAGGGGAACTCTACCTCTTTGATATACAAAATAGTTCAGCTAAATTTGACTTTGTAACTGGGTAATTAACGTGCCCATATTATGGCATTATTTTCCCCCCACGCCTGATGTTTGCAGCGAAATCTCCAGCCAAGTGCTTCGTCATTGCTGTTCTCATTTATACCTGCAGACAGACAGGGGCTGAAGTCACCCTGGTGGGAAAGCGGAGAGTGAACTCTCTGTGGACCACTTCTCATTAGGCAGCCAGGGGAAGCTGGTTTCCATGAGTCTCACAAGAGGAGGAATGATCGAAATCATGCATCCCCCTTACATCCTGATTTGCCTTATTTTCAAACCAGAACCCCACCGACACCACCCTTGACAACAAAAATGAAGGAGAAGCAAGGAGAAACGGGGGCATCTTTGCTTAGATCCTAACAAGGGAACAATCCCGCCATTTGCAATCAGATAAAGGATATTATCTCCATAATAAAAGGCAATTGAGAATCTAAATGAAAAATCTAATGCTTTTCATGCTGATTTATTTTAGATTAGAAAAAGCTAAACCAGATGTAAACATGAAGAGATGAAGCATGAAGAGGGAATCATGGCAGAGTGATAAATCTCAGTTTTGAGTTATTATAGGTGAAGGGTTGCATTAACCAGAAAATACACTGTTGATCCATAAACTGCTCTGACATTAATTATTGTTGCAGAAGAGAATTCAGAAGATTGAATACAAACATGCAATGCTGGCAAAGATCAATCATGCATCCAGATTAGCCACGGAGAGTGTATTCCAGCCCCCAAGAGGCTGCGTTAACCCATTGGCACTCCATGCCGGAACCCTCCCTGTGACGTGCTCTCTGCCTTCTAGTGGGATCTCCAACACTGGTTGCTGAAAAGAAATGGCCCTCTTTATTTTTTTTTTGGATCCCAACAGTGTCTCCCATCATCCTAAAGAGAAGATCCAGCTGTTTGCTCTTCTCTCTTCTTCCCTTTTTCTTCACCTGGTCCCTGTTTTACTTGCTCAGTGCTTTACAAAGCCCTGATCACCCCTACACACACACACATGCACGCATGCGATGCACACCCATGGACACGCATGTATGCACATGCACACACATGTGCTAATATGGGGAATGTTGAGAACACTGTGTTCTAGTTGGAGAGGGTCTTGGCTCTGGCATTTAGTAGCTCTGTGACCTAAAGCAAATTACTGAATGTCTCCATGCTCCAGTGTTCATATCCATAAAATGCAGAGACACTATCTCGTGGGAACTGGATGAGGGGCTAGATATGGAAAACCTGAACTCAGGGACTGGCAAGTTTATTAAATGTCTGTTGTACTAATCCACAATTCTCCATCCAGAACTCTTGGGGCCAAATGTGATTCAACAATGATTTCTTGATTTTATTTCAGCAAGTTACACTGCACAACATTTCTAGTGGGATTTGAGGTAGCACCCTGTAATTAAGCTCATTGATGTTTTTGCAATAAAATGTATGAATATTCACACTAAATGGAATTAATATTGTAAATAGCCTCAGGTTAGTTCAGGTAATGTTTGGCTGTCAGATTAGTTTTCTACAAACTCGGAGAGAAAAAAAAACTCTCAGATTTCAGAGCTTTATGGATTTTAGAATTGCAGATAAGGGATTATGGATCCATAGTGAGCACTCAGATATCTTGAAGGGAGAGTCGGTAAACAACAAAAAACAGCAAAAACAATAGCATATTTGCTCATTAGGACCCAGCTATTATGGCACAACTTGGGAGGATCAAGTGGGAGAATATGAGAGTTGCTTTGTAAAGTGTTGAGTCTTCTGTAAATGGATGGTTCTAGTATTATTATACCCACGATGTTCAGATCTCTCTAGTGCTCAGCTTCCGGCTCCTGATGGGATTCATCGATCATTTTGTTGTCAATGTTATCAGTGTCCCAGCTCATGTCAGGCTTGACCACAGAGTTTCTGCTGGTAGTGGTGTTGGTAAGGCTGGACCCTATATGGTAGCAGATGGTGAGGTGGTGCCTAAAGAATGCCAGGCCGAGGACAGGAGGGCTGGTGTAGGTGCCAGAGCCCTGTTTTCTTGTCCATGGGCACTGATGTCTCTCACAGTCCCTTGACCTTTGTTTCTTTATAAAATAAGAACTCTACATGTTCTGGCCACTTCTCAGGGACTTTGGAGAGTCAGAAGGAGGTAATGTGCATAAAAGAACTTTGCAAACTGGAATATTCCCTATGACTGCGAGGTGTCATGGTTCTTTTAATGTCCTTGATCCTAATCAGAATGTTCTGTTCTTGATTGCCTCGATTCCAATTTGGTCTCCTTCCACTTGCTTTACTTTAACTGAACATTAAGTACTCACTCTCCTTGTTCAAAAATCGCCAAAACTTCCCCGTCACCTAGCATTCAGGGCTGCCCATGACATGTTGTTATGGTCTGTAGCTGTGGGGACTGCAGCTCAGACCCTGAACATTGTTGTAATGTTAATGGATGCGTTAACACTTGTGCTCTGACCTGCAGAGCTATTCCCTGGTGTTGGATATTTCAGAATCCTCCGATGTTTTGCCATTATGAACCATGCTGCAAAAATGTCTTTGTGAATAGAGCTTTAACTGTATTTTGAATGAGTTGACAAGCCAAGGATTTTGAGCTTGGAGGGACATAACCAGATTTGCTTTATGGAAACATGGCTGGTGATGAGGTGGAGGCAGGAGGCCGCTGGGCTGAGAATGGGGAGGTTGCGGTGGTCTGGGTAAGTAGGACGGGGGCGCCATGAAGGCGGTGGATAGAGGGAGTTGGAGATGGAATGGAGAGACATTTAGGAAATGTAACCAACAGGTGTTGTGGGTAGACACAGCCAAGGGAGTGGGCAGCGAGGGGGCCCTGGAGAGCACAGTGAGAAGCATTTCAGGGACATAGATCACAGCGGCTCGGTCTAGATTGTGGAAAACTGAGGACTGATGGGAGGTGAGGAAATGGGACAGAGACAGTGTGGCCATCTCCTCCAAGAAGATTTGCTGTGAGTGAGAAGGCGAAGGGAGGAAGGTAATGTATGTGGGAGGGAGGTTTTGTTTGTTTTTTGTTTGTTTTGTTGTTTTTTAGAGGGGGGAGTTGGGGGAGAACGAGAGAATCTTAAGCAGGCTTCATGCCTAGCCCTGAGTCCGATGGAGGGTTCCATCTCACAACCCTGAGAACATGACCTGAGCTGAAGTCAAGAGTCGGACAATTAACCGGCTGAACCACCCAGGTGCCCCTGGTTTTGTTTTTAAGAAATGTTTGGACATAGTTAGAAATGAGGAAGGCAGAGTTGAAGACTGAGGACACAATGAGGATCCTTGAGGGGCATGACCTCCAAGAAGACAGAAGGGTAGATTCCAAAGGGCACTGTGCATAATTTAGAGAAGAGGCCTTTCCTTCCTTCCTTCCTTCTCTTTCTTTCTTTCTTTTTTTTCTTTCTTTCTCTCTCTCTCTCCCTCCCTTTCTTTCTTTCATTCTTCCATCCTTTTTTTTCCCAATAAATATTTATTGAGAGCCTACTATATGTCTGGCCCCATACTAGCAGCTAGGAATACATTGGCAAGCAAGACAAAATAATTTTATTCTCAGAGCAGTTGGAATCTAGGGGAGAAGCAGACATCAATTGTAGATTCACATGAATCCATGTAGATTTTACAGTCCAAGGTGAATGTGCTGAAGGAAAGGAGTGTTTCTAAAATCTTACAAAGCAGGAACTTGGTTTTGAGATGGGTGTCTGCAGATACTCTCATGATCAGGTCACATGAGCCAAGATCCAGAAGAAGACCAGGGAAACAACATGCTTTGCAGCTGAAACAGCATGTGCAAAGGCCATGTGGTCAGGGAGAGAATTTGTATTCAAGGGGCTGAGGGAAGCTCTTACAGAGTGTGTGGTCTAGAGAGAGGTGTCTGGTGATGCCACAGAGATTCCCTAATATAGACCACACAGGGCGCTCTTGTTACTTTGTCCTCAGGACAAAAAAGTGTTGCTGTTCTATAGGAAGGGAGTACAGTGAGCAACCAGTAGAAAGGACAGTCAAAGCCAAGTCTTCCCAGGATGTCACTATTGGATTGAGACCTGGGTTGATGACAGAGATTCCTGAATCACCCTGTCATTGGGAATTCTTGGATCAGTGGTGCCGAGAGCCTGTACAAAAGGGTTCCAGGCTTTGAAGATGCAGAGGGCTGTGGGGCCTAGTCAGCTTGCCATCCACTGCCAGTTGCTGGGTCCCCAGAGAGAGAGGAACAATCCTCAGTCCAAACCAGGGCACTTCAGTATTTGTCACTTCACTGTGGGGCTGGGGCTCTCGACTAGGACTGCGTGGTCCATCAGGACTTGCTGGGTAAAAATTAATTGTGTGTTGTCATGTCCCAGGGTAATTAACTTGCTAAATTTGATAGCGTTATTTTAAAAAATAGACATAAATATCTTTCTTAAAAGAGCCAGACAAGACAACAGTCCAGGAAATGGGAAGCTTAAATTCTTTGCTCAGCCAGAGGCATCTTCTGTACATCTGTTCCCCCTTCTCCCAAGACAGGTTCCAGATCCACCTGCTTGGTCGTGTTGAAGCAACAGGGAGATAACTTGCTTCTTCCGCTCAATTTGCGATTTAAATAATTTCTCATCCCGACGTCTAATGTTGTTGCACTTTTATTTCCTTTCTGAAAACTTTTCATGTGTTATCCAGTATTCCCTATGCCACGTCCATTGTAAGAATTCCTAGTTTGTGTCGCTCATAGACAACAACAGAGTTGGGCACAGAGCAGAGAAGCCCAGGGAGTGGCAGAAAACAGTGTATGACTCCCCACATATTAGCCCTGCCCTGCTCTGGGTCCCACCCACTTTTCTCTGTCCCTGGATTGGTTGCCCAGATGCTGGGGATGAGAATGGCCAACATGGGAACTGTCCATTGTAAAACTTAACTCAGCCTGGGACTAAGAAGTTAACTGAGGTTTAGAATTGGAGGCTGACTTTGCCCCTTCCAATCATGCTGAGCTTACAGCAGAGGGTTGGAAAAGTTACTCTTCAGTTTTAGGGGAGAGTCATGGGGTAAGCGAGGGTTGGCAGGCGTGGGGCAGACCCAGGGTGGAACGAGGTGCTCTGGAGTCTGATTATAAATTGAGAAATCCAAACCGGAACTCTCACCCACAGCCAACTGCTTTCAGAATAAACATACAAAACAAACCTTAGCCTTTTGCTGGAGAAAGTCAGCCTCATAATCATACTTACAGACAGCAGAACACTTCTGTATATATTAATCTTATTTTCGTTGGGTCTTGAAGGCTAATTCCTGAAATTTGATTGCTTGTGGTTAATCAATGTATCAATATTTATTGAATGTCCAATTTTAGCTCAACACCCATTCAGCATTGTGATGGGATGGAGAAGAAATATTAGATGTGGTTCTTTGCTCTACTAGCAAAATCCAAGGCAAAATCCATGTTAGCTGATGATGGTTTTTTCTCCCTCCCCTCCTCCTCCTTGTGCATTTTGAAATCATCAGAAGCCTACCCTTTATTCATTTGCAGAGTTAACCCAGGAGAAAATGGAAATAAGTCTTCATTAAAACCTGTAGTTCTTTCTTGGGAGATTGGAGAGATTCTAGAGACGTTTCTGGATTCCTTAAAAATAATAATACACATTATTGAGGATTATATATCTGGCAAATAAAACTATAAAACTGGGAAGGTTTCTGTTTATCTTCCAGATCCACAGTCGGCTCTTCTCGTCCCCCAAAGATCATTCTGCTTGGGAAAGAAATGAAGGTCTTTCAAACACAGGTAAAGAGCTGGGCTATGACCGGGTGACATTCCTGTTCAAGCCTTTATTTACTCTCTCTCCTTTATTTTTATTAATAATGAAATGTGCTTTGGAGCCTCAACCCCCCCCCCCCAACCTCAAGATGATAGCTCAGTGGCTCTGACAAGATTTGAAGCTGATTTGAATTTCTAAACACCTAGGCTTTTAGGTTGGCAGTCTCTGAAAAAGCAAACAATGCAGAAGAAATATTGGTTACCTCAGGTAGTGTATTCGGGACCCAAGATTACTGCAGATTGCGGGGGTTCAGGCCAGCGGGGTGCAGGGTTCCGCCAGGAATGAGTAATGGGTCAAATATGGAATATTCTCGCAACGGAACAGGCTCAATTTAATTAAAATAGGCATGGTATCTGTGCGTTCATAAATTATTTGTTGGGAAGCTTCATTCACAGCCCCTGCACTGCGCCAACACCAGCGAGGTGGTTACAGTTCATAACTTTTATTAAGTTTGTTAACATAGGTGGTGTGGAAACAAGCTTGTTTTTCGCCCATCCGGAAGAGGAATCAGATGGGTTTAGGTCCCATTTTCTGATGGTACTGTAAAAAATCTGAGGTTAATACAGTATTTCAATTCAGAGACTCTAGCAAAATGTAAAAGCATGTTTTCATGTAGCAAATTTTATTTTTCATCCTCATCTTAATTTTAATTTGTAAATGTGGCAGATGACTTGGTATCTATGAAACATATGTATGTGTACGTGTGTATGCTTGTGTGTGTGTGTGTGATTATACACGTGTATAACTTCTCTCTGCCTTACCCCTTACCGCCTGCACATATCAAAGGTATCAGGGACCTGAGTTCCTTTCCATAACTGACACAGTCAACCCAAGACAAATATGTTATTTGAAAGAAGCTTTCCTAGTTAATCCTTTCTGGAGCCACAAAGCATGGTTTATAGCTTATTCTTTAACAGTGGCAGATATTTAGTTTGGATCCTTTAAAAACCTAGCCTGGAAATTGCTGGTGGTGAGAACATGAATCCGTGGGCAGGTGCTTCGGGTGGCTTGAACGGCAGGCTCATGAAGCAGGTCTGGCCACCCGCACCCCACACGGGGTTTGGGGACATTGAGAAGCATGCCATATTGTCCTCAGAGCACTCGAGGTAGTGGTGGGCACAGTCTGGCCCTGGTGACGTCGATGTGGGCATGTCAGTCTGCTTTTCCCTAGGACGAGCTTAGCTCGAAATGGGCCTAATCGGGCACTTCGGCAGTGGATGCCTGCTCACAAGGTACTTAGCCGCTTAATGACTTAGAAACCTAGCACATGCTGGTCCAGAGGCCACAGGTTAATGGTCCAGGCTGCAGGGAATGTGCCCAAGCAAGCCTGGGCGAGGAGGAGAGGAGATACAGATATTCTGGCTTTCTCCCTCTCTCCCTTCCCTCCCCTCCCCTCCCTTCCCTTCCCTCCCCTCCCTTCCCTTCCCTCCCCTCCCCTCCCCTCCCCTCCCTCCCCTCCCCTCCCCTCCCCTCCATTCCCTTCCCTCCCCTTCCCTTCCCTCCTTTCTTTTTTTTTCTCTTTCTTTTTAAATCTGTATTTTCTAAGTTCTGATTATAGAAAGATACTTTAGAGGTCGTATTAATCCTTGGGCATTCTCTTAGAAGGCAGGCAGTTGTTAAAGAAAAAAAAAATCATTCATAAGGCTGGGTAAAAAGGGTAAGGCAGATTTTATTCAGGGAGACCACTACATGGGGTCTTCGAGGAGGAAAGAGTCTGGACTCCACTTTGAATATAAGGAAAAGTAGGAATTCACCACCAAGGAGCAGGGTGGGGGTCAGTGGATTGAAAATGTCTAAGAGGTAAGGGGGATTTTGGCTAAGTTGGCTGGACAGGTGGGGGATGAGGAATTTGATCAGATATCAAGGGTGGGGGATTTTTTCTCGATGGAACAAGCAGGATTCTTTCTAAAACTGGACTAAATGGGCCAAGGATAGAACCCAAGGGTGAGGCCTTGTCACATCGAGTTCTCAGAGAAGCCTGACTCTGGGTTGATCAAGGAGAGTCTCTGTCAGAGTCAGGACATAAGTGGGCTCCATGCTTCCCCAGCTGGCCGATGCTCCGAGGGGCCATCCAGGCTCTGTACGTCTTCCTGCAAGGTCATTCCCATCTGTTCAAGAGAAATGACACTGTTAACTGGTCTAAAATGGCAAGACTTGGGAGCTACCGCAGTAGAGGAGGGAAACCCCAGTGGAGAACTGAGCTCAACTCTGAAGGCAGCCAGGGCAGCCTGGGATCTGTAAGCAGCGGTGATGGAAGACTCAGTGCCTACAATATTACCAGGACAAACTTGATTAGATGTCAAGGGTAGGGGAAAGTCTCTTTTAACTGGCTCAGCAGGATTCTCTCTAAATCTGCGCTCAATAGGATTCTTTGCTAAAACTGGGCTTGACAGGCCACCAACGGCTCAGAGGAGCCTGACTAATGTTAGGTCAAGGAGGGTGCAGGGACACATCTGTTCTCTGAAAACTGGCCCGAGCAGCCACCCGTACCCTGGGGGCTCTCTCTGGTCTGGTTTGCTGGCTCAGGGCAGAGCAGGAGTTTGGTTCGGGAGTGAGACTCCCTGCCCCACAGTCCTGAGAAGGGCCCAACACAAGGGGGAGACCTTTATCGGTCCTCTCCGTGGCCTTAGGGGACCCAGAAAGCAGAGTTTTAGAGCAAACTCGGTGTCACAAGGACTAGAAACACACAAAAGGGAAACCATTGTACGGAAACCAGTGAACTTCATGGAAAGTTGCACCATCAGGTTGCAAAAAGCACAGGAACCAAGGGGACTCTGTGGGCTCTGGCAGCAAGAATGTGTGGGCCCTCGCCTAGAGCTACCATAACAGGGTTCGATGGCTGAGGTCCACTACTTGTGTCTGTCAAGTCACCTTCTCAGGCCCTGTCCTGATTCATTCATCTCAGGTCAGGAAGCAAGGTTAAATACTAGAAACGTAGCTTCTGAGGATCTAATCCTGTGTGTACCTGGCAGGGCAATTCTTCCAGAAAGAGTCCACTGGCCAGGCAGATGTCATCTCATAGAATCTCACGTTTGGGAGGGGCCAGAGGGTCATTTTGTCCAGTTTCTCCCTGATGTCTGAAGCCCCTACTCATTCCCAGGCAAAAGTGGGGAAGCCTCTTTTAGTAGGCGGAACACATACAGCCCCACGGACGGGGGGGCTCACCCTCTGAAGGTAGCTCATGACATGCTCCCACAGCTGGATACCCTTTGGATTGTGTTGAGCCAAAATAAAATAAGTTATTTATTTGTTTTTAATCTGTATTGAGAAGGCAAAGAGGACTCAGTAAATACTGAGTTGCTAGAATGCATGATCTGATCCACATTCTAGGAAGACTCCTCCATGTGCTCTTTCAGGCAGGAGATGATGTGGGTTTCGTCTAGGGCAGGAGTGGGCATGTTGGAGTCATTGGAGCACTGGGTGATGACCGAATTTTTTGCAGTAAAGGGGAAGTTTAGGATGTTTCTGGGCAGACAGTGCTGCCATTCGTGGGGTAGGGAATTCAGGGTCCAGGAGGTTCACAGAGTAGGGGGGCGCTAGTGGGAGTATCCTGAATTTGTGGGGTTGGAACCCTCTACCTGTGAGAGGCCACCTGCCTTAGATGTCCAGGAAGCATCCGGCAGTTTGGTGTTGAGATCGGAAGACAGGTTAGGGTTGTAGATCTCAATATGACCATCATTTACAGAAGGTGTGTGAGAAGCCATGAGAACAGCTGAGATTAATGCAAAAGGAACTATATGAGCTGGCTGGCAAGAGGATGAGGTTGCAAAACCTAAGGAGCCCATGCGTGTGGGGTGGCGGCTGGGGACGGGGAAGAAGAGTGCTGTCCTGGGAACCACAAACCTGGCGTCAGGGTTTTGTTTTCTAAGGTGGGGTATTTAGTGCTTTTGACTTTGTCCTCACTTAGCTCTTTATCTTTAGAAACGTCTTTCCACTTGCTCGGGTCTTACTTTGCTCTCAGATAACAGTGGTTTAGGATGCCCCATCTCTACCGGCTGCTCTAGAACTCAGCGATGTGGGTGGTAAGCCTCTGTTGCAGAAGCGAGATCAGGGGCGTATTTGGTGCAAACAGGGTTCAAGTGCTCATGCACGAAATCAGAAATGAACATCGTCTCCGGATTTTCATTTTTGCTTCCTTCGCCTACACGCTGCAACTATCCACTGCCTCTGTCACTGGAAATTCCAAGACTGGGAAGGGCAGGGAGCTGATTTTTTATGGTAAAATCGTCCCTGTTGGCAAGACCTTCGACATCCAGTTGGCCTGTGTGAAACCTCAGTTTACAATGATTAATAGGATCCGAACACTAAGAGAGAAACTGTTTCTGCCCAAACTCACATCTGTTTTCAAAGTCAGTGGAAGGTAGGAAGTCGCTTTGAAATTTCCATTCTGTGTGTTATAAAAAGATTCCTTTCACTGTTTCCCCATCACTGTGCTACCTGTGTGCAGACAAGACTGCTGAATCTGAGGATTTAGCAATGGTGGGGAGGGTCAGGTGCTTAGTTAAGCCGTTTCTGGGGACATCAGTTACGGGAAATGTATGGAAAAGTAATTGATGAAGGGACACCTGGAATTTTTAATTACTAATTCACTTGGCTTAGGAAGGAAGGTGGGACAGAATAAAATTTTCTCCCTCCTGATCAATTAAGCCTGACCTTTACAACTGGCAGTTTTTAAAGGGTGTGTCTTTGATTGATGAGTGGGATGAAGTAATTATATTTCACTTAAAACTTGAGGGTCATTGTTTCTCTACTCCAGCTTTTATAAGAGCAGTGATTTGCTACCTTTGTAACCGTACTTTTCAGTTTCATTAGTACTGAGTCAAAAAGTTAACTGCCCCTACGCAACACATACCCTTGACCATCCCTCAAGGAAGGATTGGTCTGTTACCCCTTAAAAACCACCGAGATGGATATGAGTTGTATTCCGTTTCTCTTCTGCCATCTGTAATGGCAATTTCTCTATGAACAAGGTCCAGCAGGGCCACCGTATTTATCTGTTTTCCCTGAAAAACCATGTTTTTATTCAGGCTCTAATTGTTGAGGCAGAAACATGTGGATTCTTCTTTATACAGGAGCCGTTTTGATCAGGCTGTATTGCCATCTGGCTCGTTCTCACAGATCCCTCTTCCTGCCTGTGAGGAGAAGTCATCTATGGAACAGTGAATAAGAGTAGCTTTAATCGGGGCGCCTGAGTGGCTCAGTCGTTAGGCGTCTGCCTTCGGCTCAGGTCATGATTCCAGGTCCTGGGATCGAGCCCCGCATCGGGCTCCCTGCTCTGCGGGAGGCCTGCTTCTCTCTCTCCCACTCCCCCTGCTGTATTCCCTCTCTCGCTGTGTTTCTCTCTGTCAAATAAATAAATAAAATCTAAAAAAAAAATAAAAAAAAATAAAAAAAAAAGAGTAGCTTTAATCAATGCAACTTCTCTGCTTAAAAATCACACCAGACCTCGGAGGGCAAAGTGTTTGGTGCCCCTCCACATCCGACTCTACGCTTGCCCATCACTCTCCTTGCCCATGAGGATGCTCCCGAAACCACCTTCTTTATATTTCGGGTGTGAAAATTCTTTTGTCCGGTGCATTCCCTGATGCAACCAGCCCGTCCTTGGTGCTTCAGGCTTTGTTTGTCCCACAGTTATAGTCCATCCTGCATTGATTGCCTTGCTTCCCTTGTAGACTTGTCTCTTCCCTTGTAGACTTTTCTCTTCAAGACTGTTGGCTTGGAGGGCAGGGACCTTGTCTCACTTAGCTCTATGTTCCCAAGGTCAGGGACCAGAGCATGGAAGTTCTTCACTGGCTTACACAGGGTTGTTTATCTGAAGGAATCATGTGGAGCCTAATTCTACATCCAGACACCTTACCTGACTCTCCCAGGCAAGCCCGCAGAGCAGGCTGGGAACTGGGTCATGTGACAGTAGTTGAGAGCCTGTCAGGGAAAGCAACTGCCTTTGGGTTTTTCTAAGACTCTTACAAGTGCTTTTCCTGTCCTGTTACTTAGCTTCCTTTGTTGAGGGGGATGGAGGCCCCCACCCAAGTGGCTCCTCTGGAGTCTGCTTGGTACCTACTCTGCCTGGGGTCCAGGTGGGAAAAGGCAGCATAACTTTTCTGACCACCCGAGAAGAAAGAACATTTATTCCTGCTTTCTGCACAAGATGAAAGGGACACGTTTGGGCCTGTTAGGCCTACTTGTGTACAACATTATTGGAAAGAAAAGAGACCAAATCGCTTTGTCACAGGGGCATGTGACAGTTCCCTGCTTGCTCTCTGATGGATAACTGTTATGCTCCTGTCCCTTCCCGAATTCTGCCCAGTGGCCGCCTGGGTCTTGACCCTCTGTTTTGTTGCGATCACTTATACCTAGTGCAATAAGCAACGCTCCCCCTGATACGAATTTCTGCCTCTAGCTGTATCTTTCCCCATCACCTGGTACATAATCTAATTTTAAAAATAATTGGTAAAATAAGGTACTGAGCAAAGAGCTCAGCTGAAGATTTGCCAGTCTGTGTAGCTCTGTGTCAGAAAGACGTGCATCCAACCAGATATAACTGCATCCTCTCCAAGGCATGGAAGCTTAGTCATCGCCTCTTGTGTACTGAGGAACAAAAGGAGCTCATCTAGAAGTGTGGCAGTCAGCTGCTGCAGTAGACCTGAGGTACTGGTAGGGGTCCATGAGGGCCACTGTGTCTTATGCTTAGGAG
>NC_138374.1:5199169-5242283 GCF_054177405.1 Leptonychotes weddellii
GGGGCAGGTGAATCAGTGGCAGTTTATGAGTCACAGACACCTCCTAGCCCTGGGGAGGAGCATACCACCCGTCACCTGCAGGGCCACACGAGGCTTGCACTCCAGAACAAAGTGAACAAGTTCAGGCTTTGTACTATCAAGGGGGTGGGGTGACCGCTGCCTCCTGTGGGAGGGTGTAATAGGATTGTTTGAGTATTTCCGTGAGTTGGAAGGGAAATGAAGCTACGGCTCAGGGACAAGCAGGAGCTGCTCGTCTCCCTGTGATAAGGAGGGTTATTTGGCTGGGGGATCTTGCCTGGGGGAGCAGGGCTGGAAGGGGAATTTGCAGCTTGGCCAGATGAAGCCTTCTTAGTTGCACCAGATGTCAAGACAGCACACAATATGGGGTCTTAATTGTAGGCCTTACACCGTGAGGGCCTGGCATGGGGAGAGCAAAGGTGTGGACGACGGGGCAGAATGACATGGTCTGGGATCTGGGGGGGTTAACACACCTGCTGGGGCAAGGAGGACAGAGAGAGAGCTTGGACTCAGCTTCTGAGAGCATGGTGAGAGCCAGGTGTGGACACCAAGCAGGCATGAGGTCAGTGTCAGGGACATGCAGCTAGAGGACACAGTGTCCTCAGATGGAGGAGGTACATCTTGGTGCCTGGCAATGTAGGGTGGGGGCCACATGGAGGGAGAAACTGTGGCTGGATCTGACTCAGGATAGGTCCTGCCCAGAGTGCCTAAGATCCTAGCATCAGGTACAGGAATCAGGTGCAAGCCAGGAACTTGTTCCCCAGCAAGGCAGAAACCCAAGTTCTACACTGGGTTCAAGTTGGGCGCAAGAAGCAACGAAACCCTAATATCTCTCTAAGCTAAGATTGCTGTCCCATCTCAGGAATGGCGCCGCCACCCATGTGGTTGGTCAAGCTGGAGACCGAGGAGTCTTTCTGCCTCTCCCACACCCCGTGTCCAATCCATGACCACGTCCCTCTGATTTACCTCCTAGTCGTCTCTGAGACCCATCCCTGCTGCCATGTTGGCCTGGACAGCTGCAATCGTCTGGGCTTTCTCTGTCTAGTCTCTGCTTACAGCCAGAATGAGCTGTGTGGGCCCTGCCGTTCCCTCCTTTAAAATCCTTCCATGCCCTTCAGTTGCTCATAAAGGCAATTCTTACTATGGTCTGAGAGGCCCTGGGGGTACCAGTCCCTGAGCTCCCTCTCTCCCTCTCCCTCCCTCTCTCTCTCTTCCACCCCTGTTCTCCATGTGCCTCAGCTGTGGGGCCCCTGTACAAGCTGATCTCTTTGCTTGAACCTTGCTGCCCGTTCCCTTCCCCCTAAGTCACCTTGACTACAGAGCCTCACCTATATATCCTAGGGAAGCATCCCTGATCTCAAGACCAATCCCACTTCAGGCCCTTGGAGTCCACCTTCCTCTTCTTTGCTGCCCTTGTGACAATCATTTATGTTGATTTGTACTTGGGAAACACCTGCTCCCCGATTCAGACTATGAGCTGCGCAGGAGCTTGGATTTAGCTTGCCAGCCCCCCCACCAGGCTAGGTGCGCCATGAACTGTTGGCGGAATGAGCCGGTTGGGTGCAGGAAGGAGCTAAGTCCCCTGTGGCACCTGGAGAGCCATGGGGACGGGGAAGCAGGCACATCACTGGGGCTGACTTCAGAAGGACTTTAAGAGGACACCCTGGGACACTGTGTGTGTCCCTTTCTGCCCTGTCTTCTTCCTCCTCTCTGAATTGGTATGATGCTCCCTTCCAACCTCGGGCTTCTCAGTGTCCTTCCTCAGACTTCACCAGTCTCTCTCCTCGTGGAATCACCTGCCCAGAGCCCCGGGCCCCAGGCCTGACATATGATTACTGGTGTGATTTTCAGCTGCTTTAAGTTAAAGAGGCTCATCCGTTTCTGTTTCCTTACTGTTAGTTGTATGTCCAGAGCCCCCGAGAGAAAAAGAACATTTACAAATAATTGTCAAAGTCCCACACTCCTTCCAAAGTTTGATGTCACTGGGGAGAGGCTGCAAATAAAGGCAACCCTCGCCCCCAACTCCGTGGGCCCTGCTGCACCGAGTGCTGCATGTTTTGGTGAAATACTCTCAATAGGGTGTAGAGGGAACAGACTTGGTTAAGAGCTGAGGTGTTATATTTTTGAATAGCTTTGTGCCCAGCTAGCCATCTAAAGAAAAAAGTGTATAAACAAAGGCAGCACAAATCGAAAGTGACACATGGAATTAAACGTAGTTTTGAGGCTTATCGTGTTATGGAATATAATGGTCACGTTAGTGTCCGGCTTTGCGGTGTGAGAGGAGAATTTCTCTGGTGCCTGTGCCGTGGCTGAGCCCAGGGGGCGAGGATGCGGAGTGAAGTGCCTCCCAAACAGAGCAACACCGTCTGCCCCCATCGCCTGTTTTACCTCTTGGTAAATATACTGGTGCTGGCCATAAGATTGTTCTTGCAAAGCATCTGCTTTTGAACAAAGTATCTCCCAACTTGCTTCCTCCTCTCCTGCCCTCCTGCGAGTGGTCTCTCTCTCTTCCTGGGTGTGGGTGCAGGTGGCCAGCGCCCCTCAGGGCTGGTGGTACCGGGCCTGGCTGAGAGGGAGCTTGCAGTCAGAGGTTACAACTGCTAGAAAAAGAAGATCAGGGCCACCACCCCTTTCCAGCTTCCAGGGGAGTGCAAAGACATTGTGTTTCCTGGTAAAAACAGCATTTCTGTGTTTGAGCGATTTGACAGGTAAGATCTGGCTTCTGTGTTCACAGATGCTAGTGTTCCCGAACGGGCCTCAGCTTCATGTCACGTGCCTACTGTGGGCCCAGGAGGAGACCTTATGTTTATAAAACCTTCTGGAACATTTCCCCCCTCGGCTGGCATTTGACAATGTGGCCGCCTGACCTCTGGGCTGAGGAGAGAGCTCCTGAATCTTATTTTAAGAGCTTCAGCGGAGAACTTTCTGTTCTTCCCAAACTACCTTGACCACAGAGGGCTGAGTTTCCTTAAAGCTGCTCAAGTTATTTTTAAATGGAACTCTTTCTTAAAATGGAACCTTGTGGGAAGCCAGTTTGGGTAGGAGACAGAGCAGAGGGGCCCTGGCTGCAGGAGGCCCTGTCCCCCTGCAGGGGTGGGGGGGTGCTCTGCAGGTCCAGCCGGGCTGCCCGCTGCGGAGCAGGATTTGAAAACCACCCTCCGCAGGACGGGGGGTCGGCGGGGAGTGAACAGAGCATTTTAATACAAATTGATTGCTTTCTCTTTGAACGTGGAGACTTCCCATCGTTAACCCAGAGCCCCGTGGAATAAGCATTATCACCGTGGGCAGTCCATTTCCACCTAGAGACCTCCCCCACATCTGTATCGATTGGCCGTCATGTTCCTAAATCCTGCTTCATTTAGGGCTCTCCTGATTGTGCTCATCTTGGGACCTTTGAGCTGCAGCTGACAGGTTCTGCAGGTGGAGGGCTGGTCCTGCGAAGAGAGAAGGGGTGGGAATGTGCCCTGGGTTTCAAGTGGAAGATGGGATGTAGCAGAGTCTATAATAGGACCATGCTTTTAAAATTCCCTTCCCTTTCCGGTATTAAATGGCTTTGCTTTAACGACCCTCAGCTCATAGTTTCTTTCAGATCCTTCATGCTGGCCCTGGCGGGACTCCAGCTACTTACTCAGCTCTGAATGTGGCTTTTCCCTTATGCCTTGCGTGTGCTTCGGTTTGATTTGTTCTTTTTATGGGACTTAGGAGACAGTCTCTGGTGGTGATTAAATACGGAGACTGTCAGCCTGTCTAGGGGGCCAAGCTCATTCCTGGACACCTCTGGAAACAGGCAGGGCTGGGGTCAGGGACCTCAAGCTTCCAGAAAGCTGTGCCACGTGATGGCATTGAGGAACACGGTCTCTGAGCGCGGGGTGTCCGAGCATTAATTACAGTTTGGTTCAGAAGAGAATGTTCCCACCCTCAGAGACAAGATCGGAGTCAGTGGCCAACTTTGTCCCTGTCCTCGGCCATCTTGGAAGGCCACCCCGAGGATGGATCAGGCTACACCCCAGCCTGTGCTTCTGAACACTTTGCAGGTGTGTGCAGACTTCCCTGCCCTGTGTGCTGCTTCATCTCAGGCAGACACTGCCATACCTTCCCTAGGGAATCTCCTGGCAATTTGCAGAATGTCCTACATCTTCTCTCCTATAAACATATCCTGTCCCATCAGCAAAATTCCTTATGGGTCCTCATGGGTCTCATGGGTCTCTGGGCAATTACTGGGGAGATGATGGAAAATGCCTGCAGAGCTGGGATGCTGTGTCTTCCCAGGAGGGTTTTATCATGTGGGTGGCCGTGGTGGGGGCAACATCCGGATGTTGGCAGCAGGTCCCGGAGTCAGACCAAGCTCCATGTAGTTCCAGAAATGCCGATTTGTCAGAGAACCTAGAGGGAGATAAGGTATGAACACCAGCAATAGGATTCAGACATCCATTGCCACAGTAATGCCAAAAAACACACCATCTCCAAGACTCAGTGGCTCATAGAAGCATAAACATTTCTTCGGCTCTTAAAGCACAGGTTGGTAATTTTGGCTCCTGGTTCTTGTCTTTGGCTTTGGTCTCACCTGAGCCTGCTTGTGTGGTGGAGGCTATCAGCTGGGGTGATGGCTCCACGTGGTCAAGCAGGGTGCTTGGGAATGCTCCCAAGGTGGAGGCAGGGGGGCAAGAGCAGAAACAGAAGTGCAGAAACATGTCTTCAAGCCAAAGCAAGTGCAATGTCAGAACTCAGAATCTGGAGGTGAGAACTAGACCTCACCTCTGAAAAGTGGGTTATGGAGGGTGCAGGGAATTGGAACTCTTAATGCCATCTGTCTACCAACGATGCATCTAGCAACCTAGCAATCTAGCATCCATCAACCAATGATGCATCTAGCAACCTAGCAATCTAGCATTCATCTACCAACGATGCATCTAGCAACCTAGCAACCTAGCATCCATCTACCAACGATGCATCTAGCAATTGGCATGGACAGGGTTTGTGCTATTTTTTTTTTTTTTTACAACCATTCCATGAAGAAGGTATACTTCTGCCCATTTGATAGATAAGAAAATATTGAGATTTAAAGAAGTCCAGTTACATATGGGGTTGCTGAACTGTTCATCCCCAACATGGGGTTCTACTCTGAGTTTTGTGATGAGAGTTCATGTACTGGGGAACATTCGTGCTAAGTGCATCTACAATAAATGCTGGCTGCCCACAGGTCTGGGACCACACGTGTCCAGGGACCACACGTGTCCAGGGACCACACACGTCATGTGTGTCATTGCAGCCCCAGTGCCTGGCACAGGGTCTGGGACTCAATAAATAGCTGTTCAATGGATGCATGACAACACATAGAGTCTTGGAAAGGTAATACCTCTTGGTCAGTCAGACAGATCTGGGTCTGAGTCTGATTAGTACTTGAATACCTGTGGGACCTCTGGTTTTAGAGTTCAGGAGACATGGTGTCTCTTGAAGGTCACCCTCGAAGGTTTCCGATTCCTTCTCTTCCATGTGAATTTTACCAGTTTATATGCCTTGGAATTCTGCTCCCTAGAATCTTTGACAATTCCAGCTCTTTTGGGGCACCTGTAGCCACACAAACAAGGACAGTGTCTGATCCCCAATGGACGCCTGCCCCATCTACTCTCGCCATGAAGCAGTGCTTAGTCCTTGGCCTGCAGAGGAAGTTCTATCTCGTGGCTCCTTCTTGACGGTTTCATAGTCTTCGTGCTTCTGTTTCTACATCTGCTCCTTGGGTCTTGGTATTTATGCTGCCTGTCTTCCATTTCGATCATTCACTGTTCAAATCCCTGCCATCCAGGAAGTTCAGAGATCTCAAAGGCCTGGAAGATAGAGATTGGGTAAATCAGGATGGCGGTCCCCCCTTTTACTGAGCACTTACTCTGTGCCAGGAACTCTGCTGGGCACTGGGTGTGCAATGTTTGACATGACATCAAGCGAACTTGCTCTCCTAAAATTTATATTCTAGAGGTTCAGGATGGACAAAAATCAAGTAAATAGACAAATAAGCAAAATTATTATAACAAGGACATGGGAGAGAAACACAGATGGGCGACTGCTTCAGGTCAGGAAGGGTAGAAAGGAGTCTGCCATAGGGGGAGCCAGGGTAGGGGCTGTTTCAGGCCGAGGAAGCAGGATGTGCAAAGTTCCTGAGAGAGGGAGGACCTGGCACGTTCAGGATGGGAAAAGGAAAGCTGGTGTGGCTTGGTCATGGCGAGGAAGGGGGAGGGGTTAGGATATGTGGTTGGAGCGGTGATCAGGCAGAACCTGGAGGGCCGGCCAGCAGGGTGGGCTTCCATGTACCGAGGACGCGGCTGAAGGGTTGAACCTTATGCGTCCTGATTCATTTGGCTTTGTGAGAAGGCCATCTGTGCGTGTGAGGGCAGATTCAGGTGTTGTGAGGCCAAAGGCCTACATAAACGGGCGAACTTCCCTGGGACAGAGGGTGCAAAGGGTCAAGTACAAAACTGTCAGGACCCCTGCCGGAGGTGTGGAAGAGTGTCCACATGGGCAACGTGCCTGAGGCTTTTTCCACTCCATATGGGGCCCCTTGACGGCATGGGTGGGGTGCCGGCGTGAGTGCAGGGAGACACGTTCAAGGCCCACAGCAGCCGTCCAGAGAAGGGAGTGTATGATGAGGGTGGTGGCCTTGGGACGCTGGATGCGGCCAAACAGGTGTTGGAAATAGAGTTTCCAGATTTTGCTCAAGGGTTGGGGGTGGGTGGCAAGAGAAGGGAGGAATTGAGGATGCTGGTGTGGTATCCACTCACTACTCCTAGGAGGTACTGATGAACACCCTAAGTCCAGAGTGAGGAAGTGGGCCCTGGGAGGTTAGGAGCCTGCCGTGATTCAGGACAGCTTCGTGTCAGGTTTGAACCCTGGCCGGCTGCATGGAAGCTGGCTGTCACCATGAGCTTGCTGGGGCTGCCGAACTGGCGAGGTCACTCAGGGGGTTGTCCACTTTAGACTAGACATGCATGGGACCTATCAGATAGACGTGAGCAAAGGCTTTGCCCTTCCTTCTCTTTTTTGTCCTCAGTCTGTGTGCTTTCCACCTTCCGACTCACCATCCCTAACCCCATCCCTAACCCAACTGCCTCATCCGAGGCAGTCACCTCTCCCTCCTCCCTCTTCCTCCGCTTCCCCGCCCCAACCCCCTCAGCTCATTCACAGGGCGACCACACTGGGGCCATGCTGGGACCTCTGCATCCCAGGATCTTAGACTCCGCGCATGGTGGGCACCTAGTCAGGTTTTGTTGAATGAAGGTCTTTGACGTAAAGGCAGAGTAGTGAGCTGGTTATATGCCAGGGCTCCAGGGATTTTAAGCTCTCTGGCATGTGTTTTTGTTATGAAAATGGGGACAATGATAGTCCCTGCATCATAGGACCATTGAGAGGATCAAACAAGGTCATGTTGGCACCCACCATACCTAGTATAAAGTACACACATGGGTGATTGCTCCTTTTATTATCTATATTTGAAGAGGAAAGAAAGAGGAACAACTGTGTGCAAGGACTGTAAGAGAACTCTGAGGAATATTTGCAAGTTAAAAGAGAGGTTGGTGAATGCAAAAGGAGGGCTCTCTAGCAGGGAAGTTCATGGACCATCTTGGGGTCTGAGAGCTCTCCCTCCTCCTCACCTCTCCTTGCAGTTGGCATTCATCAAACCCCGTGCTGCCTGGCCCCATCCCTGGACAGAGCTTTGCAGGGTTGGTGGCTCCTGTCTTTACTGAATACAAAGTATGTGGATTTACTAATGGGGAAGGATGTCATATCCACACAGAATACAAAGCATGCATAGCCCTATTATTTATAAGCCCATTTTTCTACAAATGGCTTCTCATCCCTTGTGAGCATCGGTTTTTCTGATAAGTTTAACTAAAATTTTAAGTATGTGGAATGTAAAATTACTTTGAAAACTTTCCCCCTTTCAAGCCATTGCATAAAGAATGGATCCCTTCAGATGTCTGCATCTGTCCGGCAGCTGGAAACTTCATCTCCTGCTCTTGCTGTTAACACCTGCCATTTGTCTGCATGCAGGCTTTTCTTGATAATCGAGATGTGTTGTGCACAAAGCAGGGGTCTTATTTGAGGATGCCGAAGATGGTCTCTGGCCAGATGTTTCCCCTTCATTAGAATGTGTCCATCAGACACCTTTGCTGGAGGGCGTCTGCCTCTGTCGTCCTGTTAGCTAGGATAAGCTGGGCTTCTCGTTCCCTCACCGAAAAGATGAAATTAGCATTTAAGAAGCTGTCGTCATAAAAGTTTTCACCCTTCACAATTAATGCAAGAAGAGGTCAATGATGGTAAATTAATGCTGCAGAAATCAGCCTTCATCATTCATGAGCAGTTAGGGCCCTAAATGCCACCTTGGAAGGCTGCCTCTGCCTTCCAATCTCAATGAGGATGGAACACTGGCTTGTGTTTGGAATCTTAATTTCTATATTGGCAGTGTCGCAGAGAGTCCTGCTTAGACCCCAGCTTCTTCTACAAGGGCCATCACAGGTCTCTTCAGAAGCAGGGCGTGGCACAGGTCGGGGGGGAAATAAATGGCAAATGATGGATACTGCTACTTCTACATGTGGGGGTGGCCCATGGAAGGAGCTTGGGGTTTATAAGGAATGGTTCAGTCACAGCCCAGCCCTCCCTACTGAACTGGGATCGCCTGTCGCACTCCTGCCTGTGAGGACAGCAGAAAGTGAGTGGTGGGTAGGTAAGCCTGGTCTCAGAGAAGCTTCAGGGACCAGACGGAGGACAGGAAGGTGATGTTATATGGCCAAGGAGACACCCAACGTAGGAGTGGTGACGGCCAAGTATAAAGAACTGTCCACTCGGCAAACCAGTCCCAAATTACTTATTATTGAATGGTTCTCAATGCTGAGAGGCAGGAGCCAATGAAACTCATCTTGAAGGCTGACCTCTGGCAAGATCAGCACCCCTCCCCTTGGCTCAGTGTTCCTAGTGATGGTCAAAACTCAAGCAAAGGGTGCATTGGGAGGGCTGGAATTCTCCACAAATAAGGAACACGTGAAGTAGTGACAAACAAAGCATCCAATCACCCCACACCATTCTTTCCTTTCCCTCAACCCACCCACCCTTCCTCCCTCCCTTCCCTCCTTCCCTCTTTCCCTTCCTCCTTATTTCCCTCCCTCCTTTCCTTCTGTCTTCCCTCCTTCCTTCTTTTCTTCTTCCATTCATCCAAACTTTTAATCTTCCATCCTTCCACCCATCCATCCTCCCAACATCTAATAGGTACGAACTTTGAGAAAGGCCTGAAAATACATAAATAAATAAGACACAGACCTTGGCATTTTGAATTTACTATATAACAGATGGGCATTTGGAGACCCCAAGAATGTGAAAGCCAAAGAGATCTTTTAGGGACCTCCTTGCCCTATTTGACCAATGAGAAAACTGAGCAGAGACTAGATGAGTGACCTGGTCAAGTTGGACTGGGGTCCAGGCTTCATAAGTGCCATTGGAAGGAGTTTTCATGCACCATGCTGAGGAGCCCATCTTCATGATAAGAACAAACCTATGCTTTACAGACTGGGTAAAATTCCATGCATTTTTCTGAGGGACAACTGCTAGTTTTGATAAGGAGAACAAGCAGGGCCCCTCTTCAGAGAAAACTGGCCCAGCCTGCTCAGAAATCAAGCAGATATATTCATGTTGACATGAAACCAGGCTCAGCCAAGCAGCTGGAATTGGAGCTTTCTCTTCGCTGGAGGTACCAAAAGGAATGAAAGTGCGTGACCTTGGCCTCTTAGACTTCCCCCCTTCTTATCTGTTACTGCCAGACACAGATATGAACTCACAGTGATTTTTCTCTAGTAGTGGGTCACCCTCTACCCCTTCTATTTTTTAACCTTGGAGCAGCCCAAAGTCTGGAGTTTCAGTCTGGCTTCAGGACTGGAGGCATGAACCACATGGAGACAAGAAAGAGCTTGGCTTCCTTGCAGGTTTTGCTTTGGGCGGTACTCCTGGCGCATCCGAGGCCGCTGTGTGGCCGCTCCACCAACATGGACCACGGTGAGGTTTTCCTAATCATCCACGAGGGATAGTAAAGTGGAACTATTCCTTAGAACTTAAAATAACTGGTTTATCTCCATTATTAAAAAAAAAAAAAATCACTGCTCTTACATGGCCAACCTGGTTTCACTGAGCTTTATTTCAATTTAGCAAGATGGCCTTAGTCATGGTAGCTGAGATAGCTGCTGGATGGGAATGTCCTTGCAGAAAGCCAGAGAAAAGTTTGGAAGTGTTGACAGCCCCAAGGACAGTTATCCTTTCACTTAGAAATCAAGGTTACAAAGTCCTGGTGAAGCGGTTTTAAAGTCAGCCCCGATTCTTTAATTGCTAGCACCAGCCTACCTGGGAAGCCTTCAGCGGCGGCACCATATAGCTCGGTTTATTGATCCCCATGATTCAGTGTTTCTGCTCAAGGCATATTTTAGTACTTTTAACAGATCAGCACAATAGTTCAAGGATCAATCATTATTTCTTCCTACTGATCCATTTTAATTGTGATATCAAAGATGCAGTAATCCTTTCTTAAGTTGGAAGAACATATCTAAAGCCAGGATAAGATTTTATTATCATAGTAATGAGCCTTGCACATGCGAGGCAAGGCAGGAGGCTCATCAGTGCCTGACCTGACCCCAAACATCCACACCCCTGAGCTTACCTGAAGCTGCTGCCCTTAGCAATTCAGCCAGCCAGGTGACCTCTTTCCCTCCTTCCTCACTAGGGCAGCTGTGGGTTTTGGGAGGCAGATGGTCTCAGCAGGATTTTCCTGGGCTTGGAGGGGTGTGGGGTGGAATGGACAGGGAAGTTGAGGTAATGGTCCACTTTCTGTGATAATCTGTCTTTACAACAAAGGAGCGTGGGTTGTACACTGGGAAAAGAAGGAAGTCTGAGGCCTTCCCACACTTTGAGAAGTAATCTAACATTCCGTGGGAAAGTCTCCAATCTCAAAACCACCCACCGTAGGAATTAAAGATTGCAGTAAAAATTCTGGTGAACGATGTAAAAAAATTAAGTGATTGAATTTCAGTCCTCCAGTTAATGTCTACATTGCCCACTCTCTACTTCATTTTGAGTCCTTGATACCTTCAGGGAAATTAAAGAGTTGCCCAAACAAGGTCAGCCTACTGAGAAAGGATATGCCCTGGCTCAGTCCAATACTGCTTCCCCCACGCTCTTGCCCTCTGAATTTCTCTTCTCCCCCAGAATATGTTGTAACCGATCAGATGGAGGATGGATGATAGAGGAGACACAGCCTGAAAGACCACTGTATTCTGGGTCAGGTTTCCCAAATGATGTTCCTTTTGTTACCATTTAAGTAGGATGCCATAAAATACTTGTATTTTATAAAAACATTACTTGGTCAAGCCTGCTTGGGAAACACTGGGTTACTAGGGTGAGCCGTTTTCTTTAGTGAGGACTCTTAGAGCCCTCAGTATGCCAAGGGCCTGCTTGACCTTTGCATGGTGGGCACCTTGCTGGACAAGTGTCATATGGAACATGCATTAGGAAGTACTGTTCTGGCTCCCAAGACATTTACTGAATGCCTGTTCTAGAAGGCTAGGCCCCACGGCAAAGGATAGACCAGTGTCTGCTTAGATATAATCTCTTCACTTCCAATAAGGAAGAGTGTGTGGAGATTCTAGGGTCCCATCAGGCACCCTCCTCAGAACCTGTGCAGCTCTCTGCATCAGCATGGCCATTGGGCCACTGAACTTGATGCATCTGTCACTTGTGATTGAATAGGAAACACCTGCCAGCTCCTTAAGGGCAAAGGCAGAGTGGGTATTTGTCCATCTTTGGCTGTCTAAGGTCCCTTTCTGTCTCCCACCAGCATGTCAAGTTCTTTCTAGGGATATTTATTCCCACTGCGCTCAGCCTTGTTGGAAATAAATATCGATGCCTGTTCCCCACTGTGGAAGCTCAAGTGATCCCTAGGCAGATTTCCTGCCCGACTCTTCCTCTTCCTGCTCCATACTTTCAGCATAAATCCTAAACATGACCCATCGGATGCTCTTTCCTAAAACTTTGGCCCTGGAATGAGAAACGTAAGGAGAAAAGAAACCATCACAGGTCACATGGCCCAAAGTTCTTACCTCAACTGTGTGTCTGGCTATAAGACCATTCCTGACTCTCTCTGCTGTTTAGTTCCCAGGAGCCTACTTAGTTCCTGTCCCGGTCCATGTTCTCAGTCTTCTCAGCAATTCTGTGAGCTCTCCAAATGCGATTGGTTTAGGTTAGCCCAAGGCAGTTCCTGCTGGGAACTCTGCATGGAAAACAAAAAAGGACCTGGTTTTATTATCTTGTAATCATCCTCCAGTGCCTGCACCAATGAAACACCTAGTAAGATTTTAATACCTGCTTGCTGAATTGACCAGCGAAGTTCCTCATCTCTTTGTATCATGGGGGTAGATCTAAAAAGGTGCAATGATGGGCTTATTCATTCAACAGATATTTATTAGATAAACATTGTGTTTTAGAAACCATTCTAGGGGCTGGGATGATAGCCATGAGCAATCAAAGACCTTGCCACAGGAAGCTCTCATCCTACTTGGGAGGTCGGGGACAGACTAACAAAGATATAGGTTGCCAGGTGGTAGTGTGCTCTGCAAAGAAATATAAAGTGAAGAAAGGGAGTAAAGAAGAATGGAGGTGCACTGCCTTGTATAGATGGTCAGAGAAGACTTCCGGGGAAAAGGGACATTTGGGAGACAAAAGGGAAGGAAAGAAGTGAGCTATGAGATATTTGGGGAAGGACAAAGTCCTGAGTCTGGGACATGCGTAGGGTGTTTGAGAAGAGCACAGAGCTGCTAAATGAGGGGATAGTGGGGGATGGCATCACAGATGAGGGGGTGCTGAAGCCATGGTAAGTCAAGTTGAAGTCAGGAGCCCAGGGGAGGTTTTGAGTAGGGGAGGGCGTGCTCTGACTTGGGTTTTAAAAAGTTATTACTCTAAGGTCTGCTGTGACATCCAGCTGTGAGCTTATTCAACAGCTCGTAGAGTTACTGGTCAGGCAGGGATGGGGCCTGAGGCCTTGGGCTGTGCTGTGTGCTCTAACTTCTGTGTCTCCCATGGAGGACAATGGCATAGTGCATTTTGAAATCAAATTATGTGGTTAATATTTCATGTGAGCATTTCTAATATTGCTACTTAATTTGTGGCAATGGTAAGTATGTATGGAAATATGTGCTTGCACATGTAAATTAAATAATTTTATGTCAAGTAGCTATCTGAAGGGTTGTTGAGGTTCCTGTGCATAATGGGAGTGTGTGCACCTTTCTAACTAGAGCATGGTTAGCACTGTCGGAGCCGAGGACCATCACTGTAAGCCAGGGCACCCTGGCCACCTCTAGAAAATCCTCCCTGTCATTCAGGCTTCTCGGGGGAACAGAGACTGCTGAGTGGTGGCAGACCACGGTGCTGAAATAATTGGAAAGGCCTTCCTTGAGCAGGGTTTGTCAGCCTCAGCACTGCTGACAGTGGGGCAGATAATTCTCTGTGGTGGGGGCCATCCTGGCATTGTAGGATGGTAGCTGCATCCTTAGCTTCTGCCTACCAGGGGCTAGCAGCACCTCCTCCCCCATTATGAAAACTAAAAATGTCCCTAGACATTGATGTCTATCCCCTAGAGGTAAGATGGCCCCAGTTGAGAACCACTGTTGTAGAGTGTTCAGACTCGAAAACAACACTAACAGAAAGAGAAATCTGGATTTTTTTTCTTGCTCACAAGGAGGAGCTAGCTGAGCCCACCAATGGGCAGGGGTGATAAAGAGTGGAAAGTGGAGTCGGGGTCTCCTTTCTAAGCCTGATAAAATCATTCATCAGTTGAGCTAGAGAAAGTTAATATCCATGGAGTTTATTTCAATTATTTTTGTTCACTCAACAATAAATCTGATTGCTACTATTTCCCAGGGACAATGTAGGTTCAAGGGTGAAGTGGGAGTGAGTAAAAGAATGAACCAGACACAATTCTGCAGATGCTAATATCTGATGCAAAGTGATATTATAGGGGAAAATTTGGGGGTTCTAGGAGGAAAATAAGGAGAAACACCCCAATGAGCCCATAGGACAGAGAGATGGGAAGGATATTTGCTAAACTGGGGGGGCTGAAGGAACTGAGTATAAGCCAGTTAGGGGATGGAGATGGGACAGGGTGGCAGAAATGGTAGAGAACAGCATGTTCAAGGCCAAGAAGCCAGAGTGTAGTTCATTCAGAGGACTGTAGGTAGTTTAGTATCACTGAAATACAAAATAATTGTAGAGTATGAATAGATGGGTCCTGACGAGTTAGAGTGAAGTGAGAGAATTCTCTCTAGATTTTCCTATTTTTGCTACATTAATTGTATGGAGGAATTTTTATTAATATCAAGAATGAGTGAAATGGACTCAGAAAAAACAATCCATAAGATTGCCATACTGAAATAACTAAATTGGGGACTCTTATTCATGACAGATGCCACTAAAAATAAATACACCATATGTCATCATTATCATAATAAACAATCAACATTTATTAATTCCTTCCATGCACAAAGCACAGATGGCAACAATAGATAGGGGAGAACACTTGAAACAAATATGACTTCATTCACTCAGCAAATATTGATTGAGCACATGCTGGGTGCCTGCAGTGGGCCAACCACTGAACATACACAGATAAATTCCACACCGTCCCTGACCTAAAGGAATACAACTTTTAAACAAAAGACATCTACTGTTTTTGTCACCTGGAGATGTGTCACACAAATTGAAAAGGAAAATATTAAGACCTCACTGATTCAGTGCACAAAGGACAAAAAAAGGAGATGAAGCTAAAAAATACATAGAAAAGTATTCAACCCCATTAAAATGTAAATTAATTCACAATGTGTCTATTGAAACTGAACATCGCCCCGTGGTCACATAAAGTAGTAGAACCCACTGGGAAGACATAATTCCATAGAAAGAAAACAACCATATACTTGAAGATGTTCACTGTAGTATTACCTATTTTAAGAAAAATCGGGAGCAACCTAAACGCTTGATAGTAGGGAAAAGATTGTATAAATTTTGGTAATTTGCAATAGAAGTTATGAATAGGTTGTAATAGTGTAAAACATGCAAAGCATTTTCTATCCTTCCTGAGGGCTGTTCCACAAGAGGGTCAGAAGGGGCCTCATCCATTATGGGCACTCAATAAATATTGAGCATAATACCTAGGTCAAATTAAAAAGCAATGACTAATTAAGCACAGGAAGTAAAGACCAGGCAGGGATGCATTAAATTTATAATTGTTTGTGACCTTGAAAGCAGTATGCTAAGTGAAATAGATCAGACAGAGAAAGACAAATACTGTATGATGTTATTTATATGTGAAATAAAACAACAACAACCAAACCCATAGGAGGTGAGATCAGACTTGCAAGTACCAAAGGTGGGGCAGGGGTAGGGGGTGGGGAATTGGAGGAAGGGGGTCAAAAGGTACAAGTCAGTTACAAGTCAGATAAGTGCTATTGATGTAATGTACAGGATGGCTCTGTCCAACCCGGTTAGATGATGTATAGGGATGTTGCTTAAGAGTAAATCCTAAGGGCGCCTGGGTGGCTCAGTTGTTAAGCATCTGCCTTTGGCTCAGGTCATGATCTCAGGGTCCTGGGATTGAGCCCTGCATTGAGCTCCCTGCTCAGTGGGGAGCCTGCTTCTCCCTCTCCCCTCCCCCTGCTTGTGTCTCTCTCTGTCAAATAAATAAATAAAATCTTTAAAAAAAAAAAAAAGTAAATCCTAAGAGCTCTCATCATACAGAAAAAAATTTTTTTTCTTCTCTTCCTTCCTTTCTTTTTATTGTATCTATATGAGAAGACAGATGTCTGCTAAACCTGTTGTGATCATTTCATAGTATATGTAAATCAAGTCATCATGCTGTACACCTTAAACTTACACAGTGATGTATGTCAATTATTTCTTTTTTTTTTTTTTTTTTTATTTGAGACAGAGAGAATGAGAGAGAGAGAGCACGTGAGAGGGGGGAGGGTCAGAGGGAGAAGCAGGCTCCCTGCCGAGCAGAGAGCCCGATGCAGGACTCGATCCAGGGACTCCAGGATCATGACCTGAGCCGAAGACAGTCGCTTAACCAACCGAGCCACCCAGGCGCCCTGTCAATTATTTCTTGATAAGACTTGAAAGAATTTATAATTGCTGAATTCGTTGGGAATATAGATTATTCCCCTCCTCCCATTTACTGAAATTTATAAAGTATTTATATGGCTTCTGTAAGTTTAAAACCAAAGGAAATTAAAACAAATTAAAACAAAATGATTAACAGTGAGTCTAATGTTTCCTTCCCCATAACCAGTCAAAAGACTCTGGGTTTGCTGAATTTTTCTTCCCTCTGCCCCCTCCATCCTCCAGGGAGGGTCTTCTATCTTTTCTGACTTCTGTGATGGAAAACAGGAGAGTGGCCTGAAGTGGAGAGGAGGAAGGTGCTCAAGAAATATAAATAATGTTGTTGAATTGTTTTAAAATTCCTTTAGTTTCAGTGGACTGTGTTCTTTTGATCAAGACACTGTCCTGGGGATGAATCACATGGGTGATAATTTTATAAATGTGGTTTAATTTTTTTTTATTAATTAAAGCAATAAAGTTAAAGTAGTCAAGATGGTTTAGAATTGGTAACAGGATAGAATACTGAGCCCAGATATAAACCCACAGTTGCCTGATGAGTGACAAAGAGGCCACAGCAATGACGTGAGGAAGAACTTGTCCTGAAACAGTTGGAAATATACAAATTCAGTCCCAAGTGGATTGTAAAGTGTTTTACCTAAATGTAAAAGACAAAACAAGTAGGTTTTATTTTTTTAAAATTTTTTTCAAAGATTTATTTATTATTATATAGGAGAGAGAGTGCGAGTGGGAGGAAGAGCAGAGGGAGAGGGACAAGCAGACTCCTAGCTGAGCATAGAGCCAGACGTGGGGCTTGATCCCAGGACCCTGAGATCATGACCTGAGCCAAAATCAAGAGTCAGACACTTAACCAGCTGAGCCACCCAGCTTAAGTAGGTTTTAGTAGATAACATGAAAAAATATTTTTAGGATTATGGGGTGGGTAAAACATAAAATGCTAACTATAAAGGAGAAGATTGTTCCATTGAATTATTTTAAAATTAAATTAAAATTGAGGGTTACTGCTCATCAAAAGATACTGTGTAAAGCAATAAAGAAGCAAACCGCAGAGAGGCAGAATATAATTGTGATAGATCGATAGATCCATCTAACAAAGGATTTGTATCCAGTATCAGATATATAAAGAATTTCTGTAAATTCAATAGGGAAAAACAACACAATTTTTAAAAGGGCCAAAGACTTGAAAAGATCCTTCACAAAAGAGGATATCCAATGGCCAAAAAATATATGAAAAGGTTCTCAAGATCATTACTCATCAGGGAACTGCAAATTAAAAGTGCAGTGAGATATTACCCACCAGCATAGCTAAAATGAAATAGACACAACCAAATGTTGGTGAGGATTTGAAGCAGTGGGAATGCTCATGCATTGCTTGTAGGAGCATGGACTAGCACAGTGACTTTGGAAAACCCTTGAGTTGTCAGTACTCAAGCTGAAAACACTCAAACGCTATGGCTAAGTGATTCAACCCTTATGTGTATTCCCAACAGGAACCCATGCCTCTGTGTCTTGGAGGACATGTATAAGAATATCCATGACAGCATTATTTGTAACAGGCATTAGTAGGAAACAACCTAAATGTCTATCAAAAGTGAAATGGATAAATATGTTGTAGAAATTAAAAGGAACAAGCTACCACCACACACTACAAGATGGTGTGCGATGTGAGTAAAAGAAACCAAATACAAAGGATTATGTATTGTACACTTTCCTTTATGTACCGTTTAAAACAGACAAAATGAATCTCTGGTTCTGACTGAAGTCAGAATGATTAACTTGAGGGTGGATGAGGGGGCAAGGCCTAAAGGAGGCTCATACTTTTAAACAACCAGAATGGTGATTCTGCAGATGTGTTCATTTTGTAAATCTTACCAAGCTATACATTTGTTCCTTTTTGTATGTGTATGTCATACTTCAATAAAAATAAATTGAAATTGTTTGACTTATAGGAGCAAAGACTGGGGTGCTTGATTCTTGTCTTTAGGCAAATATAGTATTGTATTTAAAATAAGGACAGGGAAGTCTAGCTTATATCCAGGTAAGTGAAAAATCAAACAAGTATAAGTTGAAGTAAAAGAGAATCTGGCCAGGCAGGAAGAAAGACTCATTGAAAATAAGGTTGGTCAAATGCAACCATGGTTTGTGGGAAGATGGGAAGGCTTTGTCCTAGAATCTTCAAGAAGAAAACAAATGGTGTCCCAGCACCAAGGAGAGTCCATGTCAAAGTCATGAACAAAGCTAGATGAAATAACTGTTTCTTTGATTCTAAGATGCACATTTTGTCACATTTTAACATTTCTGAGATCTAGATGCATCATGGAGTCAGTCCATAGCACATGGAAGTTAATGGTAGTATCTGTCTTTCTTAGGTCCAGAAAATAATGGTACATCAATATAACATTGTAAGATTGAAAGGCACCTTCAATTTGATGAGATATGGTAATCAAACCCCTTCTAGCTTTAAGATTCCCTTGTGAGCCTCATAATAAGGGAGGCTTATTCCCTTAGGAAAGCATTTTCTATCCCTCCTGAGAGTTATTTCACAAAAGGGTCAGAAGGGGTCTCATCCATTATAGGCACTCAATAAATATTAAGCATCAGCTGTGGCCCACAGCCAGCTCTGAATAAAAATTGGCATATGTTAACATTTATTGCTCATGGATTTTGTGACTGATGATCTCTCTCTCTCTCTATATAATCCACGTTTGTAATGGCAAACCCCAAGGTAGAACAGAGGGAGAGCCAATGGTAGATGATGCTTTCCTCTGCAGAGATAGAGAGTGGGATGAGGGAGATCAGCCTGGAAGATAGAGAGGTACCCAGGACACAGGCAGAGACAAAGGTCTTGATATCAGAGCTTGTTGCCCTAGCAAAGATCTCAGAAGCCATTCACACAAATGAAGTGCAGTGTTGGGGAATGCTTCTCCTGCAGAGAATGAACTGAAGGGCTTGTGTATCAGTATGTGTCCATACCTAAAGACTGAATGTTTGGCCATGTTGGATACACCTGTGAAGAAGACTGGCTCTGAGCTGGCAGAGTGTAAGAACCCAAGCTGTGCTTGCAGAAGAATCCAAACCAGTCATCGTGAGTGGAAGGCACAGCATCTTTGTGTAGGTACCTAGATTGGTAGTGTTATCTTGCTGTGGTGCTTGTTTTTGCCCATCAGCAAGCAGAAGATTCTTTTCACTGGCACCCTGGGGAAAGGAGTGGAAATCTTACATCACTCCCTGGTTGGAGATCAAATTGGAAGGAGTGCCCCAAGTCTCCTCATTTGGTGTGGGATGTAGATGTATAGAGTGATTTGGGGAGGTTAAAGAGGAGGCAGCTCAAAAGAAATTAGCCTAGCATATATCAGGAATTTGTACTATTTGATTACACACTCTTTTTGACTTTCTCCTTCTTTGGGTTATCAGAAAGAGGAGAAACTTTCAATGGGGAGGAATTAAGTCAGCTGGGTTTTCTCATAGCAGAAGATACCTGACAGATTTAGTAGAATCACCGTCAGGGATTTAAGTCTTCCATCGTCTTTCAAGTTCGATTAAATAGCTCTGGTTACGAAAGGGAGGTGCAGGAAGCAAGAAGCCGAGTCAAATCAGTGTTGCAGGCCCTACTTTGCCAGGGCACTGAAGGTCACTGGATCAAGAAGGGGAGACCTGCTGTTACTTTTCTTCCTGCCTGAGATTCAGTTAGGAAGAGACAAGTAAAGAACAGAGATCAAAGGTTTTGCTCTTCAAGTGGCATGAATTGCCCCAAGCTTGGCTTTAGCTGTGAATGGCCATTAATTAAGGAGATGGATTGTACAGAGCAAAGACAAGGCTCAAATACCTAAGAGCCCTGCCCTCCAGAGTTAAGTTAGTGGACAAAGAGCCACCATGTTGCTGCCCAAAGGATTGATTGCTAGAAGCTGCCAGGGGATTCACACTGCATGACCACCATTGTGCCTTTGTCATAACCACAATGCCTGCCTGCCTCTTAAAATCCTCCCAAGGCCCAGCTCACCATTCACCTCCTATCCAAACAAATGCCAACTGCATGCAAGACTCTGGTAGATTCTGTGGGATGGGTGGGATCATATCAGAATGGTTACTTGGTATGTGTCTCCCCCATCTCCTACCCTCATGCACGTCCAAGATCTTCAGGTGAGCCCTGAAAACCTTTCCTCTAGGACAGCTAGACATGAGTCACCTACTAGCTTGTTGAAAGAGGGTTTTTGCAGAAATAGAAGCATAGATGAGGGCAAATACTTGATTATTAGGTTCAGTAGCCATTGGTTTAAGCGTGAGGCAGATAGATTTGGGTGTTTATTCCACCCCCAGATTAGATAAAAGAGTCACAGGCTTGGAAGGAGGGCACACTCAGACAGGAACACAGAATCAAGAGACTATCAGTTTCTGGCAGACAACAAGCATCAGCAGTGGGGGGCCTGTGTATCAATTGTCGAGCAGAAATGTGCTCATTTGTGCCCCGATGCCCCGAGACACAGCTCAGCCCCACATCCAGCCATCCCGGAGGACAACCCTCTGTTCACTGGTCTGGGACACTCGGAGGTCCCCTATCACTGATGCCAGTAAAGGTGGTAGTACCCTGATGGGACGTTCCCAGCGCGTGGCCAAGTTGGAATTAGATGGAGAGTGTTTGGAATTTCATGAAGTTAAAACAGTGAGGTGTACACTGGGCCTGAGCCTGACTCCGTTTGGACTTTCCTCTGACTCTCTATTCTTGGGATGTTTTCTCCCTCTCTTATGATAAATATTACAGTGATCTGGGTAGAGACTCTATCTCTCCCAGTGGGGTAGAGATCATATGCTGCTAATCTTTGGATCTTCACAGTGCCCTATACATCATAGGTACTGTAAAAAAGGTATTTGCAGAAAACTGAAAGAAATCTTAAGGAGATTTGGTTAGAGAATAAAATATAAGGAGATTAAAAGTATAAGTCAAATCAGATCTTTGTATTTAAGATTTCATACTTTGTGGTCTTGCTTCAAGTGCATCTTCTTTCACAGATAATGGTGGCTGAAGTTCTATTATGAAATATTACTATGAAGTGTAATAACTTGGCTTAGATACTGTTTCATTCTTCTCTGTTTCATTCAACAGAGGACATGAACTTTGCTGGTTTATGGCACTCATCACATCTGGGATAGTTTGTTATGGACTGCTGCAGAAATGGCCCCCAATGAGTTGTGCCTTCCCGTAGCCACGCCCTAGTGTTGCTCCTCCCATCTGACTGTGGGCTGGGCCCATGTGACTTGCTTTGGCCAAAAGGACATTAGCAGCTATAATACAAGCAGAAACTTGAAAAGCCCTCGTGAAGTGGGGCTCATCCCCCCTAGTTTCTGGGAAACTTTGTGCCTCTGTATGAAGAAGCTCTGGCTAGCTTCCTAGAGGAAAAAGCCTGGGAGCCTCAGGATCCCAGCTGAGAACCCAGACATGCCAGTGAGGCCATTCTAGACCCTTGAGACTCTGCCGAGACAGCCTAGATCAGAAGCATCCTGTCAATATGCAAAATCATGAGAAATAATAAATATGTTGTTTCAGGACACCAAGTTTTGTAGCACTTTGTGGTGCTGTAAGTGCCACCTGATACGTGATTGAGCCTAATAGTGGGCATGGAAAAAAGAGTATGTATGCTGTTCTGTTTCACAGATGATTTCAGATACTATCAAAGCATGTGAATATATTAAATAGAAGCTAATGCCATGTCTCTTCCTGGTTCTGTGTCCTGCCTTCTAGAGGAATGATGGCCTGCAGGGTCACTGAGCAATGATCCTCCCTACTGACCGAAAGGCATCAAGTGTGAACCTTCAGTGATGTTAGAAGGCTGAGCTGAGGATAGGAAACCATGGAGGAGTATCAGATTGGGACCCACCTGAAGAATGGACAACTGGGCTTCTATCCAAATCCCCAGTGCCCCATGTCCACCCTACATGATAACCTCAATCCCACCATGGGAAGGACAGGGTTGTCTGGAGTTGATACCTTAGCTTTGAGATTGAGCAGAAGGTGCTACAAGGCTGTATGGACTTCATGTGCCTTTCTCTAACCCTGAATCCACTCCACAAAGACAAGCTGTAACTATCCTTGCCCTTGTCATATTCTTGGAGGTGCTTGCCCATTTTGTGAATGTTTTTATTCCCTTAATGGTGACCAAACACCTTGATTCCCATCCCACCCCAATGACTTTCAGTAGGTCATTTAAGATCTGTGGCCTTTTATATAAAGTGGGGATGAAAAGACACTACCTCCTCAAAAGTGTGCAGGTAGAGCCGTGGGAGTTCAGTGCAGTGACCACTACAGTCTCACAGTTTCTCTCTGTCCCTAAAAGACTTCAGATTGTACCCACTCTTGAACCTGCTCCACAGCTACATCGACTTTGCCTGATACCTTGTGGCTGCTTTGGGGACCCACGACACAAAGAGATGTGTGATGGGGCCACAGGACCTTCCCATGTATAATATAGAACATAGGATTTTAAGGAAGGAGAATCAGCTTCAGTGGAGCCCATGGTCTCCTGACTGCCTTCCAGGGAGCACAGGGCTAGGCTGCCCGTTCACATTTATTGGACAAGTGGTGGATGTCAGGTCATCATAATCGGCAACTTCTCCCAGGGTACCACATATTCTGTTCAGATGTAAAACATTGAAAACCTTGGCTCATGCATAAACTAGAAGCTTATATCCAGAGAGAAAGAGTTCCTCAGAAATCCTTCAGTCTTCGCTTGAAGGTCACATAGGTTTGATTTGTCTTGATTGAGAAGTTCCTGGTTGCTTCGTTAAAACAAGACCTGGCAAGAGCTAGTTTGTCTATAATGATGTGAAGAACTTGAGTTCTGTGAAGAACTTGAGTTCTGTGAAGAACTTGACTTTTAAATTGCTTTATATAGTTTTTCAGAACTGAATTAGTAATTGTGAACTTTTGTATAAGTAGATTGAAGTGTTCACCTGTAGCTTTGGTCCTTAGATGTCATTGAACTTGTGGCAAAATGCAGTATTATGGCTTTAGAGATAAAGTTAGTGCCCATTGATTTATACAAATAGTAAGGAGTATTTGACTGCCTTTCAAGGAATAATGAATATACTCTTTGAATATCAATAGTTATAAAGATGTGTGAAATCCAGCATTTGGTATGCCCCACCAGATACCAGCCCCCAGAATTCAAGGCCGACTCTGCTTTAGTATGAAAAACACCATTGCTACTTCGAGGGCAAGTTTTTCTCCTATGAACCACTTGGTTAACATTTTTAACATGCTGGAAGCTGAAAAGTGTTAATTGACTGCTAATTATTAATAGCACATATGCAGGAAATTCTTTGTTTTAGAAATGCATGAATACTGGCAATCCTTTACAGAAGAGTTTTCAGAAAGAGATCATTTTAGATGTTAAAAATTTCTCATCTGAGACATTGAGGTTTGGGTAGTTGGACCCTGAGGAATGAAGAGAATAGCTTGAAGTTGTTGAACTGATTGGAAAATATGGTAGTCCACCTGTAAGGTCTCAAGGTCTAAATTTCTGCATTTCTGCATCAAAATATATACCCATCTCCCTTTTCTCTAGCATCACTAAGAATTCTGAGCTTCTTCGGTTGATTGGCAAAATGGGAGTGTGTGTCATGGGGTGCTTAAGTGAAGGGGGTCTGGAGACAAAGCCACTCTGATGAACATTTCTCACAGGGTGGTGATGTGTAGTGTCTGTCTTTCCTCTCTAGTGCTATCCAATAGAACTTTCTACAGTGATGGAAATGTGCTGTATCTGCACTGTCCAATACAGCTGTTGAGCACTTGAAATGTGACCAGTGTGACTGAGCAACTGAATGTTTAATTTCATTTCATTTTAATTAATTTAAATTTGAATAGCCACATATGGTTAGTGGTTACCGTATTGGACAGGACAGCTCTAGAGCATGCAGAATTCATGCCGTTGTGGAGTTTGTCTGTACTCTCAGTGTGCTGCTTGGGGCCACATCTACTCAGCACCCTTGGAGCCTGGATAGGACTCCAGAAATTGTGAGGCACTGGGGAAGCAATTCTAGAATAGCTCCTTAAACAAGATCATTTTAGTGAGGGGTCCAGAGAGCTGATTGAAGCCACATTTAACAAAAATCCTCTCTCCTGGGAGTGTTTAAGAATAAGTATTGAGCTATCATTAAAAAGATAATAATATGTGTTGACAAGGGTGTGGAGAAATTGGAAGCCTCATACACTGCTGGTGGGAATGTAAAATGGTGCAGTTGCTTTAGGAAACAGTCTAGCACTTTCTGAAAAGTTTAGACATAGAGATACCATATGACCCGGCAGTCCTACACAAGAGAAATGGAAACCTATGTCCACATAAAACTTGTACACTGTTCATAGCAGCATGATTCGTAATAGCCAAACAGTTAGAACAACTCAAATGTCCATCAGCTGATGAATAGATCAATAAAATGTGGTGTATCCATACAGTGGAATATTATGGGGCAATAGAAAGGAATGAAGTACCAATACACACTACAGCATGGATACGTCTTGAAAATATTATGCTAAGTGAAAGAAGCCATTACAAAGGACCACGTATTGTATGATTCCATTTATATGAAATTTCCAGGTATAGGAAGTAGTTGCCTAGGGCTGGGGGGGGGGCGTGGTGAGAGGAAAATAGGGAGTGACTGCCAATGGGTGTGGAGTTTGTTCTGGAAGGGACGAAGAATTTCTGGAATTGTGGATATGGTTGAACAACTCTGTGACTATACTAAAAGCAATTGATTTGTACCCACATGAATGGGTAAATTGTATGTGAATGTATGTGAATTATGTCTTAATCAAGTTGTTACACTTAAAAATATCATAAATTAGATGCAATGGAAACAAAGAAAGAAAAACAGAACAAGTATAGAGTCTCCCACCCCTTCCCCAGACACAAGAGTGTGGGCGTGGGACACGTGGACTCCTTTGTGAGATTTCCAGATGGGGCTTCATTTGAGCTCTCCTCTCCACTAACTTGTTATGTGTCTGGTTTTCATTTATGAACCATGGGTGGGTAGAGGTTTGATTATAGCTATGGATTAAAATAATGACTAGTAGAGGCAATGAATTCCTAATCTAATGTGTTTTGAAGCATTTGATTGAATATGTGGACAAAATTAAAATGAAAATTCATTTCTCATTCATTCATCCAGCAAATATTTAGTAAGTGCGTACTATGTGCCTGGGACTCTTCTCAACCCCTGAGAATAGCAGTGAACAGGACAGAGGAGATCCCTGCCCTACCTGAGAGCCATCCAAGCTCAAGGTGCTGGATTGGAACCGTGAGAGTCCCATTGGTCAGGGCCCTGGAAGGAGACTGACAGCATACTCCATTTGGGTAATTTTAGGAGAGTTTTTTTTTTTTTTTAAGATTTTATTTATTTATTTGAGAGAGAGAGAATGAGAGACAGAGAGCACGAGAGGGAGGAGGGTCAGAGGGAGAAGCAGACTCCCTGCCGAGCAGGGAGCCCGATGCGGGACTCGATCCCGGGACTCCAGGATCGTGACCTGAGCCGAAGGCAGTCGCTTAACCAACTGAGCCACCCAGGCGCCCTTAGGAGAGTTTTAAAAGGGGCCATTTATAACCTATGAACAGGGGATGGTGCAGAACCCTAGGACTGTGTCAACAGCTTCTTCCTGCTGGAGGTGGTGAGGCAAAGCTAGGTTATACATGGTAGAGTTGGGGGTTGGGCAGAGAGGGAGGACCGCCTGCAGGAACTGAACTCAGCCCACAAATGGCCCGCAAGGAGGAGCCAGGGGAATCAGTACCCCAACTTCTTTCCTTTCGACATCCCACCTGTGGTCCCTTCTGGATGAACCCAACTGGAAGCCAGAGGCAAGGGAACTCTGTCAGAGCAGTCCATGCAAGTCAGCCTGCCAGGGTACAGCACAGGTGGAGAAGGATCGAGTGGATCTGGAGAGGTGGATGGGTGACATCCGGTATTGGAGGATACAAGGTTGAGAAGGATGTACTTCTAACCCACAAACTTGTGATCTTTAGGACTCAGAGATGAAGCCAACGTATTTCTTGGCTTCTGAGAAGACTCCAAGTAAGGGTCCAATGTGAGCAGTCCTTGCTTCTCTTGGCAGAATATGAGCACTGTAAGGCTGGGGATGTTTGTCTCTTTTGTTTGCTATTGTTTTCCCAATTCCCAGAACAGTGTTGGCACTTAGCAGATGCTCGATGAATAGTTAACGAGAAAACAGTAACACATAACACCCACTGAGGGCGTCCTATGGGCCAGGTGTGACACTAAATGATTTATATACATTGTTTTATTGTTACTCTCATTTTACAAATGAGGAAGATGAGGCACAGAGGATTAAGTATCTTGCCCAAAGCCACATGGCCTGTAAATGGCAGAGACAGAATCTTTTAAGCTAGTAGTTCTATAAGTTTTTGGTTAGGACTCCTATACCTTCTTCAAAGAGAAGAGGCCTATTGAGGAGACCTTTGTTGATGTGGACTATATCTATTTGTATTTATTGAATTAGAAATGAAAACTAAGAAAAACTTAACACATTAATTTACTGATTCATTTAACAGAGCAGTAATATATCTATTACCTGTTGACATAATAACATTTTTTTATTAAAAATACTATGCTTGAAAACAAAAATCTTATGCATTTTTGCGTATTTCTGTAATGTCTGGGTTAATAGAAAACAAGTAGATTCTCACATCTGCTTCTTCATGCAATCTGTTACAAATGTGTTGTTTGGATTGAAGTACGTGAGGAAAATGAGAGGTAATACAAATATGCAGCTGGAAAAGGAGGGATATTTTAACAACCTTTTCATGTAATTGTGGATTTTCTTCCTTGATACTATGCTACAGCTTGTCAAGGGATAGTTTTCTAAAGGTTAGACATAATGTGGAATGTGAAACTGTATCTGTGAACTTTTCTTACTTTTTTACTTTAAAACCCACTTGCTGGTCTAGCACTTGAATGGATCTTTCATCCACATATGATTCCGTAACATCATGCATGGGTGATTTGGAAAATTCCGATTCCTCAAGTTATGCAGATCTTCTAAATGTTGGCACATTTTATTTTATAATAGAGAAAATGAATTCACTGATATCACCATCGATTTCATTGGAAAAGTCTTTAATTATTGAGAAGCTGTCAAGGTCAAGGAAGCATTATACAAGTTTTCAAAATTCTAATTTCACCTGAAAGTTTAAATTTTATCTTTAACAACGAAGATTATCCAGTTGTTTCCCTTAAAGTAACAGGTTCCGTTTGTTCATTAAAAAAAAAAAAAAAAATGTCTGCCACACACTCACATCTGAAGGACTATGGTTTGTGAGTCAGTGGTTCATTCAAGTTAAAATGGCGCATCATGAAAACAATGGCTAGTTCCATTTACAGCTACAGCAATTAACAATTGTGCAAGTGCTGTTCCTCGGGACAACCTATGGACTACAGCCAATGTGAGCTTCTCATTTTGTCACACAGAATACTAAAAAGTGGGTCCCCAAGGGTAGCTGTATGATAAAATCAGTAATTTTTCTGGTTTCATCAAAAACATACCAAAGGACATTGGCATTTCTGTTTTGTTTTGTACCATGAGTGTGTGGTGGTGAAGAATACAAGATTTGTAGCCAAGTTTGGTGCTACTGACTCGATTCATGGTAAAGAGTCAGCTGTTTTATCGACCATTACTCTGACCGTCAGCGCAAATGTCAGCTCAGTGGGGAAGGCAAATAACATCTTGGTGAGATTATAGAAATAATTTAAGCTTGTGGAACTCTAAAAGGATCATGATGATCCCCATACTTTGAGAACTACAATTTTGAGAGATGCCTACTTTTAGATAGCTCCTCTTTAAACCTTTAGGTCATTGCCTTGACTATTCTGATGGCTATTGTCCCAGATTATGTTTTTCATCATATCATTGAATATGAAGTTTGGAAAATGAAATTCAGGACCTATATTGCTTCCCCAATTCCAGCAGGTTCATCATGGAAATGCAGGGATATTCTCCAGCATTTGTACAAATAGTCCCAGATAAACACCGCAACCAAAACAGCTACATCATGGAAATTTTTGAACCCGATTCAGTTCAGAGTTGTGTGAAGTTTAGTTCTGCTTCCATCCATACCCTCACTCCCAGATTCTAAAATGATAGTATGTTGCTAATCTGTATCCTAACATTAGAGCCCCTCAAAGTTTTTGGAAGTAAACTCTAGAGCAGGTGGAATGCCTAGACCTTTTTGTTTCCCTGGTAGTAGGTTAGCTGATTTTACTTGTCAAGAAAGTTGATATTGGACAACCCACTCTAGAATAACCTTCAGAAATGACACAGATGAGCTGTAGTATCTTCATGTTGCTCAAAGAGAAAAGAGAGATGAGATCGTCACATGTCACAGCCAACATGAGGCAGCCCCCAACCGCTGGTAAGAACCAGACCAATGATGTTACGGTAATGGGCTATACTTGTTTTCTTCTTCAAGTGTTCTAAAACCAAAATCATTTATCATTACTGATTATAACCTACAAGAGTGACATTATTCATTTTTTAAATATCATTTCATGTCTCAAAGGACATTCTTTTAATCATAACATCAATACAATCCCTGACGAGCATTCTCCTGTCTTGAAAGTTGTTTTATGTACTGCAGACAGAACTCTTAGGAATCCGTGGGTCCCCTGGGCTCAGTATTCACAAACTCTAACCTGAAACTGCATTGTCCCTAAAGAGCTACTCTAGTCTGAGCTGTTTCTTCCACTTAATTTCAAACCTACTAATTTGGGTCTCAGTAGTGGCCATCCTCTACTTCAATTTATAGATGGAATTTTAAAGGTGTTTTTTTTTTTTTTTAAGATTTTATTTATTTATTTGACACAGAGAGAGAGAGAGAGAGAGGACAAGCAGGGGAATGGCAGGGAGAGGGAGAGGCAGGCTCCCGCTGAGCAGGGAGCCCGACGTGGGGCTTGATCCCAGGACCCTGGGATCATGACCTGAGCCAAAGGCAGACGCTTAACTGACTGAGCCACCCAGACACCCCTATAGATGGAATTTTAAAATTAAAGATCGTATCTAGTTGAAGTCTTTTTAAAATATATACTGCAATTGAATGTTATTATTTTTTTATTATTATTTTAAGTTTTCCTTTGTATTCTCTTGTAGCTCTGTTGCTTAAGGAGCCACATTTTCTGGGTTTCTGGTTATTCCTCTCTTCTTGGGTTGTTGGGTCCTCTAATCACTGGTCTTAGTAAATTTTGGCTCTGGGTCCAGAGGCAGCAATGTCACGCCTGATAGGATGCTCAGCAGGCTCCATCTCTAAGGGCAGGTGTAGTCAAAACACCAGCAAGAAACCAGGAGACCTGGGAGCCTACCTTTCTCCTTGGCTACAAAAGCTAGGGTAGAGTGCTGTTCAGGGCTGCGGGCTCGGGGGGGGGGGCGGTGCAGCCGATCTTTTCCCTTCTCTTGGATGTCTTCCCAGGGCCACTTACACAGGCTGCTCCCACCAGGGGACCCAGGGATTGCCAAGGAGTGGCTATTCTGCAGGAACATTGGGACCTTTCCAGGGTCTTCTGCAATCAACCCCCAGAGGGAACAGAGTCTCACCTTGTACCCTGCAAGGCTGGCCCTGCCAGTCGCCCCAGTCTCAGCGGCTGTGCCTTTCAGCAGAGGGGACTGGGCCTGCACCGGAATTGGAGGGGAGAGGGTTGGAGTCAGAGAAACGCCTTCCTGCCTCTGCATCTCTGGTTTGGCACATCGAGGTGCATGCTCCTTTGAGGGTGTTTACACTCATCCATATTCATGACTTGTTGGCCCAAATTCTCTCTACTTAGAATAAATATGAAGCCATTTTCCAGAATGAAGCATTTTTTTCCCCCCATGTCTTAGTTATAGGGTTAAAAATGGCCATTAAGTAATTAGCGTGACTGAAGTCATGGAGCAACATTCATTTGAAAGTCGAGTTCTCTTTAATGTGTGCAATCCATTTTATTATAAAGTGTCCTTTACAGCCAGTTTCGCCTTTTTTCTGAGCTTTCCTGGTGTGGCACCAGATCAAAAGGGTACGCTGGAGTGAAATGTCTACATTTTATGCAGAGGCTACGTGACCAAATCCTAAGATCCATTAATGGAAAAATATGCATACCTCTTGTACCCTATTATGAAAATGTGCCTTATCTTACCTGATTAAACTGTCAGCTCTTATTAAAATGGATTCATGTAGCTAAAGAAACTCAAGCTTGGTGGAACTTGCAGAGAAGTATAAATTGTTACCTCAGCAAAATCTGTGTCTATTATCAGAACTTCAGCCTTTCTGATCCTTAGGATGTTGAGCCATGTGGCAAAAAACCATAGTCTCACTCTGTGGCTTCTGAGGAAAATGAAAAAAAAAAAGGCCCTAAATGTACTTTGCTAGTAGTCTGGGGAACTGGGGGAGATAACACATCTGCATTTGCATTTCTGTGTTTTATAGATTATCTTTCTTGTCTTGAATAGTAGAGATGAAGTTCTCCCTGAAGACTGGGGACTTTTTGTTCAAGCAGTTTTCTGTCTTTTAAAATAAGTGCAAATATACAGATTTTTTTGTCCCCTTCAACTAAAGATCAAGTCTGGAGAAAGGAAATAAAGGATCAAGACAGCCAAACATGCAGGCAAAAAATATTGGATAAATTACTTGAAGGCTTCTTATTCTCCTTGTGAAAATGTGGCGTAGGAGAGGGCTCCCGGGTAACACCGAAGGTTCATGTTTTCCCTCATGGCTCAATTTTACTTAGATATCCAGGGATTCAGGCAGAAGGTCAGGGCTGGGCTGCTACCAGGAGAGCTGGGAGAAGCCAGACGGCTTCTCCGAATCTGCATTTCTGGAAGGAGCCTGGGCTGGCTTCAGGAGGGGTGGAAATAAAGACATGAGGGAATTGAGTGCCGTGGAGAGCCATGTTCAGGGAAAATGAACACAAGCATTTCTTCTCAAGCTTATCCAATCTAATTTTATCTCAGTCTTTGTACTCACCTGCCCTTGACGTGCGTGTGTCTCCCCCCACTTTGAATCCAAAGGCGGGGGCAGCCGTGAAGCAGCCTCTGATGTCAGGCCTCCATGGATGGCCTCGTGCCCTTCCCCCACCTTCCTCTGCTTCTGCTTCAGAAGCAGAAGCTTCCCCCAAATCCTGATAATGTGTGCATTCCACCATGCTTCTGTGACTGCCTTTTAGGTCTGGAAGCAGTGTAAGCTTTTTTTGATACATAAAATACAGATGGATACCATCTAGGAATAGTTGCCAGGGACTGTTTTCAGCACTTAGGAATGCACTTAACCTTCACACTAACCTGGGAGGTAGGTGCAACTATTAGTCCCCTTTTACACATAAGGAAAACTGGGGCATAGTGGGCTGAAGCAGCTCATCTAAGGTCACACAGCAAGTGGGGGCAGCCAGGAGTCACACCCTGGGATATTGTCTTATTCAAGATGACAGATGAAATGGCTGATGCCCTGACTTCTACCTCCAGGCTGGAGCGCTCCTCTTTTTCTCCAACGTGATCCATGTAAAACCCACTCCTTCCCCCAGAACCTGCCATCTTCTATGTAGTGTCTCTCTCGTCCCTTCACTGTGGCCCTCTCCCCGAGCTGCTACTTTGTGAATGCTGCATCATTCATAGCACCCATTGTTTGTTATTCTGAATTTTGAAAACTGCCACTGGGAATGTACTGTCTTTCTACAATGGGGTAAATAGACATTACCGTATTTCCTCAAATCCAAGGTCCACCGACGGTAAGATGCACCATTGTTTTATGTGTGGCTAAGAAAGACCAAAAAAGAAAACCAAAAGCCTGTCAGCTCAACTCTGACACACCATCCCTGGTAAGACACATCCTGACTTTGGAGAGGTTCAGCTGATTCCAGCATTGTGGGTGAATTTGCTTACAAATAAGCATCCAAACCTTTATGTTGATGGTCTCTGACAAACCAAGAAAGCAGTGATGGGCACAGCCTTACCCCTAAGGGGCTGTATGCTCCTGGGACCTCGCTGTGTGCCCGAGGAAGTATGTAGGAGCTGGGGGTCTGCAGCCCGACCACCCCGGGTTGAGATCCAGGTGAACCCCCTCACAGCCGACTGAGCCTGGGGGTCTTGCCCTGGCTCCGCCTGCCGGTGTGGGTATGAGATGAGATATTCTGAGAAAAGCACAGGGCTAGGAGCAGAGCCATGCTCACTATCAGTTCATTAGTGTTTGTTGATTGTGCTCACAGCTGTTTGCTTCCCAAGGTGGACGCTCAGGGGTTAAGGGAAGAGTTCCCCAGCAGGTGCATCCAACACCCTCATTGTAGCTCAAAACCCAGGGAACGGTGACTTGTATCACAGCGAATACCTCTGCCAGAGATGTGATTCATCAAAAAGGCTCATCCTGAAGTGTGAGCAGACAGTCCAGGGGACGTTGTTCCTGGAGCGAGGTCTGTGGGCCTCATGCAGAAGAACACATCTGCTCTCCCGTTTAGGAGGAGGCTGGCTGTGCAGAGGACATTTGCATAGCAACATGAAAAAGTGTTTAGCAATGCGTTTTCCTTCTGTGGAGCCTGTGCTCCGTGTCTAATTGTCCTATAGGATACTTGGTGGCATTTGGAGTTGAAACACATGAGGGAGAGTTCCATGTGAGAAAGTGGACTGTTTTCCTGCTCCCCGAAAGCTCCCCGAGAGCCTGCTCCCTGCATCGTGAGTGTGGGGCCCTGGCCTGGGCATCATTAGATGTCCTTGTGGTTCCTTAGGAGGGCAGCTTGCTGGTTATTCTGGGTCCCCAAAGAGTGTCTGTGTGGTAGGAGCCTTAGAGCATGGAACTTCATTCAGCCTCTGAATCCTAGGGTATAACTAGAAAGTCATTTTATTTTATTAAAATTTAAAAAAATAGTCATTTAAATCAAATGAGATAGTTGGTGCATAAGTCCACCAAAATGGTAAGAGACCGGAAAAACTGGTTTTTGAGGTCAGGCATCATGTGTGATGCTCTGGAGAAGAGACGGAGATAAACATAACACATCCCTGACTTCAGTGCCCCTTAATTAGCGTAAGACATTGCATTTAAGCACAGACGTGCACATACGCACTTCTCTTTTAGTGTGGAGCTGGGCCTGCAGTACATCTTGTAAATTTTCTGGCTTGAACAGAAAGGAGGATGTAGGTACCTTTCTTTTTTCTTGGTTTGAAATTCAGTGAGCGAGATGCATTTTCCGTTGGGGTGAGGGGGTGTTACTTGTCTCCCCCAGTGCCTCCTGAGTCTCCGTATGTGGTTGGCTTTGCTTTGGTTGCTGTGCGTTTGCCCATGAGCTTCTCGCCGCATCTGTCTCTCGTTCCCTGTGTATGTCTTCCCTGCTCACAGCACAGGTTTCTGCACAAACCAGGGCTCGGTGTTTTTGTTCGGCGGCCACAAGAGGAGATAGCAGTGTTGCCCTTGGGAATGTCTACGGTATCTCCTCCATGGCATCTGCCCGGGGAAGTGGGGTACCTGCGAAGCTCAGCACCCCTAGACTCAGCGTGCTAGCTGTGGTGAGCTGGCCACCTGCTGGCCCTCTGGGCCACAAGGAAAGTCACCCCCCTGCACACCCCCCCCCCCCACACCGTGGCTCCCATGAGCTGAGCCCTCTCTGTGCTTTAATCTAAATAATTTGACTGCAGTGGCCAAGGAGACAATTCTTAGGGGAAGTGATCAGGCAGTTACATCTTGGAACTTTAAAAATATCTCATCTACAAGATGGGGAAAAGAAAGTGCTATTCTCTTCCCCCTCCTATGTTTCACATCCATCCCAAAGCTTTGTTCTGAGACTGAAAACAAGCACATAATGGTTCCTGGATGGAAAAACCAAGCAAATGTTACCCTCCCAAACCGCATACTCTGGCTCGTCCTTTTAAAGGAGTATGAGTGTTTGTTGCATAATGAAAGAAAAAAAAAAACACTTTAATAAATATTAACAATGGGAAGGGATTTGTGCTGAATCCCCTACTACTAGTTTTTCGAATCCACCTCTAATTGTGCATGCAGATATCGGTAGAGCACTTACAACCCTACAAAGCAGAGGGTGGGGCTTCTCCCTGGCATCTCAGAGGAGTGTCCGTGGGTGCTGTCCAGCCTCTGTCTCCTGGTCTTTCCCGAGGGCTGCCCTTCCGTCCCTTGACTGGCCCCAGAAGCTGCTTCTAGCCTTCTTTTCCATCAGTAGAGCTCCAGCGGGGCCCAGCATCCAATCTCTGTAGTGCACAGAGTTCTGCTCCGTGTGCAGGGGATATTTTACCAGAAAGAGCAGAGATTGGAGAAGTGTGCAACAGGCTTAGGCAGAGGCCCACTGACCCCAACAGTCATGCTTCTAAGTTATTGTCAACAGAATAGCAACTTGAAGTTTGCAACACCGAATTATAGACAACCAGAGCCAGGAGATCCTTCATCATTTAATTAGAAGGAAGAGAGAGAGAAGAGGAGAAGGAAGAGGGGGAAGGAAGGAAGGAAAGGGAGAAGGAAGGGAGGGAGAGAGAGAGGCAGGGGAAAAAGTTGGAACAGTAGGCTCCTGTTTTTATCCCCACTCCGCACCCCAGTGCCAGAGTTGGGAATGCTCCCTGGTAAACTCATTAATTTCGCTCAGTTTTGACAGCCTGCTTCAATCAGTTCAGAAATGCCACCGCTGAATAAGCCCATCCATGAGCTGGTGACTGCTTCCTTCCTAAAGACCAGCTCACATGCCAACTGCAAACGAAACGGCGTGCTGACACAGTAGCTTAATTACAGGTCTGGCAGAGGAGGATGTAGGAAATGTGTAGGAACCGAGGAGAGTGCAGGCAAGGGGCGTGAAGTCGTGCAGGTGTGATGGATGTTTAAATCATAACCTGTTGGATGGCATAGCTGGAGGACAAGGTGGATTTTGTGCTAAATATCTGCTTCCAGTGGACTTGGGTTTGAAGATATTAATTCCCCTATGGTCAGATTATAGGATGTTCAGGAAAGAAAGATGTCAAGAGGATATTTGCCATTTCTTTCTCTCTTCCAAGAAAAGCACACCAGATGTAATTATTCACCTGAATTTATAGCGCACTGCCCAGAAGGGTCAAAGGCCAGCCCAGCTAGATCTGTCATTTCAGTGCTGGAACTGCTGGAGAAGGGGCAGGAGTGAATGGTGCTCAGTGTCCTGTGTGTGGCATTAACTCTGCCACTGGTCGGTGACAATGCTCGAAGACCATAAGCCAGTCCTTGAAGGTCTCTAGGGTGCCGGGATAGTTTCTAAAAGAGTAAGCCGTGTTCTCCTATCCTTCTTCTTTTTCCAATATGCTTGCAAGAGCAGCAATTCAGAGGAATGGCCTGAAAGTAGTGTGGATACTCATGGGGCATCTGACCAAGTCTTTCATGATATTGTGGGAAGAGCAGAGAAGTGTGGTCTAGGTGGATTCATGGTGGAGTAAAGAGCATTGTTTCAACCTAGCTTGGAGGGGAGGGTCATTGGTGCTGTAATGTCCCTTGTCTTGTTTCAACATTTGTGACAAAGACTCGGATGACACAGGCAGTCACTGATCAGATTTGCAAGGAATTGCTTATGTGCTGGATGACGAATCCAAAATGAAGGGCAGAAGCTAAGAAGATAGAGTTTAATAGGGGTAAGTACAGTCCTTTCTCCAAACCCGATTAGTCGTTAAGTTCTGTTCATATGTTCTCTTAAAACTTCCTCAAGGGAACCCACCTCTCCATTGTCACCAGGTAAGCCCAGCCATGGTCATCGGGTGCTCCTAGCTGGTCTCTCATTCTCTACTCCTGCCCCTTTCCAGTTAATCTCTTTCTGGCAGCCAGCTGTCTTTTAAAAATGCAAATTTGATCAAACTAGTCAGCTGCATCACTTTTCCTGCCCTTAGAACAAATCCAGGTAATTAGCACGCTTCCCAAGGCTGTGTGGCATCTGGCGCCAGCCTCCTCCCAGCCTCCAGGCTGTTCTCTGCCTCTCTGCCCCAGCCACACAGTTCCTCTGGCACACTGTCTTCTCTCACCTCAGCTACTGAGCACTTTGATCCTGCTGCCTAGAACACCCATCCGCTCCTCCTCGTTATTGACTAATACTAATATTGACTAATACCATTGCATGGATGGACCACTGTTGGCGATTAATGCAGTTATAAACACTTTGATACTACAAGTCATTGTGTGGACATATATTTTCATTTCTGCGGGGGGCGGGGGGAGAGGAGACGGTAAATGCCTAGGATTGGAATTGTTGGGTTGTGTAGTAAACCTTTTATAGTTTATCCTTATAAGAAATTGCCTTTTTTCAAGTGAACTGTACCACTTCACATTCCCCACAACAAGGCATGAAAGTTCAGATTTCTCCACACCCTCGTCAACATTTGATACTGTCAGTATTTTTAATTTAAGCCATTTTTTGTAGGTGTCTGGGGATATCTCATTGTGGTTTCAATGTGCAGTTCCCTGATGACTAAAGATGTTGAACACCTTTCCATGTGCTTGTCATTTATCTTTTTTTTTTTTTTTTTAAGATTTTGTTTATTTATTAGAGAGGGAGTGAGCAAGTGAGCAAGAGAGCATGAACGGTGGGGGGAGGAACAGAGGGAGAGGGAGAAGCAGGCTCCCCACTGAGCAGGAAGCCCAACGTGGGGCTCGATCCCGGGACTCTGGGATCATGACCTGAGCCAAAGGCAGATGCTTAGTCAACTGAGCCACCCAGGTGCCCCTTGTCATTTTTCTGTATTTATGAAGAGTTTAAAATTGAGTTGTCTTCTTATTGAGTTAGTTATAAAAGGTCTTTTTTAAAAAGATGTATTTATTTATTTGAGAGAGAGAGCATGCACGAGTGGGGGAAGGAGCAGAAGGGGAGGGAGAGGGTGAGAATCTCTAGTAGACTCCCCACAGAAGGTGGAGCCTTACGCAGGGCTGATCTCACAACCCTGAAATCATGACCTGAGCCGAAATCAAGAGTCAGATGCTTAACCAACTGAGGCACCCACGCACCCTGTTATAAAAGTTCTTTATATAATGTGGGTACAAGCCTTTTGCCAGATATAAGTGATGCAATATTTTCTTCCAGTCTGTGGCTTGCCTTTCCATTTTCTTAATGGTGTCTTTCAAAGAACAGATTTTAATTTTGATGAAGTCCCGTTATCATTTTTTTCTTGTATGGTCAGTATTTTTTTGGAGTTCTAAGAAATCTTTGCTATTCCAAAGCATCAAGATCTTCTTTTATGTTTTATTCTGTGTTTTAGAGTTTTAGCTTTTATATTCAGATCTATAATCCATTTCAAATTAAGTTTTTGTGTATAGTGTGAAGTAAGGTGGAGGCTCATTTTTTTTTTTTTTTTCCTGAAGGGATAATTTGGTGGGCTATTTTCTAAATGGTATTGTCCAGTGAGCTTGAGGATTCCCAGTGCTTAAGATTTGGAGCCATGATGGGATATGTGTCCGTGGGAAGGGGGGTCTGGGAGATCTTGGATTGTCCCGCAATCCCAACCATGGCCCCTCCACTTGTACCCCTGCCTCACTGGTCTGCAGAGGGTTTCGTCTGAACAAAGTGTTCTACATCTAACAATGTTAGAGGTCTGTCTATTCCCTAAGGTATAAGATGGGGAAACGGGGCTGGGAAAGGGGTTTGCCCAGGCGAGTCTGTGTCAGAGCTGGAGCTGGAGGCTCGGTCTCCCCCCACCCCTGCACGGCCCCTTCCCCTGCCCCGCCTCCATGCTGCCTCTGGTTGAGAGCTGCTGGAGATTCCACAAAATCGCTTCTGTGCAGTTTGCCTCTTCAGCATTTTAAACATTGAGAACGGGCAACCCGTAAAGCTAAATAATTTAGATCCTCTTTTTCTGATGCTGTCACTTGTGGGGAAGATAAAAGATGGGTTTGTCAGGAGGGGTGGCAGCCATCCAAAGGCTCTGCAAGCACATTCCAAATCTCAGTGGAAGAGCCCAGTCTATCAATCAGTGTGGACCAGAGGTCAGCTTCATGGGTATCAATTAGAATTTTTTGGTCCACTTTGTGCAATGCAGCCTGACATTCTAATGATCCGCTTGGGTTTCCAAAGACTCTGTATTCTTGCAACCTAACTAATAACCATAAGCGCAGGTGGAAGCACAATAAGGGCTGAATTCCATAGTTCAAGAACAAGGCTAGAGAATTCCGGGAGCCCTTAATGAGGGCTTTTAGATGGCAGATGAGAACATGATACATTCTCTCTGTAACCCACTCTGGCCCAGATCATCTCCCTCCCACCACTGAACCCACTATTGTCCCGGGCGTCAGGGATGGCCTTGTTGTCATATCTCTGCCTCACTGTGCTCCCCAGCTCAGGGGCATCTGGGACAGCAGGTGACTTTCTTCTTCCTGGACTCGTTTCTGCTCTAGGCTTCAAGGCCACTCTGTCGCCTGCAGCCCCTTTTGTCTTCCTTGAAGGCTCCTTTCCCTTGCTCAGACCCTACCTCTTGGCATGCCACTGCACTCCATTCTCTTATCTACCTGCTTCATCTCTCCAGGTGACATCATCTTGCCCCATAGTTGGAACACCATCTGGGGCTGATGACAGCCTCTCTTGTTCATGGCCTCAGTCTGAACCTTCTCCCATGTCCCACCCCTGCCTACAGGACCGCCCACTTGCATCTCCTCTTGGATGGCACCTCTGTTGACTTTCCCTCCAAATCTTGCCCCCACACCTTGCCCCGCCCCAGTCTGACCAATCTCGACAGGGAAACCATCTTCCACCAAGTTGCTCAGGCCTTCATTCAAGGGATACAGCAGATCCTTTTCTTTTGCCACATCCCACATTGAATGCATCTGTAAGTCCTGCCAAACTGTCCTTCAAAAATAGATCTTGAACACCACCACTTTATACCATGTCTATAGCCTGTCCCCTTGGCTAATCATGTCAGTCCTTGCCTTGGCTACTGGGATGTTCTCCCCATGGGAGTCTCCCTGCCTCTGCAGGAGCCTGCGTGACCTTTCTCAGCACAAACCTGATCATGTCTCTCCTCTGCCACTTCTCCAGAGTCTTCCCATTTCACTTAGAACACGGTCCAAGCCCTTGACCATGCTGTGAGGTTCCTGCCTACCTTGTGGAGTCTCTTTTCACCCCTCCATTTACCACTCCCTGCCCTGTGGGTCTATTTTCTATCTCTTGAACATGGCAAGCTCTTCTTGTCCCAGGACCTTTGCTCTGGATGACCCTCTTGCCTGAAATGCTCTTACTCTGAACCTGCCATGGTCCCCTCTGTCACTTAGCTGCTCAGAGAGGACCTCCCCGTCCCCACCTGCCATTCTCTGTCATTCCATAGCACAGATCGGCACCTGATTTTACCCATTTGTGTGTTTGTTTATTGTCTCTTCCCATGTGAATGTGCTGGAAGGTGCTGTGTCGACGTCTGGTTTGCCTTGTGGGCTTGGCATTGAGAATGGTAGCCGGTAGACAAGGTGTTGACATGTTCTGATGGCTATAAAAGAGTCAAAAATCCACTCACAGCCCTAGTCTTCCCAAGCTCCCTCCCCAGATGTGATCCTTGCTCACATTTTCCTGCATTTCCTGCCAATCCTTTTGTGGACATTTACATATGTATGGGTGTATTTATATCGGACACCACATGATTTGTGTGTTTTGAGCTTCTTTTCTTGTTTTTTTTATGTAAATGAGATATTTCCATCCATACTGTCCTGTATTTCGGGCTGACCACCTAGGAAGGTGCCTAGAGGAAATATACCCATTTCGGCACATAGAGACCTATCTTACCCTTGGGAGCATCTGCCTCGCCCTCCACAATTAGTTACTACCCAACTATCAGGGATGAACGGGTTGTTTCTTCTTCCGTGGTTCCAGAACTTCACCAACACTTCCTTCCCTGGGTTGATGCTGCTTTTCAGCCTTCATTTTATCTTTCCCTGTGGAAGCTCCTTCACAATATGGCCCTCCCTGCAGTCTTTCCTGCCCTCCCCACACAGAATCAAGGTAGATGGTATCTTGCCCAGAATGCCAAGGATGCTATTTCTGGAACATAGTTATTATAACACTCCCTATCCCAACACAGTGTTTGAGAACAAAAAACGATTTTTTTAAGACTACAGAGTAACAGAGGATACAATGTATGGTAGGAAATAAGTAATTTAAAAATGACATACATCTTAGAAAACACCATATTCCTGATGATTTTGAGCTACCTCTACCCTGTGATCTCTTCATTCCCTTCCGACGTCTGTGGTTACGAAGCACATAGCTCTTGTTGTCACTTACTCCTCCCTGGAAATCCTCTGTCTTGTCCTCTTGGCAAGTCATTTCCTACGTAGACCGAGGAGTGGGGTGTGTAATGTGCACCTCGCAATTGCAATTCACTAGGGCCTTCCTTCCTTTAGATTCCGTAGCCTCCATAGCTTCAGCCTCATTGCTTTTCAGAGATCTGTGAAATGGTTGGGGCCTAAAAAAAAACCCACATTCTTTTTAAAACCCCACATTTTAATGGCTCCAAAATGTGAAAAGAAAAATCATAAAGTTAATAAGTGCTTAATTAAATGTCTACAAAATATCACATGGTGTCAACTGATTAACCACATCTCCACTCAACTCTTAAGGTTCTGTTTCTTATGTTCCCTAGGACGTGACTCACAGAGGTCTTAAGATGCCCTGGATCCCATCCATGCTCCAAAACACTAATTATCCAATAAAATATAAACGTGGCCAGGGACAGTGAGGCCTCCCTGACATCACTGCTGCTGTCATTGGGCTGTGACATCCCAGCGGTGACAGATTGGTGGCTTCCGTCATCCATAGGCATGGAACCTCACGGCTAACCCTTCTTCCGCCATTACGGTGGCATGAGTGTAGAGTGAATTATAGAATCACCTTTGCATCAGTCCCATTGATTTGATGCTAATGAAGCCCGGTTGCCTCCTTTGTTGACTGAGAAGAGGCTGTGTGGGGTCCCTTCCTACTGGCCTCTGAGATCCCCTTCCCCTTGGACTTTGTCCCGAGGCTTGGGGCGAGAGGTGGGGTAATGGGACATTTCCCAGGAGCAGAATCTGCAGGACAAAGCACAGATTTTAAACTGAAGAGCCTCCTCACTGAGCCAGTGTTTTGACTCTCTGCCTTGATGTTTACCCTCTCCCCACTTTTATCCAGGAGCTCAGTCTCCAGAGTCACCCTCCACGTCTGACACTCCCACCTCTTAACTTTTGGGGATTAGGCGACTCAATTAAGAGAACGTTCTATAGGCATTTTCTAAGCAGCTTAGGAAATGTAAGCCCTGCAGGAAAGAAACAGATGCAAATGGCCATTTGGAAGAAGGTTCTGGGCAGCAATTACTGACCTGGTTTGTTCAACTGCTGTCTTGTAAACAAAGCGCCAGGCAAAGAAAGGCATCCCCTGGCAGCTCGCAAACCCAAATGCTGAATTTACTCTCGAAGGGGCATCGTGACTGATTTTTCTCTCGCCTGACCTCTTGAGTCAGCGCCTTGCAGGGTCCCCTCAGCCCCACTCCACCAACGCTTTCTTTTGCTTAATGAAAGCAGAGGTCTCAGGGGCCCGCAGCTGAGCAGATGCCGAGGGATGCTAAAGGCTCTGGTTTCAAGACCGCATCCTCACTTCTCTTTCTTTCTCCGTGATCGGGTTTCCCATGGCTGTTACTCATCACGCCTGGATATTGCTCTAGGAAGGTGCTTTCTGCGCTGTAAATATTAGGGGAGCAGAGCCGTCCCTGAGACAGCAGAGGCCAGACGTTAGGAGATGTGCTGAAGGCAAAGGTCTGGATTAGGGCCTGAAAGGGCTTACCCTTGGAATTTACCATTCATATTTGAGAGGTTGAAAAAAAGCAAGTCGCTCCAGTTTTTAGGACAGAGTTAAGTTGCTTGTCTGCTCATCATCTTCAGTGATTCTCTATTGCTTGCAGCAGTGGGTCTCAAGCTTTAGAAAGCATCAGAATTACTTGGGGGCTTGCTTTCTTTAAACTCAGATGGCCCGGCCCCATGGCAGGGGTATCTGGAGGCAGGAGGAGATCACTTGAGAATTTGCATTTTTATCTAGTCCCTGGGTAACAATGTTGAAGCTGAGGCTGATGCTGTGGTCTGGGGACTCCTGCTTGGAGAACCACCGGCTTATAGCATGAGGGTGAAGGGCCTTAGCCGGCACTGGACTTTCTCCCTTACCTGGCCCTAATACGCTTTTCCGAATGGTTTCCAACTCATAAATTCTTTATTTCAGTCAAATGGAATGCTCCCACCTATACATGCTGATTTTGACCATTCCTCCTTCCTTCCCTTCCTCCCTCTCTTTCTTGCTCCCTCTCCCTGTCTTTCACCTTTTCTTCTTCCCTCCTTCCCTGTCTCCCTCCCTCCCTTCCTCCCTCCCTCCTTCCCTCCCTTCCTCCTTCCCTCCCTTCCTCCTTCCCTCCCTCCCTCCTTCCCTCCCTCCCTCCCTCCCTTCCTTCCTTCCATCCCAGCATCCCAACAGGAATCCTGCCTCCAGTCTGGTGCTCCTCCATCCATCCTCCCTGCTGCTGGGAGAAGAATCTTCCAGATAGAAATCCAATACTATGCGCTCCTCTGCTTAACCTCCTCTAGGGGCTGTGTTGGCCACAGGCAATGTTTGCCATCCTGGGACGGGGTGCGCGTATGATGTTTGTGTGCACCTGCAGGGGATGGGAGGGGTAAGGGATGTCTTGTTAGACCCACCAAGGGAACTTCCCAAACACACAAACATACAGTGTCTCTCAGGGACTGAGGTGGATGGTCCTGAGAATTTTGAGAAATTCTCAAAAGGAAGTAATACTCTTCTAAAATTCAAAAAGAAACTCTGAAACAAATAATACATTATATGTTAAAAAAAAAAAAGAGTAAGGAGATAGCAGGAGGGGAAGAATGAAGGGGGGGAAATCGGAGGGTGAGACGAACCATGAGAGATTATGGACTCTGAGAAACAAACTGAGGGTTCTAGAGGGGAG
>NC_138374.1:5242783-5293977 GCF_054177405.1 Leptonychotes weddellii
TTTCTTTTTACTGCAGTGAGAGAAACCAACTTGAGTTAGCTTTTGGAAAAATAGGTTTATTAGAAAAGATATATCTCTTAGGATCTAAAGAAAATTTGCAAATCCAGGTCACGGGAAGAGAGTTAGGGCATCCTGGGACTCCAGCTGTAAGAATTCAGGAATTCATTTTAATTCATTTTAATGCATCTCTCTTCCTCTCCTCTTACTTGGGAGCTTTTAGATCAGATTATGGATGCTGGTCAGCAGATGGATCAGTTCCCACCAATCAGGTGTCTACTAGGAAATCTGCCATGGTCCAGGAAAGACATGTTGATACAGCACCAAGACCCACAGACTCACGTTTGTGGGTAAAGATCATTCCCAGGTAGAATCATGAGTACAGGAGCCAGGCACCTGGGTTTGATTCTCATTGGCTTCATATAAGAGATTTGTGATTGTAAACAAACTGTTTAACCACTTAGCTTCCCCATCTGTAAAATGGAGCTAATGATAACCCTACATTATGGGGTTGTCCTGAGGATAACTATGTGTTTACGCATGCAAATACCAGTGACTACATCTTCCATATAAGTGTTTGGTAAGAATTGGCTCTTTCCCCCATTACTTCACCAACATATATGTGAAATATTTTGTAATAAAATGTTGGTAGATTTCAATAAATGACCACTCCTGGAAAACTTCACTTTTGTTGTTTTTGTCATTTCTAGCTGTGAATAATATACATGCTAAACTTCTTACAAATTTCAAACAGTCTTTGCTTTGAATAGAGTTCAGTGAAATTTGCTTAGTGTAAAATTGCAATCATGAAATATAGATTTGTGAAACCCTTTCAGAATGAAATCTCCCTGAAACGCCTGCGTGCAAGTGGTTGATAAGTCTGACCCAGTGGCATTGTCTCCTTAGAGAAAAGAATACGGACTTTGTCATCACTATGTGGGCAGCCAGCAATGAACACCTGCCTAAAAGAGCAGAACTGACTCTTTTTTAAACCTTTTAATTGAAGTGTACTATCTATACATAAAAATGCACATATCATAAGCATACAATTCCATGAATTTTCACAAAACGAACGCACCTATGTAACCAGGACTCAGATCAAGATGTAGAACCTGACCAGCCTCCCTGAAGCTCCCCTGTGTCTCCTTCCTGGGATCAACACACTGACTGGATGGTTGGCCTGTTTTGTGCTTTGTGCCAGTGGAATTTTGCAGTACGTACTTTTCGCGTCTGGCCTCCTTCACACATTGTGTTTGTGAGAGTCATCCATATTATTGCACGTTGTTGTGGTTCACTTATTCTCATTGCTGAGTAGAATTTCTTTGTGCAAATATACAATTTATCCATTCTATTGTTGCTGGGCATTTGAATAATTTCCAGTTTGGGGCTATTATGGACATTCTTTTTTTTTTTTAAAGATTTATTTATTTATTTGAGAGAGCGAGAATGAGAGAGAGCACATGAGAGGGGGGAGGGTCAGAGGGAGAAGCAGGCTCCTCGCTGAGCAGGGAGCCCGATGCGGGACTCGATCCAGGGACTCCAGGATCATGACCTGAGCCGAAGGCAGTCGCTTAACCAACTGAGCCACCCAGGCGCCCTATTATGGACATTCTTATACATGACTTTGGTTAAACATATGTAAGGATTTCTGTTGAGCATATACCTAGGAGTGAATTGGTGGCTCAGAGGGCATGCCAAGCAATTTTATTTTATTTAAAAAAAAATTTTTTTTAAAGATTTTGTTTATTTATTTGACAGAGAGAGACACAGCGAGAGAAGGAACACAAGCAGGGGGAGTGGGAGAGGGAGAAGCAGGCTCCGCATGGAGCAGGGAGCCCCATGCGGGGCTCCATCCCAGGACCCTGGGATCATGACCTGAGCCGAAGGCAGACACTTAACACTTAACACTTAAATTGCCAAGCAATTTTAAAGAGCGATTTTACTAATACACATTACTAGCATCACTGTGAGAATTCCAATGTCTCCATGGCCTCTCCAACACATGGCATTTTGCAGTTGATTTACTTTAGCCATTCTGATGGGTGTCTAATGGTTTTGATTAGCTTTTTCTTGATGATTAATGAAGTTGAGCACATTTCCCTTTGTTTATTAGCCATTAGGATATTTGCTTTTGGGAAAAGCCTGCTTAAGTCCTTTGCCCATTTTAAATTGGGTCGTTTGTCTTTTTCTTACTAATTTGTAGGAATTCTTTATATATGCTTGACACGAATTCTTTGTTGGGATGTATGTATTATAAATACTTTTTCCCACTCTGTGGATTGTATTTTCACTCACTGATATCTTTTCATGAATAGTTCTTAATTTAATATGGCTCAATTTATTAATGTTTTATGCATTATGAATACATAATAAATAATGCTGTTATTTTTTGTGACTTTTTTTTTTGCCTACTCTGATGTCATAACGATGTTATTGCCTACGTATTCTTCTAGAAGATTTATTTATTTTTACCTTTCACATTAAGATCCTGACCATCTGGAATTGATTATTGCATGTGGTGTGAGATAGGGGTCCAGATACATTTGCCCTGCCTCCTTGGATATCCATTTGATCCGGTCCCTTTTATTGAAAGAACACGCTTTTCCCCACTACATTATGTATCACGTTTGTCATAAATCAGGTGATGGTCTGTTTCCAGACTATTCATCTCCACTGGTTTGCCCATTCTTTCATTAGTAACACATTGTTTTAATTTTTGTAACTTTATGATGAGTCTTTATGTCCGATAGTGTAAGTTTTCCAGATTTGTCCTTCAAGATTACCTGGAATTTCCATATGAATTTTAGAATCGGTGTGTCCATTTCTACAAAAAAATCTTGTAGGAATATTCATGGGATTGTGATGAGTTTATGGGTCCATTTGGGGAGAATAGACATCTTTACAATAGAGGGTCTTCTATTCCATGAACATAATATATCTTTCCATTTATTAGTGTCTACTCTATTTCAATAATATTTAAAAGTTTTTAGTCCAGACATCTTGCACAGATTTTTTAAAGATTTGTTCCTAGGTTTTAAAAAGTGCTGTTATAAAGAATATAATTTAAAAAATTTGTTTTCTGTTTCTTTGTTGATAGTAAATGGAAATACAATCAAATTTTCTGTCCTGTTCTCTTACACCCAGACACCTTACTAGTTTCATTTATTAATTCTAATAGTTCTAAAAATTCTTTTGGGTTTCTTTTTTTTTTTTTTTTAAAGATTTTATTTATTTATTTGACAGAGAGAGACACAGCGAGAGAGGGAACACAAGCAGGGGGAGTGGGAGAGGGAGAAGCAGGCTCCCCGCAGAGCAGGGAGCCCGATGCGGGACTCGATCCCAGGACCCTGGGATCATGACCTGAGCTAAAGGCAGTCGCTTAACCAACTGAGCCACCCAGGCGCCCCTCTTTTGGGTTTCTGATACATAATCATGTTTTATCTCTAAATAATTAGTTTTCTTTTTTTTCTTTCTAATCCTCTGCATTTTATTTTTTTCTTAACTTATTTTACTGAGTTGGGCCTCCAGTATCATGCTGAATAAAGGTGGTTGTAGAAGGCACTTTTACTCATTCTGATCCTCAGAGGGAAAGCTTCTACTGTTTTACCATCAAGAATGAAATTTACAGGGCACCTGGGTGGCTCAGTCAGTTAAGCGTCCAGTTCTTGATTTCAGCTCAGGTCAAGATCTCAGGGTTGTGAGATTGAGACCCACGTGAGGCTTTGTGCTGAGTGTGGGGCCTGCTTGAGATTTTCTCTCTCTCTGTCCCTCTATCTCTTCCCCCCACCCACTGCTCATGTGCTCACTCACTCTCTCTAAAAAAAAAGAAATTTGCTCTGGATTTTCTTATACCACTTGTCACATTATTTTTACATCTTCAAAATGTTTGTGTTATTTTTTTCTTTTTTCCTTTGTTAATGCTGTATATTATGTAGATTGGTTTATTAAATGTTAAACCACACTTGCATTCCTGCAACAGACCTCACTTGATCTTGATGTATCATTCTTTTTACATATCACTGGCTTTGATTTGCTAATACTTTGTTTAAGATTTTTACATTTATGTTCAAGAGAAAGACTGCTTTCTAATTTTACTGTCTTGTAATATTGTTTTCAGGCTGTCATAATTTGTATTTCTTTTTTTTAATTTATTTTTATTTATTTATTTTTAAAGATTTTATTTATTTATTTGAGAGAAAGAGACTGAGAGAGAGAGCACATGAGAGGAGGGAGGGTCGGGAGGGTCAGAGGGAGAAGCAGACTCCCTGCCGAGCAGGGAGCCCGATGCGGGACTCGATCCCGGGACTCCAGGATCATGACCTGAGCCGAAGGCAGTCGCTTAACCAACTGAGCCACCCAGGGGCCCCTGTATTTCTTTTTTTATACTGAGGTTAAACGTATTTCATATGTTTAAGAGCCATTTCTAATTTTTTTTTTTCCTGTGAACTACCCATTTGTGTCCTTTGTCCATTTTTCTCTTTGGTTTTGATCCCTGTCTTATTGATTGTAGGGGCTCTCTGTGCATTAAGGAAATTAATTTTTTGCCTAACAGATGAATGTTCAATATCTTTCTGCCAGTTTGTCATTTATCTTTTGACTTTGTTTGTAGTATATGTTTTTGTCACCATGCAGCAGAATATTCTAATTTTTCATATAGTCCAAGTTTTCAGTTTGCCATGACTTTTGGATTTGCGGTCTAGCTCTGAAGGGTGTTCTTGCTCAGATTATTAAAATATTCCTCTTTTCATACTTGTAAGGCTTCATTTCTTACTGTTGAAGTCTTTGATTACTAGCATTTGTATGGAACAAGGAACATAATGCATTTTTGCTAAAACAAAGATAAACTATAGTATACTTAGACCTAAAAAACTAAAAAATAAGTTCTCCCAGAGCAGGACTGAGCCCGTTTTCTTCACGACCCTATCCTCATGCACTTTCCTTCTATCAGGTAGAATTTGAACGGATCTTTCAAAGTGGCAGTCACCATTTATTAAGGGTTAGAAAGGCAACATTTTTAAATATCTTTCTTCTGTTTATGAGGTACTTCGTAGGTGCTTCTGTGCAAACTTGGTGTTGGGTGCAGAGGACAGCCGGGGAGACAGCAGAGTTTCCTGGGCTGAGATATGGCTCTCTGGGAAATTCTGGAGGGGCTCGTTCTCCCTGAGACTCCTCAGAACCAGGCAGGGAAGCAGGAGTCTGCACAGCAGAGCGGCCCCTGGAAGAGCGGTCAAGGCAGGGGCAAACCAGGACTATGGGAGGCCCCTGCGTGCTCAGAGGTGGGCAAAAATGTAGTGTGAATGTAGGTATATTTCTGGAGCAGAGGCTGTTGACAAAAGAGGCCAGATCAGGGCCCTCCTCACAAAGCCAATCGAGGTTGTCCTGGCCACCATCTCCAGCAGGGTCGTCCTCTGAGGGTTCCGGGTGCTGGCTCTCCAGCAAGGAGCGCATTGGCCTGACTCCTTGTCCTGCTGTACGTGGTCGGTGCCCCCTTGTTTTGGTAGACAGAAACTTGAAGTCTTGCGGTTATTTAAGTCTGGGGTCTGAAGTCCCTCACCTCCACCCCCACAGCGATGTCCCTTTTAAGTCACTGGTAGCGAACGGTCCTGCACAATGTGGTGGATGGAGGGTCAGCCCAGGTGCTGGGTCCTGGGTCCTGCCATCCCAGGTCCCCTCGCTCATCTTCATCCCAGGAGGCAGAGGCTGCGCTTCTTCTTGTAAGCCAGGAAGAGAAATCGATACTTGTTTGCATGGCTTAAATAGAATGCTAATGATGGGAGAGAGGGCGTGTTCCTTATTCACGTGTTGCCTCCTACCTGGGCCTCCTCCCAGGCCGAGCCACAGGTGATTGCCCCGGCCCACTGCCCAGAGTCTCTGCAGCAGGCGGGGCCAGCCCCGTCCTGGGTGACTCGGGCCCCAGGGCTCCCAGCCAGCCCTCCTGCTCTCCTGAGAGAACCCTCGCTCTGGTGAGTCTCATCTGCCCCTTGGTTTGCAGTGAGGTTGTGGGAGCCCCTGTCAGGGTGAAATGAAGGATTTCTGTCTCTGATAAGTGATCACTCACCCTCACTTCTAAAAGAAGTTTCAACGTCCCCAGAAGGATGTTGTGGGTCTGGAGCCCGGTGCATTGTGCTCACCGGCTGCATCTTTGAATAGCCTTTACCTTTTGGATCCCGACTTCTTCAAAAGGGCCTGGCGCCAAACCCAACATTTATTTCCCTGACAGTCTCCTGCAGGCAAGCACATCTATCTTAATGGAAGTAGATAAAGCTGCGAGCCAAGGACGAGTTTGTGTCGAGGGAAGGCTTGGGACACGGCATCGAAGCTGCGGTCTGTAGATTCACTCTAGGCAATGCAGTGGGAAGATGTTTCTGGAGTCTTGGTAAAGATTCTGCTATGGCTCAAATAGTCTTACTTTTCTTTCCTTTTATTTTTTGTTTTCTTAAAAGATTTATTTATTTGAGAGAGAGCGAGAGAGCATGAGTGGAAGGGGCAGAAGGAGAGGGAGAGAGAGAATCTCGAGCAGACTCCCCTTTGAGCGCAGAGCCCCACGACAGGGCTCAATCTCACGATCCTGAGATCGTGACCCGAGCTGATACCAAGAGTTGGACGCTTAACCGGCTGTGCCACCCAGGGGCCGCACTTTTCTTTCCTTTTAAATGAGATCAGGTTAATTTGAGAGACAGAAATGGGAAGTGTGGAGAAGAGCACAACTGGGTCCGGTGAAATGAAACATGAAGGAGGCGCGAGGACCTCCCTGAAGGAAGCGCGAGGACCTCCCCGAAGACCACGGGAGGGAGACAGTAATATGGATTCACTTCTCATAGGAAGGGGCATTCTTGTTGGGTTTCTTATTTCTTTTCAGTCAGATGCCTTTGGTGCAACCATAAGAAATAGCACCCTTGAGAATGATTTTACAACAGCTCACAAAACCCTTTCCGAGATTTCCATTAGATAAATCTCAGGAATATCAGTGCATACTTTCAAGTTTTCAGAAATTCAGTAAGAATCCTATCTAGTCTCTAAATTTTCTAATTAAGTTTTAAAGTAACTCCTTTTATTGCCTAAAAATCATTGAGCCTTACATTAGAGTACCACGAAATAGAACTGTGCTAACTGGGTAATAATATATGAACTTCCGGGGGTCGATTTCAATGCATCTGACTTCGGAATCTTCAAGAACAAGCAGGCACGTTGGGAAGTTCCAGGAGGAAATGATGACAGTGCATAAAGTTCATGGTGCTATTGAAAATGCACATAACTCTCCCCTGATTGACACAAACCTTAATAAAGTCCCTGCCCTAAGGAGTTTCTGAGTCTGCAGGCATAAAGTATGCTGTGCTCAGGAATTAAAAGAAGGGAGATAATGCGGCATAAACCAGGGTCTGCAATAAAGTAGAATATGATTAGTGCCGAGCTCGGCAAGCCGGGTAACACCAATAGTCGCGGAGAGCTTTTGCTTTATTTAATTTTTATTTATTTATTTATTTTTTAAAGATTTTATTTATTTATTTGAGAGAGAGAATGAGATAGAGAGAGCATGAGAGTGGGGAGGGTCAGAGGGAGAAGCAGACTCCCCGCCGAGCAGGGAGCCCGATGCGGGACTCGATCCGGGGACTCCAGGATCATGACCTGAGCCGAAGGCAGTCGCTTAACCAACTGAGCCACCCAGGCGCCCGCTTTATTTAATTTTTAAAGAAATATTTCTTTTAGATGCACACTGTTGCCTCTGGTTCACAAGGATTACAATGAATCACTGAATACAGCTGCCCCACAATGCACTGGGTCACCACCTCAAAAGAAGCATCATTTTCTTTTTGTTGGTTTCTTTTGATTCTCGTGGGGGACAATTACAAGATTGTTCATTGCAATGTCGTTTTGGAGAAGTGTTTATAACGCTCAGCTGTTAGGATTGGCTGTGCTGAGACCTGAGACTCCACACCTCCGATAAACTCCCTCTGCTTGCATTTTCCCAAGACACACTCTTCTCTCTGTTCACCCTGCCCTCTACGTCTAATTTTTTATTTCCACGCCTCTTCCCAAAACTTTTTGCAGGATACAGACTTGGTTCATACCCCTCTCGTGGTCTGCTGCAGGTCGGTTTGCATCAGGCTGTGGAATCCTCAGAGGAAGGGCCAGTGTCTCTTTTGTCTCTGTACCCGACACAAAGCCTGGCACGGGGTGGGGTGGGTGCGCTTTCCAGGCTCTGAGGAATAGAGAACTGTGCAAACTCCTTCACAGAAACACAGTTTATTGTAAGAATTCGTGTTACAATAATGGAGGCAGGAATCTCACTGGACTCCAGGAAGAGCTGCTTTTTTTTTTTTGCATCAAGTGCCATACTAAGAACAGGTTCTCTTATTACTCCAGAGCCTTAGGCGTTCCTAGACTTGCTCCTTCCCAAGGCTGCCCGTTGGGTTCTGCTCCCCTGTAGCCATGATTTTTCTCCTATACCACCACCCCCAAGCTGGGGATTAGAGGAGGTTCCTTGATCCCCTCTGTGCCCCACGACGACTCCTGGACAGTTTTTTCTTCCCTCTTTGCACAGCCTGGCTGGACTGAAGTGCCTGCCACTGTCTTGGCCATGCATCCCTTTCCCCAGCTGCCAATACCCACAGCACGCATCATACCCTCCAGCTTAGCACCCACCCAGCCCTCCTTCTGCCCGCAGGCTGCTCTCTTCCCTCTTCCATCTTCCTGTGCTCACCCCTCCACCTCCCTCACAGACAGCATGCCCCATGTTGCGCTAGGAAGCAGACACTGTGAGCTACAAAATCTGTCTTCCCCACTCTAGGCCCCCACATATACTCTGCCCTTTTCCATCAGAATTCCAAGACTCCTGTCCCCTTGGATACGTGCCCTGTAAGATCCCCATAAGTGTGGGCCAAGCCTGTGAACAGGAGGGAATATCATTCCCACAATGAGGATACTCATCAGTTGAATTTGAGTTAATCAAAAGGATGATTGTCTAGATGGGCCTGACCTAATCTGGTGAACCCTTAAAAGGGTCAGGCCCTCCCTGAGGTCAGAGACGTTCTAACATGAGGAAGAGCCTTTGTGCTGACTTCGAAGATGAAGGGGTGTTGTGGCGAGGATCTGAGAGCAGCCCTCAGGAGCTGAGAACAGCCCCCTCCCCCCCCAGCCAACGAGGACCTCAGTCCTACCACTGCATGGAACTGATACCTTTCTCTTCCAACCTGAGTGAGCGTGGAAGAGCGCCTCAGGCTCCAGAAGAGAACACAGACCTGCTGACAGCATGATTTCGGCCTTGGGAGACCCTGAGCACAGAGCCCAGTTGAGTTTTGCCCAACTTCCAACCTTCTGAACGGAGGTGCTCCACTGTGGTGCTAAGGGCTGAGTGTGTGCTTATTTGTCACACAGCAACTGAAAACTAGCACATTCTCTCTCTGGCTGGGGCAGCTTGCCCACCTCTGATCTACGGCCTGAGCCTCCCTTTCATTCCCCCCCCACCCCCCGCCTTGTCAAGAGTGTCCTTCCTGTTGTTCCTCACACTGTAGCTCGTATGCCACTCATCTCTTCTCTCCTGGGCTGTCGCCACCAGCATACAGATATGTCCCATTTAAAAAATATTCTCTCTTGACCACGCATCTCTCCCAAGATCCACTCCAGGGCTCTGCTTCCTTTCGTGCAAAAGTGCGCACCGCCCCCAGCCCCCAGCCTCACCCCTCCACCTGCTGTGGTCTGGGGTTTGTTCTCGGCAGGTCAGCAATGCAGCACCGCTCTGCCTGGACGGCCCGACCTCCTAGCAGTGGAGGACAGGGCACCTCCCTCTTTTTTAGCTGAAAAATGCCATTTTCTCCTGGTTGGTTTCCCTCCCGTCACCGGCCACAGCTTTTGGGTCTGCTTTGCTGGTCAACCTCCTTCACCGAACCCAGCCCTGACTCTGCTCTGTTGTCTCTCACACACTCGCACAGCTGTAACGTCCCCGCTGTGCCGAGACTTCCAGCTACGTCTCCCCCGCCACCCCCACCCCCCATCCAGGCTCTCCTCTGGGCTGCTCTTGTTTGCCATCAGTTGCCCACTCGATGCCCCCTTAGGGTGCATAATACACATCTCAATCTGCACGTGTGTAAGTGACGTTTTCCACCTTCAGTAGGGTCCCTCCTCCCCTCCTGTCCTCCCTGCATGTGCTCCCTCGTGCTCTCCCTCCTTCCCCCCTCCTCTCTGTGCCAACTGAGTCCTTCCCGCCGACCAGCTAGCTCTTCAGAGAGGCCAGCCATGTTCTCGCCCAGTGGAGCTGTCCTGTGTCCTTTACTTCAGACCCTTGGGATTTCCAGCATAGAACTCTCTGAAACTTAAAAGTAATTCTTATGTTTTCCCCTATTCTTTTTTTTTTTTCTTCTTGCCTCCTGAAGGGCATGGATTCAGTCCAATTTCTTCACTATTCTATCTTAGCCCTGAGCACGATGCCTGACACATAGGGGCCCTCAATTAATGTTAGCCGAATTAAAAAAAAAAAAAAAGAACAACATCAATTGTTGGCTTGCTATCTTTCAAGCACAGATATTCCATTTGATCCGCTCAGTAAGCCCATCACGTAGGTATTATGATCATGAATATTTAAAAGGTAAAGAAACCAGACTCGAATGGGTGAAATAATCTCCCCGAGGTCATGCTCGTGTGGGCGGGCATCAGGCCCTGATTCTGGGCTGCCTCTCAGTCCTGTGTCTGGCTGGGAGATTCATCCACTCACAGGCTATTGAGGGGAATTAGTGATAATGACCAGCGAGTAGGTTGCAAAGACATAGAGACACAAAAAGGGAAATGGACTTCGACGTGATTGTCGAGACGGCAGGGAGGCCGGACGGTGGTATTTAGTTTCACCAGCACCTTCGCCGTGGCCACGCAAGGCCACATTAGCCACCTCGGCTTGCGCTTGCCTGATGAAGCTGTCGTGTGCGAGGCTGGATTTGCTCGATTTCAAACAACGGGGGAGCTGCTGGGACCAGCGTCTGGTGCTTTTAGGGAGGAATGTGGCCACAGGGCCACATCAAAGCTGCCAGGACTCTGCTTCCCCTCCTAGCGGAGAGTGCTTGCACGGGGATGGCTCCTTTCTCCTCCCTTTGTTTTCTGTTTCCAATTTGTTCAAATGACAAGGAGCTTTGAAGTGCCTCAAACCAGCCCAGCGCAGGGCCTGGGAGCCCCGAGTGGTGAGAAGTGTCCTGTTTCGCTGGAAACATGCCTATTTTCCAGATGCTAATACAGAAAGACATTTTTTAAAGCAGAGCTGGGGGCTCCTACAAGGAGAGTGTTTTTAGGGAGAGTGACAGTAAATTGATTGATTTACTTAGTTTGGAAGATGTATACATGTTTCATATGTGTGTATGTGTGACTAAGTATATATATTTTTATATAAGTATTTTACATATTTGTCTATTTAATTATTTTATAGAATATATATTTTTCAAAAATATATTTTAAACCTTGAGTCTAGAGTCTTATTCCTAAATTTATAATTGAGTCAACACAAAGATGTCTTCACTTTAATATTGAATTGGATGACTTGGGGGGGTGAGAGCAAGGGAAGACCACTTTGAAGTCATGTGGGAGGCAGAGAAAAGGAAGAGCAAAGCCAATCTGCGTGCCAGAGTAGATGTGGGACAACATTGGCCATTTCTATGTGAGATGGGGGAGGTTGCTGTGGTTTCCATCAGCCGACTTCCCCAGGCTGTGAAAGGCAGGTCTCTTCTTTCCAAATGTATGCAGAAGGCCTTTCAAGCAGAGTTGAGGGTGAGGGGTGGCTGGTAGTACACACCCAGATTTGGTGGCTTTCTATGTAAGACCCTCCTGCCATCGGGCCCTCCCTGTCCATCACCTCATTCCTCCATGGGAAGTTATGTGGTTTGGAGTCAGGAATGTGGGCTCTGCTTATGTCTCACGTCTGGCTCTGGCTCTTTCTGCCTGTGGGCCGTTGACAGAGTCACTTACACCGTGTGCAGTGGTGGGACTGACCCCTTACCTAACTCACTGGGGGCCTCGGAGACTAGATGCAATGACATTCTCAATACTTCTGGACTAGCCCTGCCCCTTGACGAGTGCTTGGTGGAGGTGGCCATCAGGGGTCATTTTTCTTTTCCTACATCTTAACCTTGTTTGCTGCTGACATGCTCTGAGACCTTGGGAGAGTCACTTTTGGGACGACAGTCTGCCAAGCAGGGGCGGGGGGCGGGGTTCATTTAAGCAACACGGCCCGTGTGTCGACAGTGAGGCAGGCACTGGTGGGACTCAGTCTCCCTGTTGCTGGGACTAGCCTGTGCCCCTCTGAGAGCCAGGCTTCTTAAGCACATTGACAATTTTAAGGCTTGCTTGTTGACTTGTGTCTGGGACGGAGGGAGGAGAATGGCACCGTGGAGGGACTTTGTCCCTGCTGTTGCCTCAGTGGAGGCCACCCTTGCTGCCTGGTAGGCCTTGGCCTTTAGGACCCATGTCTGGTCACCACCTCGGGTCCACCTTCCTATGCTCACCGCAGTCGGGTAGGGTTTTCAACGTTGTTACTCACAGGGTTGCTTACATAGGCCAAATGACACTAAAAACGCCCAGTTTGGATAAGAATGTCACTGCTGACACTTGATGATGTGTTTCCAGATTTCTTCTGAGTGTGGAGCTCTGCAGAGCCTGGTGATTCAGACCCCTGCCCCCACATCCCCTGGAGCAGACAGCTGTCTGTCTAAACCACAGGTCTCCCCCAGAGTGAGTGTGCCTCATCTGGAGACACTCTGGTTTGCCACAACCGGGATAGATGGGGGCCAGGGATGATGCTGAGCACCCCACAGTGTGCAGGATGGCCCCCCACAGAGAAGGCTCTGGCCCAGAGGTCAGCAGTGCTGAGGTGCAGAAAGCCTGTTCTAAGCTCTCCTGCTCCTTGTTCCCACATTCTGGCCCCTGCGTTGGATGGTGAGTCACTTGAAGGCAGGGACTGAATCTGGCTGATCCTTAGTGAGCGTCAGTGGAATGAATAATACTAGCATGTATCTTAGTGTATTCGCTGCGTTGCCAACTTCTCTGGTCTCTGGACCAAATAGTGTCACTGGAGGCAAATGAGCAAAGACGCCAGGACACCCTGGGCTGAGCTCACAGGTTGCTGGGCAGTGCAGGCTGCCCTCCCCACAGCCCCCTCTGCCACACCCATCAACGGGCCCCAGGCCCCGGGCCACATGCTGGCCACACTGACTCCTCACTGCAATCCTCTAAGGAAGGGGCCATGATTGTCCGCCTCGTAGAGATGGGAAATGGGTTCAGGAGGTCAGAACTCTTCTGTCCACAGTTGGACATTAGTGAGCGTGGGAGCCCTGCTTTTGGCCATGTATCACTCTTGGTCAAAACCCCAGTGAAGCCAGGGCAGGACTCTACGTGTATTGCCTTGGATCATTTGACTGTTCATCTGGAGTGAAAGCGGGGGCCTCGGGGCCCGTTCTATCATATGGTGGATGGTGGATATGGGGGTACGTGGGGGACGTGCTGTGGGCCAGGGTCTGCGTGTTTGGCCACCTACAACCATGTTGCTGGCTGAGCTCTCTCCGGGGTGTAGGGCAGTGCCTGGACAAGTCCAGGGGCCTGCTGGTCAGTCTTTCCGCACCACCAGAGAGAGGGAGGAGCCACCCTGAGCTGTAGTTCTTGTCGCTTTTTGTGGTGCAAATGCTCCCACATGGCCAGTACATCAACGCGATGCCACTGAACCCAAAATCAGGAAGATGTGCAGATGCTTGTCTCTCGCTCATGCTCCAGCACACCCCTGCGAGTGGCCAGGAGGAGTGAGCTGAGTCAGACCCCCGACTCGCTGGGAAGCTCTGTTTCTGCAGAGGGAGAAAATGCAGCCTCACATGGGCAGATGGCATAATGTGCATTTGGTAAATTACAAAAGGAGGGATGCTCCTGGTGCTTTTACTGCCCTGGGTGGGGAGCACTAGCAGCTTTGTTCTGTGATGTTACTGACTCTCAGATGGGTTATAGGGCTCTTTGTGGCAGGCTCTAGGCATATTGGCTGCAACCATGCAATGGATGCCCGTTAAAACTGAAGGTGACTTCGGAATCTAACATAGTCCCTATCTTCAGGGAAAGGACAGCAACCACAAACAGCTCCTGCAGATGGCTTTGTGCCCATTTGACAGGTGGGGCGGTCTGCATATCAGCAAGGTTGCTTGGTCTACCCAGGGAGGCACAGGTACAATGAATGGAGCCAGAATTCCCATCCGGTGTGTCTGGGGCTGTTCTGTCTCATGCAGAGACCAAACGGGTTCTGTTGAGAAGACTGTCTCCCATGGCTCCAATCCTGGGGTAACCCTTTGGTCCTTCTGGAAGAAGAATGCAGGGAGCATCAGTTAAAGTTGTCCCTCCTGGGAGCTTCTGGCTATGGGGCTTCACTGTTACTGTGCTGGGGGAGTGGAGGGCGGTGGCCAGACGAACCCCTTTGGGTCTAGGAAGCCGTGGCCGCTGACAGAGCACACGCTGGGGAGAAGGGCCTCCTTCCCTCCCACCTCACGGCCCCTCTGGGCTGTGCTCAGGACAGTGTCAGGGTGGCCCTGCCCTCCCTGCAGCTTCTCCTGGGCAACCTGCCTGCTCAGACAGAAGGGAGAGAAGCCAGCCAGCATCTCCGCTGGGGGGCGCCCCTCGGGCTCTTCCACTGCCAGGAATTCAGGCTGCCTCGTAGGCCTGAGGTCTTTCCTGACCGTTTCCTGATTGCAGGGAACCTTCCGGAGCACAGCTTTTACCCTCCTAATTCAGCTCTCAGTGGGGGTTTTCTTCTCACTTAACTTCCAAATTTACACCTCTCCAGTCTCCCTGGCATCCTATCTGGAGGTGTTGATGGGTGCTTAGCGGGCCGCAGCGGGAGCCTGGGGAGGGGGCCGGCTCCCGCATCCCCGCCCCCGGCATCTTCACCTGCCGCCTGCCTGCCCTCCGGCTCTCCCTGCTCTCCAGTCACAGCCAGGCATGGTTTCTCCCAGAGAGTGTCCTTGTTTACTTTGCAGCTGCGGTTCCAGGAGGTGACATTTGTCAGTCGCATCCAAGCCTCATTGCCCTGCGCACACTCTGCGGTTCCCCGCAGCACAGAGCGCGAATGTGTTTGCTTTTATGGTTTTCGGCGGGACCACGGCATGCCCCAGTCCCACCTGATCCGGAGATTTTCATGAACTGGGCAGCGGTGCTGGAGTGTGATCGCTCGCAGGGTCTCACCCACGCTCCCAGGCTCGCCGTGGAGCCCTGGAGAGCGGGCCACTGGCAGCTTCGCAAATTCATAACCACGCACCGCCTGCTAAGGTATTCAAGCCTCACCCATGTTTGAATGAAATACGGTGAATTTTCATCGGGATTCGGTGAGCAAGAAGCCCGCGGTGCTGCCATTAAGCTTAATTAGAGGGTGAGGCCCACATTTTGGAACGGGGGGCAGGCTATGAATTATATCATTAAGGCACTTTTCATATTCTTTCTTCCACATCTCCCAATTCTTTCCTGGGGGTTCCGGTATCTTTGACTACACGTGTTGACTCAATTTTTTGTCCACTCTGAACATGTCTTTGAGAGCAGCCAAGGTAAAAACCAGTAGATCATGCTAGTGTCCTGAAGTATCTGCAGGAGTTTCGATGCACTTTCCACACAGGGTTTGTAGGACCTGTAGATACTGTTCTAGAAAATTATACTGCTTGTGTCTGTAAGCTCTCTGAGCTAAGAACTTCTTTTTTACATTCTTAAATGGTTGAAAAAAATAAAAGACAAATGTTTTGTGGCATGTGAAAATTATATGACACTCCCATTTCAGTGTCCATAAAGTTTTAGTGGAACACACATCTAGGTCCACTTGTTTTCACGATGTCCCGCGGCCCCATCTGTGCTGAGTTGAATAGTTGTACCAGTGACCATGTGGTCTGCAGAGCCTTCGATATTTAATCTCTGGCCCTTAGCAGAAATCCTTTGCTGGCCCACGTATGGAAGAGCAGGTGCCTGGGTGGGCATAGCCTTGGTCCCTTGGCTCTCGCCAAAGACCTGCTGTGCTGGTCTCTGATTCAGTGATAAGCTGTATTTTTGGTGTTGTCCATGAGGTAACTCTGGCTTGAGACTTTGGCCCTCCGGTGTTGCTGAAGGCCATAGCGAGTCAGAAGGCCACGTGACTGTGTCCATTAAGGCAAAGTTGAGAGGCCTCCAACCATGCATTGAGAGTACTGGCCCCCTTATTATTTGCCATTTATCACCGTGCCTTGAACGTTCAGCTAAGTAAAAAATAGTTTGCCAATGACAAAAATCAGACCCCCCCCAAAAGCATCATTTTCTTCCTGACCCCCCCAAAAGCATCACTTTCTTTTTGAAATCTTCTCTCATCCCCGTCAATAGAATTAATTACGTTAATTCTCTTTTTTTTAAAGATTTATTTATTTATTTGAGAGAGCGAGAATGAGAGAGAGTACATGAGAGGGGGGAGGGTCAGAGGGAGAAGCAGGCTCCTCGCTGAGCAGGGAGCCCGATGCGGGACTCGATCCTGGGACTCCAGGATCATGACCTGAGCCGAAGGCAGTTGCTCAACCAACTGAGCCACCCAGGCGCCCCGTTAATTCTCTTAATTATTGTCAGATGCTCAGAAGTTCTCTTGTTGAACTTATCACACTCCACTGTAATTGCTCCCATGTCCTGACTTCCAATTAGATTGTGAGCTTTCGCGAAGTCAGGGCTCGGGTCCTCTACTACCCTTTGTGTCACTACTAACTGGCTGAGTGCCTGATATACCAAGTGTGGAAATGTCTTCTTAAAGATGAATAAACCAGCACGGGGTGATGTACGGAATTGCAGAATCACTATATTGTACACCTGAAACTAATACAATACTGTGTGTTAACTACCTGGAGTGAAAATAAAAACTTAAAAAAAAAAAAAGGTGAATAAAAGGACATACCTCTTGGGAAAAAAAAATAGTTTGCCAATGAACTAAAGTGGAAAATTAATTTCAGTTTTCCTCCTGTTGCAAGTAAATGCAGAAATTAAAAATGAAGGCTCTGCTCATGGGCATGTTTTCATCTCAGGCTGAGTCTTACCCACCTTGTCTGGGGGGGCCCTTGCTTCTTTCATTCGGGAAGTAATTCTTGCTGGCCAGTGAGAACTGTCCAGTGAAAAGGGGAAAATACTCTTTTATGTGTGGCTTCGCTCAAGGATTGTTTGGGGAAACAAATGGAGCGGTTGTATAGAAATATGACATTTATTGTTCAGAGCAAATACTGTACAATTAACCTTCAGACAACCTAACTTCACATAAGCTGCTGTCCTGAGAAGACCTGAAAAGAACCAAAAACTTTAACAATCCAAACATCATGCAGGTCTTCAAGGTTCTCATTTCACGTGGTTTATCAAGTATGGATAACATACTGCTATATTTCCCCTGAAACTGTTGAGGGTCTAATTTCAGTAGAATTCCCACCACCTATTTTGAGTATGACCAGGAGCTGTTAATAAACTCTAAGAAAAATATTCTTGACTTGCTTACTCAAGGAAACCAACTCTAGATTATGCTATTATATTAAATATCCTAATTTTGCCAGTTGGTATCAGATAGGAATGAGGTAAGGCTTGTTGGTTGATTGGTTTTTTTAAGCCAACGGGTTGGTGGTTAGGTACAGAAGAGATGATTCACTGCTCTTGATACCCACTTTCAGATCAGTCCCACCAGCACTGACCCAGTGTGACAGTTACAAAACTGCCAGGTTCTGGGCAGAAGGCAGAAGGAGAGGAGGGAGGGTTTGGGGATTGTGGAGGGGAGCTATTCCAGGGTGGGTGGCTTTTCCTCGCTGCCCTCAGTTCTGTTCCCATGGCAATTCTGAGCAGCATAGTGAGAGGCATGATGCAAACACAGGATGTTCCCTTGTTGACTGAGAAGTGACAGAGGACAGTGATGGCCTTTGGCAGAAGGGATATCAACTGTCCATATCCAAGCTCAGCCATATGGGGCCGGTTGATGTAAGGACAAAGCCTCATGTGGATTCCACCACTTTAGGATGGATGCTCGTGATAATAGAGCATTGGAAAATGTTGGAAATCTCTTTATTGGTTACTTAAAAGATTCGAGAAAGCAAATAAATCAGGAGTGATTTTTCAAAATATTTAACAAGTGTTGGGCACAGGCCCTGACCTATAAGAATAAATGTGGTTAGAGACAACTGTTCCAGGCGTACCAGAGAGTATGGGCCAAAAATATCAGTGGCATATATCCTTTTTAGAAAAATTTCTAAATAAATTACCAATTAAAAGTATTTCTGGTGCAAAGGGATGAATTTCAGTTATGTAGAAAGTTAACTTTTTCAGAGGGCCACATGTCCCAATAATTCAGGGTCTCTGCAGGCACGTGGCCCTCACACACCCCCAGGTGTGGGCTGAGCTGGGTCTTGGGCATTCAAGGTGCATGGCACAGCCCTGGGAGACCGGCTCTGTGTGAGTGCTGACCAGTGTGAGCATGGGAAAGGCAACAGGAAGGATGCCAAGGGTCACAGAGTGGGGGACCCAACTGGGGCGGGGTAAGGGGTTAGAAAATGTGGCCCGCAGTGGTTCAGAGTGCTAGTAGCCAGCGCTGGGCTGGGCAGGGAAAGGAGAGGAGAGAACACAGACAAAACCACAGGGACAGTAAGAGGGTGTGCAGTCAGTCTGGGGAATTTCACCAGCTCCTCGTGGTGGATGAGAGGAGGCTGGCCAGATGGGCCAAGATCGCGTTACAAGGAGTCTCATACGTCATGCTTCAATGCTTGGATTTCATCCCGAAGACAATGAGAAATCGCTGAAGGATTTTTAAGGCGGAGGGGATGGTTTGATAAGGTTCAGGTTTCTGTTTTAGAAAAGTACTTCTGACAGCAAAACTGGAGGCAGGAGCCCAGTAATGAAGCTGGTAAAGTAATACAAGCATGAGATGATAAAAACCTGACCCGGGATAGTACCCATTGGGGATTAATGAAAGTGGATTGAACCAGGGCAGAGCAAGGAGAAACCTGGGTAGACACATCACCTCAGTCCAGTTTGAAAGGGGATGGGCTCCTGATGTGAAGGAAGACGGGTTAAGCGAGGCATCCGGGGGTGCTAGAAGGAGCAGCCCCCAGACCTGGCCATTGGCTGGGGGGTTGGAGGATGGTTCTAAGTTCTAACACCGTCATTTCCCGAGACAGAGGACTTGGAAGAAGGAGGGGTGGGAGAAGTCCTGTGGAAGCTGCCTCCCCGTGTCAATCTTTGTTCTCTTCTGATGGTAAAATTCATGCCTATTGGATGTAGGAAATTTGGAAAGAGAAAACCCAAAGTGAAGGGAGCAGTAAGAGGTTGCCCATTCATATGCCACAGTCGTGAGAAGAAATCAGTTGGAACTACATGTGTTAACATTGATGAATCTCAAAATGTTGAGCAAAAAAAAAAGTTCTGGCTTGATATAATACTGTCAACATACATTTGACAACATCCAAAACAAAACCACACTTTCTAAAGAAATCATACATTCGTATGAATAGAGATCATGGGAAAGATGTATGCCAATTCAGGGCAATGTTTATCCGAAAAGGGGAGGGGTAATTGGGGAAAGATATAATTAGGGAAAAGACATCAACTGTTTTGATAACATTTAATTCTTCAGCAGTAGTATGTCATTGTACAATTTGTTATACATTATACCTCTATGTGTCTGAAATATGTCATAATTTTTTAGTCATCAAAAGCCCATCACCCCAATCCATTCTTTTAACATATTCCTAGGAACAACCCTGCACTCCTCTCTCTCTCTTTTTTTAAAAGATTTTATTTATTTATTTGACAGAGAGTGAGAGCGCACAAGCAGGGGAAACGGTAGAGGGAGAGGGAGAAGCAGGCTCCTTGCTGAGCAGGGAGTCCATTGTGGGGCTCCATCCCAGGACCCTGGGATCATGACCTGAGCCGAAGGCAGACACTTAACCATCTGAGCCACCCAGGTGCCCCGCTGTACTCCTCTCTTATCCAGAGACTCTACAGAGATGCCCAGGCCCTACAGCCCTGCCTGCTCTCCTCAAGGTCAGGGTTTCTGGCTTGCACACAGGTACCTTGTCTGGGGTCACAGTTGGGGGGTGCACCAATGTGTCCATGGTATTTGACCGTCTTGGCTTCTTCGGAATCTCTCATGCTCTTCTTTTTAGAGATCACATGACAGATTGAAGAAATAGGGTGTCTGAGTTGCCACTACTAATTAAGAATCCACAATCCATGATTCAACCCACTGAGAATGACCTTGAATGACCTTGCCCCGGAAAAGGTTGTCCCTGCCCTGGGAGAGAAAACACACCGCCGGAGGACCCAGTCCTGCTGTTAACAGTAGGCTGCTGGTGTGTTGTGCTTAGCTGGTGTTCCACAGACTGGCTCCTAAATTGGATTTCATTTTCAGGACCAGGGTGAAATGAAGAAATAATTTCACATACTGTACATTTATTGAAATCATATCAAAATAAGCAATGAAGGAAAATTTCTCTTGGTAATATAATTTCAAGGATCATTTCATGAGTTTGCAGCTAGGAAAATATCAAGGTGTGATAACCATGAGGAGAAACCGTCTGTGGTCTATTTAGAGCATAAAAGAAGAAGACGGATCACCTGGTTGCCTCTGCTGAGTCCTTGCAAAGTCTCTCCTTCCTGTCCCTGCTTCCTCCGTTTTCGTACCTCTTTGCTACCTGCTGTTGATTTTTTTGCAATCTTCCATATCCCAAGTCAAGTATCATCTCTTTATCATGATAGGGGAGCTGAAATTATTATTATTGTCATTTTGGCCCATGCATTGCTTTGACTAAGTGCCAGGCAACCAGCTGGTTTTGATCGTATCGGAAAGCAAAGATTCATTTATGATCTGATGCAGGCTGAGCCAGACATTTTTCACCAATTTGGGTTAACCTGAGGATGACTCACTTCACAAATTTACAGGCATTCACCAAAATTGTATAATTTCACAGAAGTTTTATGGCAGGTTAAAATGTGAAATTGACTCAGGCATAGACAGAGTGATATCTTTGTGAAATGTAATCATTTCTCTCTAAGAGCGAGCAACTTCTGAAGTGAACTAACTGTTCATGTAGATAGAGACTTCTATCTGCCTGCTTCCGTCGGCATCTCTATGTGATGCTGATTTCACTTACGTTGACCCAAGTGTGAATTTGAAGGGTCTGATGAGCTTATTTTCAACAGTGTAGGATGAGGCACGTAAGCTAATGTGTCAATCTCCTCTAGTTTCATTTCTGCGAAGCTGGTGCTTGGCTACTGCCGTATTTTATGTTTTATTTACCACTCTCCACCTCCTACCCCCCGAAAGCCCAATCCATTTATCCTGTACACATTCAAGGTTAACTCAAAGTCAGGTTGTGAATTAGTAAGAAATGAAAGGCTGATGTGCCAGGTGGGACTGGCTCTGTCACCACCCCCAAAACTTCCCTTCTTTAATTTTCTGGTTCTAAGGCGGAGTTCTCAGATAACGTACAGATGATGTGGCTCGGGAGAGGTTGCTTCTTTTGTGTGGACCACAATCAGACTGTCTTTCCCTGAATAAACGGAACCGTGAGCGGGAGATTTTCCAGTATTTTAAGGCTCCCGAGGCAGGCAAGAGCTGTGAGCCCCATGCTGCTGGCGTTCCCAGGTTCTCAGATGCCTCTGATAATCAGCGTCCTCTGCTTGCCTTCCTTCCCCATCTTCATGCCCACTTGATTGTGCTGCACGTTCTGCTGAATATCTCAGCGAGGTGCAATCAGCAAGAGGCGTCATTTGAAATAAAGGTGTCTTTGACTTTCATGCACGTTTTGTGAGACAAAAGGGAAAACAGACGTATTTCAAAATCTGGGAGTTTAGAGCTTAAAACGTACTGTATTGTTCTTGCAGTGTTTCTGAAGAAAACTGGTAGCAGGGAATGGGGCTGGGAAGGAATCTCTCATTATGATAGTTAATTAACAGTAATTTTATGTCAGTAAATTTTTGAGTGATTGCTATGTATCTTGCCCTGTACTGCGTGGAATTTTATTATTATGTTTAATGGGATATCACATACTTGCTGCAAAGCACACAGATGTTAGATGTGTAGCTTGGTATATTTTTACATGTGTATCTACTCCTATAATCACCACCCACATCAAGATAGAACATGTCCAGTAGGTCAGGAGGCACCTTCACATTCCCTCCACATCCATACCTACCACCTTCATACCTGCCTCACCAAGGTAACCACTCTTCTGACTTCTACTGCAATAGATTACTTTTGCCCATTGAACTTGATGGAAGGGGAGTCAGGCATCCTCTACCTTGGTATCTGGCTTCTTTTGCTTGACAGTATGTCTGAGATTCATCCATGTCCTAGCGTGTTTCAGTGTCTTAGTAGTGTTCCTTTTAATAGCTACATAGTGTTCTACTGTATGAATATACCACTATTTGTTTATCTGTTCTATTGTTGGTAGACATTTGAGTTGTTTCCAGTGTTTGGCTGTTACCAACAAATCTGCCACAAACATTCTTGTTCGTGCCTCCAGTGGACATGTTCATCCATTTCTTTGTGATATATACCTAGAAGGGGAACGGCTGCATCATAGGGTCAGCATAGGATTTTGTTTGTTTGTTTTGGTTTGTGGATAACATCCACCCGTTTTCCAAAGTGCTTGTATCAATTTATCCACATACTAGTAATATATGGGAGTTGTGGTCGCTCCGCATCCTCTTTAGCACTTGGTACTGCCAAACCTTTAAATTTTAGCTTTTTAGCAATGTTTTCATAATTTAGTTGTTCTGAAGACTAACGATGCTGAGCACCTATTCGTATGTTTGCTGGACACTGGATATCCTCCTTTATGAAGTACCTTTTCAAGTCCTTGGCCGAATTTAAAAAATTATGTCTTCTGTCTTTTCCTCATTGATTTGTAGGAACTCTTTATATACCTAGCACAAAGATATGTGTATATAGATATCTTTTCTCCATCTGAGGCTTGATTTTTCATTCGCTTAATGGTGTGTTGTGATGAGGCAGTTCTTGATTTTTCTGAAGTCCAGTATATCCATCTTTTCTTTTAAAATTAGAACTTTTTGTACCTTTTTTTGTTTTTGTTTTTTTGTACCTTTTTAAAGAAAAGTTTGCCTGCCCCGAAGTCATGAAGGTGTTCTCCTGTGTTTTCTTCTTGAAGCATTATAGTTTGACTTTTCTTTTTTAGGCTTATAATTTATCTGGAATTGATTTGTGTTTATGGTATGAGGCAGGGGTCAAGATTTGCTTGTTTTTTCCCCCTAAGCTGATGTCTGTTTGGCCAGAGCTCTTTACTGGAAATATTTTCTTCCCTCTACTACCTTGTAGTGGTTACTGTTTCACACGTTCTCTGTAACTTAATTCTTGTAATAACACCCAAATGCATCTACTGGTTCTACCCCTATCACACATATGAGAAACCTGAGGCTCAGAGAGATTAGATAACACATCCTGGCCATGCAGCAAGAGTTCAGGGTTTAGAACTTCACTCTCTGCCTTTGCAAACACATGCTGCATTTCTTTTCATGCTGAGTAAATGGTCTGACCAAGTGGGCAGGGAATGCTACACAATCAGACTGCAGGGCGGGTGGATTGCTTCACATCTCAGATGAGTGTCCTTTACCGCAGTGTCTCTTGGCGAGACTCAGTCCAGACTCAGGTCAGAGCAGACCTGGTGGTTTCTCAACAATGGAGAAGTGAACACTGGTGCATCCTGAAGAAGAATCTGGATAACTGGGTTCCACCCTTACAGAGAGACATCTGGATAGAGGACCACTTGTCCAGTCTTCCCCTCTTTGCCAGGAAGACTTCCCTGACTGAGCATGCCCGGTTCCGTTGCAATTGTGTGTCCTCAGGTTTTATGGAGGAAGGTTCTGGACCAGTGTAGAGATGTCAGGATGGAGGCTTCTGTCCTGGGACTGGCTTTAACGAAGACAAAGGCAGACTGCATTTAGTGCTACCATCAGTCCTTGAGGCACTCGGGGGTAATAAAGGTGAGCCCTTCAGTCAGCAAATATTTATTGAGTATAACCATGTGGTTCCAGACACTGGCAGTGAACAAAAGAGATGGGGACCCCTGTGCCCAGGGAGCTTACACTCAGAGAAGAATATTATTTTAAAGGTGCCTCAGGCAGATGTACGGGGAGCTTTCTCACTTAAAGATCAGCTGACCTCCAGCAAAGTCCTTCCCTCCAGTGGCAGTGGCAGGCTTCTCCACTGTCACAGGCATGTGAGAACCCAGTACTTCCAGGCTGTGACCATAGGCAATCTCCCAATCCCTTACCTACTTTCTACTAATTTCTACTTTATCTCCAAAGATTGAAAAACAGAAGGACCACTTGATGTGTCTTGGAAGGGCCTTGGAAGGGTCCTCTCTCGTTCTTGAACATGAATTCAGTTGTAGGCATTACTGTTTGTGCTCATACCACCGACCAGGTGACACACAGCTGTCCTCGTCATCATTCTGAAGACCTTTTCAAAACCGCCTTCAGCAAGAGTACAAGTCCCACCTTATCAATGAGGAAATCAGTTTTGGACTTAATCCTACAAATCACTGGTTCCTCTTCTGGGCCTTTTTCCAGTGGACATTATATCAAATGATCTCAAATGCAGCCTGAGGTCTAAGACACGAATTTGGACAAATTGTGCCTGGTGTAGAATCCTGTGCTCCTTGGATCTGCTGAGATATAGCAGGTTGCATTTAACAAGGTTGTTTCCATTTTCTCTTATTGATTTTCAGTTTTTCTGCCACATTTTTTTTTTTTTGCCCAGGTCCCCCCCCCCCCATAATACTTTATTCCATGAATTCAGTCCAGCATGCATTTATGAGGTATTTACCACATGACAGACTATGATATGTACTGGAGGAAAAATGAATGAATAGGACTCAGTACTTTGCGCAAGGAGTTTCCAACCTACTGTTGGAGGAACCCATATAACCATCAACTATAGTACCAAGCAAAACAGAATGAACCCACATAGAGGGGCTGGTAGCAGTAAAAGTGTTTACTAGTTATTAAGCATTTATTATGCACACTAGGCACCCCATTTGCATGTTGCAAATGTTCTCTTTAACTTCAGGGCAACCCTTCAAAGTAGATTTAATTATCCCTCTTTTACAGAATTGGGGCTTGGAGGGGATGAATGACACACTCAAGGTTTTGCAGCTGGCATATGAAGATCAAAGACTTAAATCCAGGCCCACCTGGCTGCAAGACTGGCTCTGCCCTCCCCTCCCTGCCCCTTACTCCAAGAGGGAGAAAACAGAGGAGGGCCAGATGAATTCTAATTTAGAGAATTTAGAGAAAGGCAGTGACACTGGAGATGTTTTTAATCAAAAATTTTTTTACTCGGAAATAACTGGAGGTTCACATGTATTTTTAAGAAAGAATACAGACATGCCATGTACCTTTTACCCTACTTTCCCCTGATGGTAACATCTTACAGTGCCGGGGGGCCCCTGGGTGGCTCAGTCGGTTAAGCCTCTGACTCTTGATCTCAGCTCAGGTCTCGATATGAGGGTCTCCAGCTCAGGGTTGTGAGTTCAGGCCCCGCGTTGGGTTCCATGCTAGGCGTTGGAACATTTCCATCCCGTAAGGACCCCTCCTGTTGGCTTTTTATAGCCCCACCCACTTCCCTCTTGCTCCCACCCCTCCTTAATCCCTGGCAAGCATTTACCTGTTCTTCATTTCTATCATCTTGCCGTGCCAATAATGTTATATAAATGAAATCAAATAGCATGCAGCCTTTGGGATGGACTTTTGCACTCAACGTGATTAATTCTTCAGAGATTCATTCAGGCCGTTCCATGTATAAATAGTTCATTCCTTTTTAATGCTGAGTAGTATCCCATGATATAGATGTACCGTGGTTTGCTTAACTAGTTGCTCATTGAAGAACATGTGGATTTTTCCCAGTTTGGGGGATATTATAAATAAAGCTGCCGGAAACATTCATGTACAGTGTTTTTGTTTGAACACAAGTCTTCATTTTTCAGGAATGAGTGCCCAGGAGTGCAATGGTGTGTTGTATGGTAGTTGCATGTTTAGCTTTTCAAAACACCGCCAAACTGTTTTCCAGAGTGACCACCCCATTTCACATTCTCACCAGCAATGTATGAGTGATGTAGTTTTTCTGCTTCCTTGCCAGCATTTGGTGTTGTCCCTGTTTTTTTATTTTAGCCTTCTGACAAATAATAGAGTGATGTCTCACTGAGTTTTAATTTGCATTTCCGTGATGGATAATGATGTGGAGCATCTTTTTGTGTGCTTATTTGCCATCTGTACATGCTCATTGGTGAAATGTATCTTCATGCCTTTTGACCATTTTCTAATTGGATGGTTTGTTTTTCTTACTGCTGAGTTTTGACAGTTTTTTATATATTCTGGATACTGGCCCTTTGTTGGATAGGTGGCTTGCAAATATTTTCTCTCATTTTGTAGCTTGCCTTTTCATCCTCTGAACAAGGCCTTCACAGTGCAAAATATCTTGATTTTGATGGGGTCTAGTTGATTAGTTTTTCCTTTATGGGTCATTCTTTTAGTTTAAGTCTAAGAACTCTTTGCCTAGCCCTAAATCCCACAGATATTATCTTATTTTTCCTAAAGTATTTATAGTTCAAATTTTCCATTTAGTTCATACCTCATTTTGAGCTAATTGTTGTATAAGCTGTGAGACTTAGTTCAAGGATAGTTTTTCAACCTTTAAGTGTCCAATTGCTTCAGCACCATTTGTTTTAAAAGATATCTTTCCAGGTGCCTGGGTGGCTCAGTCGTTAAGTGTCTGCCTTCGGCTCAGGTCATGGTCCCAGGTCCTGGGATCGAGTCCCGAATCGGGCTCCCTGCTCGGCAGGGAGACTGCTTCTCCCTCTCCCACTTCCCCTGCTTGTGTTCCCTCTCTTGCTGTGTCTCTCTCTGTCAAGTAAATAAATAAAATCTTAAAAAAAAAAAAAAAAGATATCTTTCCTCCACTGAATTGCTTTTGCACCTTTATCAAAATCAGTTGGACATACCCGTGTGGGCCATTCTACTTCATTGATATAGGTGTCCAGCAATCTGCTAGTGCCACATGGTCTTGATTACTGAAGGTATATCATAAATCTTAAAATCAGGTAGGTTGGTTTCTCCCAGTTTTTTCTCCCTTTAAAAAACTGTTTCAGCTACTCTAGATCCTTTATATTTCCACATAAATTTTATAATCATTTTGTCTATATTTATAAAAAGTCTTGCTAGGATTTTGATAGAAATTGTGTTAAACCTGCATATCCATTTAGGGAGAACTCATGTCTTTACTATGTTGAATCTTGCAATCCATGAACATGGAATGTCTCTCCATTTATTTATATCTTTGATTCCTTTCGTTAATGTTGTGCCATTTTAAACACACAAGTCCTGTGCATGTTCTATTAGATTCACACCTAGTATTTAATTTTTTGAAGCCATTATAATGCATGATACTGTAATTGAGCTTTTGCTATCCATGTGTTCATTGTTACTATACATAAATACAATTGAGTTTTATATGTTTATGTTGTCTCCTGCAGCCTTGTTGAATTTACAAGTTGTAGGAACTATTTTGATGACATTTGGGGGGATATTCTGTAGACAAACATGTCATATATAAATAAGGACAATTTTATTTCTTTCTTTCCAGTCTGGTTTTTGTAGTAGGGTAATACTAACTTTATATAATAAACTGGGAAGTATTCTTTTTTCTGGACAGAATTGTGTAGCGTTGATATTAATTCTTCTTTAAATGTTTGGTAGAATTCTCAAGTGAAACCATCTGGGCCTGGAAATTTGGGGGAGCAGAGGGTTTTTTTTTTTTAAGATTTTATTTATTTGACACAGAGAGCAAGCACAAGCAGGGGGAGCTGCAGGCAGAGGGAGAAGCAGGCTCCCCGCTGAGCAGGGAGCCCCATGTGGAGCTCCATCCCAGGACTCTGGGATCATGACCTGAGCCAAAGGCAGACGCTTAACCCACTGAGCCACCCAGGTGCCCTGGAGGAGCAGAGGTTTTAATTATAAATTCAATTTTCTTGATTGCTATCAGGCTAGTCAAATTATGTATTTCATATTGGGTGAGTTGTGGTAGTTCGTGTTTTCAGGGAATCGGTCCATTTTATTTCAGTTGTCAGATTTATGTGTGTAGAGTTATTCATAGTATTTACTTATTATGTTTTTAATGCCTGTAAGGTCTGTAGTGATATCTTTCTAGTTCATTCCTGTTATTCGTAATCTGTTTCTTCTCTCTTGTCTTATTAGAAGTTTGTCAACTTTATTTATACTAACTCTGTTCTATTGATTTTCTCTATCGTTTCTTTGTTTTTGACTTCATTTATTTCTGTTTTACCTTTTTAATCCCCTCCTTCTGCCTCCTTTGGGATTACTTTGCTCTTCTGTTTCTAGCTGCTTGAGGTGGTAGCTTAGGTTGCTAGTTTGAAACTTTCCCTCTTTTGCATTGTTTGCATTTAGTGCTATAAATGTATTGCTGTAACTGTGTCTCACAAATGTTGATACATTGTATTTTTATTTTCATTCAGTTCACTTTTTTATTTCCTTTGAGATGTCCTCTTTGACTCATTGATTACTTAGAAGTACATTGCTTAGTTTCCAAGTGTTTGGAGATTTTCCTGTTCTATCCCTTTTATTGATTTCTAGTCTGATTCCACTGTAGTCAGAAGACACACTCTGGGGCGCCTGGGTGGCTCAGTTGGTTAAGCCACTGCCTTCGGCTCAGGTCATGATCCTGGAGTCCCGGGATCGAGTCCCGCATCGGGCTCCCCGCTCAGCGGGGAGTCTGCTTCTCCCTCTGACCCTCCCCCTTCTCATGCTCTCTCTCTCTCTCTCTCATTCTCTCTCCCAAATAAATAAATAAAATCTTTAAAAAAAAATCTTTAAAAAAAAAATAAAAAAAAAAAGAAGACACACTCTGTATGATTTCAACTCTTTTAAATTTGTTGATGTTTGTTTTATGGCTCAGGATACGGTATATTCTGGTGCATGTTCCATGGCTGCTTGGAAATAATGCGTATTCTGCTGTAATTGGGTACAGGGTTTTATAAATGTTGATTAGATCCTGTTGGTTCGTGGTTGTGTTCAGTTCTTCTGTATCCATGATGGTTTTGTGCCCAGCTCTTCTACCAACAGTTGAGAGAAGGGTGTTAAAATTCTCTAAGTAAAATTTCAGATTTGTCTGTTAATCCTTTCAGTTCTATCAGCGTTTGCTTCCCATGTTTGCAGCTCTCTTGTGCAAGCCATGTTCAGTTATGATTCCCATGTCTTCTTGGTAGATCGACTCTTTTATCGTTATGCATTGTCCCTCTCTTACTCTGGTAATTTTCTTTGAAGTCTACTTTGTCTGATATTAATATAGCTACTCCTGCTTTCGTTTGATTAATGTTTGCATCCTTTTACTTTCAACCTGCCTATATTGCTATATTTGAAGTCAGTTTTTTGTGGATCGCGAATGGTCGGGTAATATTTTATAAACCACTTTTACTTTGTATATTGAGAACACCAGCATTTAATGTAATTACAGATACGTTAGGGCTTAAGTCAGCCCTTTTATTTATTGTGTTCTGCTTTTTCTCTCTGTTTTTCATTTCTCTTTTTTCTGTTATCTTTTCCTACCTTCCCATGGGTTACTTGAACATTTTTTATAATTTCATTATGATTTAACGCTAATGTTTTTCAGTATGTCTTTGTATAGCTTTTTTAATGGTTATTCTAGGGGTGGGGTAATAGGTGTACAACTCTAGGCATCACATTATGGACATACATGATATATACACACATAATATAGATATATATCATGCATGTACTATATGTGTATGTACGACATCATGTATATATACTATTTATATAAACACACATGAGATATAGTTATATATCATAAAATATGTGCATGATATATAGAATGTATCATATATTTATGTGTATACTTATGTATTTATACATCTCATATATGTATGTAATGCAAATGCACAAATTAAAAGACAAGTTTGTGGATTAGATTATAAAACATGACCCAGCCATTTGCTATCTACATGAAACTCACTTTAAATACAGCAATCGAGGCAGGTTGGAAGTAAAAGGATGGAAACAGATATATCATAAAAACATCAATTGAAGGAAAGCAGGAATAACTATATTAAGTAGCTATATATATAAAGTCATAGTCTCTTGTCATCATTTTGCCAGTTCAAGTGAAGTAGAGAAACTCTACCTCCCTGTACATTCTTTTCCCTGCCCCCATTTATAATACAATGGTTTAAAATACTTCCTCTACATACATTTAAAACCACATCAGACAGTGTTGTGATTTTTGCTTCAACCATTAAACATAACCCACAAAACTCAGGAGGGAAAGAAAACCTATTGTATTTATCCACACTTTTGCTCACTGTGTTCTTTCTTTCTTCCTGATGTTCCAGTTTTTTTTTTTCTTTTATCTCTTCCTTTCTGTTTAGAGAGAACTACCTTTAGCATTCTCTTAGGGTAAATCTGCTGGCCACAGATTTTCTTAGTTTTTTCTTTTTTCCATCTGATTTCCCCTTCATTTCTGAATGATATTTTCCCAAGGTATAGGATTCTGGATTGAAAGTTCTTTTTTTTTTTTTTTTTTAAGCACTTGAGTAATGTTGTGTCACTTCCTTCTGGCCTCCATGGCTTCAGGAATTCCAATAAATGTATTTGCCAAAGGGAGAAAAAGAGAGAGAGAGAGTGCTATTTAAATACTGTGAGAAATGTCTGCCTCCAGGTTCCTCAACCACCTTGGCATCACGGGCAATGGAGAGAATTCAACATGAAACTGTCATAGCATATTGATAAGAGTAAGTGAATAGTTTTAAAGGTTTCCTTATCAGTGACCAAACAGAGTGAGGCATTGGTGTCATTCACTTGGCCAGGTGTACAGGTCATGATGCCTTCTTTTACATAATAAAAGGTCAGGGACAAGGAATAAATTAAGACCATGGAGACACCTTAACCAAGAGCAGTTGGGGTATTGGAAAACCAACCATATCTTGTGCATTTTGTACCCAAATGGTAGTTTATGAGAGATTTTTACTGTGCTCAATGTCATCTCAGTTCCCATAGGTCCCATGGGTCCCTGGGGGGTGGGGAGCTGGCTCCTGATGAGAGAGATCAGAGGAGGCTGGGTGTGGCGAGGGGGATGAAGGTAGGAGTGTAGTCACATCCTCCATGATGTGGCAGGAGAGTGGAGGTGGAGGTGTATTATGCTTGACCTCAGCTAGGCTATGAGTCACTTTCAGACACAGGATAACAGGCACCATGTCTTTTAAATAATGGGTTGGCATTTATCTCTTTTAGAAACGACTGTAGTGTTTAGAAGTCGTTTGCCCTTGTCAGATATGGGAAATCTACTCTAGAAATTGTCTTCAAAATCCATCACCCTGCCAGTGCTGATCAGGAAGGAGGGAAAGATACCAAAATATCCAGATAATTGAAGGTGCCCCACTCTTCTGGCCATGCATGCTGTGGGATCAATAGGGCAAGGCAGGGGCATTCCACCATCTGGGAAAGAACGGGTTTCAGAGTAGCTCTCCCAGGCCGTGCTTTATGCGATTATTCACTCCCTTCAGTCAGAAAAAATCAATTCTGCTCTAGCATTGCCTGGTGGCTCTGTACTTTCCCTTCCCTGATTCCATCGTTCTCTTTACATTCATTTAAGATAATCTTTCTAAAACCTCCACTGACAAAGGGGAGGTGCAGAATGTCACATATTCTGTTGACTTTGTAAGTGGAAATGAAAATAAAACTCAGTGTGCTTTCTTGGTGGAAATGTGTCTTGTGATTCATTTTTGTTAAGTGAGGTGTATGTGAAGCCCTGCAGGGTGACAGGTGTTATTTGAAATGATGACCCCCAGCAGGGGGATGTGGTATGGAGAGGAGATTGGGGCCGAATCCTGGAGGCAGATGATTGACAGTCTGGGGATGGGAAGTTGACTCACATCCAATGATGGGCTTTGCCGGATCCAAAGAACACAGCAGATTGTTTTCCTGTGACACCCATAGTCACGGTCTTTGAGCACCTTCGGATGCACGGTTTCAGACCGGCCAGGGCGAGTGTGAGTCACAGAAGCCACCAACTGGGGCCCTTGGGTCAGGTTCATCCCACAGATTTGGTTGGGCCCAAGAGTGTCTTATTGTTTACTTTGAATATTAAGAAAATTGGGAGATTTTAAATAAAAATTCAGGCATAGAGTTTCTCTTTAAAAACTGGATCGGGCAACAGCAGTCCCGTGCTTCCATCAGCTGAAGTGAGGGGCACTCAGCCCCGAGGGGAGGCTCTCGGTTTAGCCCAGCCCCACCCAGCCTGCTTTGCTCTTCCATGGCACCTGCTGGCTTCGGTTGGCATGTCATCTTGGGATGCTGGCACAGGGCCGAGGGGAGAGGACAGCATTGAGCCTCGAGCCAGCAACTCACTCAGTCCTGTAGGGAAGGTCAAAGCGACACCAGCTTTTGGAGTGTCCTCTACCACTTTCATTTGAGAAAGGATTTTCTTGAAAGTAATAGCACTGCTAATGAAAATTGATTTTTCTTTCCGACAGTTTACTTTCCAGAGAACAAACACAGGGAATTCTTAAACACATGCGCTAATGGTAGATTGCACAGGTGTGGGGAAATGAAATCCGTGACCACCAGGGAAAAGCACGTTAGTGTTGGTCAGTATCAGGAAATGGGTTCATAGCCAACTTTCAAATGGACTGAGAGAGGGCGGGAAGGGCCCCTCTGTGTGGTCAGCCTGCCCGCAGTGCCCCTGCTCTATTCCCCACTGTACCTGTGCCCACAGCTGCCGGAGTCCTCATCACATTGTATGCTGTAAAACTGTCTGTGAATGATCCACCTCCCCTTGCAAAATGTCAACCCCTTGACTGCCTAGTAACATCTCACATTTGCTGCGTGCAGAAGATGTGCCAGCTCTAGTTCTGGGCTCTTCATCTGAACTGACTCTGCAGGTCTTCTCGGTGACCCTTTGAGACAGGTGTGTGTCGCATCCCCATTTTTCAGATGAAAGAACGAAAATGCAGAGACACTTCATTATTCACCAGCAGGCAGAACTGACAAGTTTGAGTGTTTACAGATTTGTTGAAGTGTGTCTAAGCAGTGTAGCACTTGAATGATTTAAATTTTATTACAACTACTTTATGGAACTACATCGTATACATTATAGTATAGATTACATACTTGTACATTTTTATTGCTGTACAGAGTTGTTTACACAAATCACATATATGTAATTTATGGGTGATTTAAGGGATGTTCAAGGGCAATTTGAGACCAAATGGTCCTTCCGTTTTTTCTTTGAGGCGCTCAACAAAACCAACAACACCCATTTGCCAGATTTTGTGTTTCATTTTTTAAACAACTAAGCGCCAGTGAACATATACATCTATTTGGGGGCACATGTGGAATTGGATTTCATTAGTGAAATTGATGGGTCATAAGATACATACATTTTAAATTTTGATAGATACATTTCCCTCCCCAAAATGCTCTACCAGTTTACGTTTGAGCCAAAAGAGTAGACAGAACCCACTTTCCCACACCCTAACATTGGATTTTTATAGATGTGTGTATGTGTGTGTATGGGTATGTGTGCCAAACTAAGAAAAAATAAGGTATCTTGCTTTAGTGAGGTGAAATTCACATGACAAAAAATTTAACCATTTTAAAGTGGACATGGAAGTGGCATTTGGTATGTTCACGATGTTATGCAACCATCACCTCTGTCCGGTTCCAAAACATTTCATCACACTGAATGAACACCCTGGACCCCTTAGCCACTTCCTATTCATGCCTCCTCCCCATCCCAGGTCTTAGCACCTGCTAATCTGCTTTTCATCTTTGTGGGTTGACCTGTTCTGGACATTTCCTATAATCTGAAGGGAATCATATAATGTATGATCTTTTGTGTCTGGCTTCGTTTGCCTAGCATGATGTTTTTGAGGTTCATCCATGTGGTGGTTAGTGTCATTGCTTCACTTCTTTTTACATCTGAGTATTTTCCATTGTATATACGTGCATATAGATATAATCCATTGTATGATGTACAACCATTTGTTTATGCAGTTCATTTGTTGATGGACATTTGGGTTTTTTCCACCTTTTGACTGCTGTGAATAGGATTGATACAAATGTTTGTGTACAAGTATTTGAGTAGCTGTTTTCAATTCTTTTGTGTATACATATACACATGTACATACATACGCAAGTACATGTATATGACAATATGATCATATGATAATAATGTTTAACTTTCTGGGGAACTACCAAACTGTTTTCCACCGCAGCTGTACCATTTTACATTTCCACAAGCCATGTATGAAAGTTTCTATTTCTTCCCATCCTCACCAGTACTTGTTACTTTCTGGGTTTTGGGGGTATGTTTGTCATGTTTTGTTTTGTTTGGGATTTAATTATAGCCATCCTTGTGGGTATAAAGTGGTGTCTTATTGTGGCTTTGATTTGCATTTCCCTCATGACTGATGATGTTGAGCCTCTTCTCATGTGCTTTTTGGCCATGGTATAGCTTCTCTGGAGAAATATCTATTCAAGTTCTTTGGCCATTTTAATTGTCTTTTTGTTGATGAGTTGTAGAGTACTTTATATATGCAGGATTCTGGATTTATCAGATGTATGATCTGCAAACATTTTGTTCCATTCTGTAGATTGTCTTTTCACTTTCTTGATAATATACTTTAAGGTATAAGGTATTATTTTATTTTATTAAATGTTGTTTTAATTTATACTTTCCAATTGCTAAAAAGCTCCAGAATTTTTTAATTGAATATTATCCCGTTGTATTTATTTTTCTGGGAAATCCATGTTCAAATCATTTACTTACTTTTATAAAGTGTGTTCTTCTAATACCATCATTGAAGTTAATTTTATATCCTGTATATTTTTCCTTTTAATGTTTTCTTCCAGTCTGTTGCTTGCCATTTAAATTTTTTTATTATTTGCTATTTTATTTTATTTTTTAATTTAATTTTATTATGTTATGTTAGTCACCATTCATCATTACATCATTAGTTTTTGATGTAGTGTTCCATGATTCATTGTTTGTGTATAACACCCAGTGCTCCATGCAGAACGTGCCCTCCTTAATACCCATCACCGGGCTAACCCATCCCCCCACCCCCTCCCCTCTAAAACCCTCAGTTTGTTTCTCAGAGTCCATAGTCTCTCATGGTTCCTCTCCCCCTCCGATTTGCCCACCTTCATTTTTCCCTTCCTACTATCTTCTTCTTCTTTTTTTTTTTTAAACATATAATGTGTTATTTGTTTCAGAGGTACAGGTCTGTGATTCATCAGTATTACATAATTCACGGTGCTTGTCATTTAATTTTGTATGTGACAACATTTGTCATATAAAAGTTACTCATTATTTCATACTTCAATTGTTAATCTTTTATGGTCTCTGGATATTTTGTCTTCCTTAAGACTTCCAATATTATAAAAAATATTCTTTTATTTTTTTAATTTCACTTTTTTTACATTTACACTTTTAATCCATTTTAAATTTAGTTTTGTGAATGGCTTTAAATAGGGCCATAGGATTATCTTATCCTTAAATGGATTACCAGTACCAATCCTATTCTCTTTGATTGGTAATGTCTTGTTGATAGTAAATCCTCCAGTGTGCATAGGTGTCTTACTTTCTGTTTTGTTTCATTGCTCTTAACTGGGGCCACACTGTCTGAATTGTAAGTTTTTATATGTATCATGGCAATATCACACTCTTACTGTATGTTCTCAAAATTGACCTGAGTATGCTTTATGTATTCTCTCTTCCACATATATCTAGGAATCACATTTTCAATTTTTTATTTCATCTTTCATTTATTTATGGTCAATTTTTTAAATTAAATTTGGAATATATAAATTAATTTAGGCAGAATTGACTTTCAATTTTGACTTCTTCATCCAGAAATGTGGCATGCTCCCCCATCCACGTAGCCTTTCTTTTGTTTCCTCCACTATAACTCCATGATTTTCTCGACATAGGCGCAGCATATTTCTTGTTAGATGCCTGGATGTTTCATCATTTTCTTGCCATTGTTAATTTTTTTCTTCTGATGATTCGTAATTGGTTATTGCTGTTCTTTGAGAAAGTAGTTGCTCTTGGAAGTAGTTTTTGATGGTGCTTTAACCACTCAGCTCTGCCACTGGTTCTAATCACTTACGGCTTAGACCCTAGAGTTCCCAGGTGGACAGTCACATGGTCTGAAGTCACAAGAGCTTCCTCTCTTCTGGGCCAGCTTTTCTCTTCCCTCCTTATCTTACTGTGTCAGCAGTACCCCTGTGATCTTGGGAATGCTTTTGCTTTGTTCCCAGCAACCAAGGTTCCCTTGTTTGGGACTTGGTATTTCATCCCAAGAAGTCTCATTACTTTTTTAAAATTGGCAAAAAAACAAGAAGTCATATGATGTGTTAGTAAGTACCTCCTGGGGAAATTTAATTTATAAGCTTCTCCAAATATTAGTGGTCTTAGAAATTTTGCCCACTTTATAAAAGTCACAAAATAAACATTATATTTCTTTTGCTTCATTAAAACATTTTTTTAAATTTTATTTATTTATTTATTTTTAAAGATTTTTTTTTTAATTTATTTGAGACAGAGAGAATGAGAGAGAGAGAGCACATGAGAGGGGGGAGGGTCAGAGGCAGAAGCAGGCTCCCTGCCGAGCAGGGAGCCCGATGCGGGACTCGATCCAGGGACTCCAGGATCATGACCTGAGCCGAAGGCAGTCGCTTAACCAACTGAGCCACCCAGGCGCCCTCATTAAAACATTTTAATCAGATTTTAATATTTGATCATTTCATGTATGTTGCATTTATAGAATGAATTTATTTCTATAGCATTTGGCTGAAGGTTTGTGTGACTGAAGAATCAGTATGATGCATTTATTTATATGATCTGACCCTTTAAATAATGTAGTAGATGGAGGTGGCTTCTTTGATGGGGAACCTTCATCACGTCATAAAACGCTACTACAGAGATTCCCACTAACAGTAAAGATATTTCCACACCTCCCCCCACCACGGTTTTCTGAACATGGTGACCTTGTTTGTGATACCAATTCACCTTCATTTGCCTGTGGTGATTTTAGCCTCTCTCTGTTGTGGAGCAGAGCCCTATGTGGGTTTTTACTCTATTCACGGAAGTTTGCCTTCCCTGCTAAATGCATGAATCCAAATGACAATAGAATTGTCCAGTGTTGCAAATGTGAAAAAAACCTTCCTAAATGCCCCGCTCTGCTGGGACTGTGCTGGGAAGGTCCCTCTTCATGGCCTTGCCCAGCGCTAGGACTGCAGGGCCCCCTCCAGGCTCATTCTCCTTGTGGCCCTAGAGACACAAAGGTTTAATAAACTTCAAAGCTAACTTTGCTCCCGGCTCATCTTGCTGCAGCAGAAATCTCTTGCCCATCAGCCAAGGACCAGTTCCTGGCTTGAGCTCAGCCGGCACTATGCCTCCCATCGACACGTTAAATATTTCTTAGTGCCTTGGCTTTTCGGGTTTCCCTGCGCTGGTTAGCAGTTAGCTTTGCTGTTAGTTACGTCTGGGGGAAGGCCCTTGCTGCGGGATGAAGGAAGCCACATCTAGAATGAGCAGAGGGAGAACAGCAAGGGGGTTAGGAGCGTGGTCTTTGGAGGCCCCCGACTTGACTGTGAGTTCCAGCTCCAGTACTTGGGAGCTGTGGGGTGTCAGACAAGTCACACCATTTTGCTAAGCCACGGCTTCCTTAGGTGCTAACCCTGGTGAGTCATACATCGGGAGCCATGGGGGCTCCATGAGAAAGGGAGTGACACCTCTAGCAGCTCCTGACACGTGGGGAACAGCTGTATGGGTTTTCTGGCCCCCCCAAATGAAGGACTACACATCGGGCGGCTTAGACAGCAGAAACATTGCTTCTCAGCTCCGGAGGCTTGAAGTCTAAAATCAAGGTGTCCTCGGCAGGGTTGGTTCCTTCTGAATCTGTTCTGTCCTTCTTGTCCTAGCTTCTGGTGGGATGCTGGCCACCTCTGACATTCCTTGTCTTGTTCATGCATCACCCTCCTCTCTGTCTTCGTCTGCACGTGGCCTTCTCTCTGTGAGAGTATCTGTGTCCCAACTCCCCCCTTTTATAAGGACACCCGCCATATTGGATCAGGGCCCACCCTAATGACCTCATTTCAGCCTGAATACCTTAGGACTTCAACATATGAATTCTGGGGAGACACAGTTTAACCCATGACAATATTCAATAAATCATTTCGATTTTAAGATTTTCAATAACAAATCGAAACCGGGAGAATTACCTCCAGATGAGAGAGACCGCAGGTTCTCTGCTGGGCCATGCAATTTCTTGAACATCCAGAGAACTCTTAGACAGAAAAAAGTAAATTCTGTTGAGCTGAGTTGCCCGAGAACTTAAATGGGGAATAACCTGAGGATCTTCATCTCAGAAGGAAACAAGCCGGGAAGCTCAGGCACAGGGCTCTTTTGCTCCCTCTGAATCACTGTATGGAAGAGCCCCTGGGGAGGAAAGAGAGGGTGCTCCCCTGCAAAGTGCTTTGCTTGACAGCTGCAGGCAAGAGCTGTGTCTGTTAAAGATGTTCAGTTTTCGCAAGAGCCAGGTAACTGGCAGGAGTTTGGGGTGGGGGGGGTCAGGTTGCTAACCAACAGATTTCTCCTTTCCTGGGGAGGCCACGAAGCATCTCATTCCCCTTGTCCAGATGTCTCTTCTTTGGTGAAGGCTGCATTTAGAGAATCGATGGCATTTTAAAACTTTTTTGGGGGTGATGGTGAAGGGCAGGTGTGTATATATGTAATCAGTTAACAAAATCTACACAGAAAGCCCTCCTGTTGGAAATGACATTGTTGACATTTCCTTTGCTGCTTTTTGGCTCTTTTTCTTACTGAATTGTATACGAGCATCAGGGTTGTTTGACTACTGGTTCTCTTCAGAAATGGAAGTTAAGGATCAATGGACTGCCAAGTTTAGGTGTGATATCAAGCCTCGCTCCTTCTTTACTTTCAAATTTCAAGTGCTAGTGATAAAAAAGCAATTACCTGTTATCTTTTGTTGGGAAAAAAGATAAGCCCCAAACCCACTTACATTTCTCTTTATTTTTACGTCACCATGTTTGTTTAATCTTGGGCATTTGTATTCCAGCTTCTGAGGACTTGGCAGGGGAATGGTTGACTTGCCAAATCCAGCCCTTGGAAGCTTTGTTTTAGGGGAAATCAAAAGCCGGTGATCAAGGACCCCGACCGAGCCTCCTTACCTGGCCGGACTTCTTGCTGTGGGATTTTCAGGGCTGCTTTTGAATGGCAGACATTTTTATCAGACTCAGGCAGGGCTCTGAAAGAGTTCAAGGGCATTTTTGTCTATGACAACACAAATACGGCTTTAGGCATTGTTTTGTGGTGGACGGTCTCAGTATTGAGAGCACAGGTAGAAACTATTTCTTTCCTTGAGGCCAGTGCAGCTTGGTGGGGAAGCTTTGGCTTTGGTGTCGGGCAGGACTGGGTTTGCATCCCTGCCACACTCAGGAAACGGGAACAGGCTTCACTCTTTCCTGATCTTGTGCAGAATCAGGACTAGGGCAATGAGAGGGACTTGGGCATATTTACCAGAGTGCTTACTGAACACTGCCTCAAACCACCACCCCCCCAGCGCCCCCCTCCCAAGTTCAAAGTTGTATCAAGCCCCCCTGCCCATCCACAGGTGGAGGACGTTCTGTGTGCTACAGAGGGACTGCTCGTCCCAGACTGCAGACTTGCGTCCCATGTCAGTGCCCGCTGATTCCCAGGGCAGCACCACTGAAGAGGCCCCTTCCAGAACCAGTAACGTGCAAAGGGTGGGCTTCCCCCCAACCATGTCCCTCCTATACCCCAGATGGCTCTTTAGGGGCTGCACCTTTGTTCCACACCAATAGGAAAAGGAGTAGGAATCAAGATTCTGCCCCACCTATCGCCTAATCGTGGTCGCTGAAGTGGCAACTCAGATTTTCCTTGGAGAAGAGGTACCATGGGCAGGGATTATAGCACTCACACCTAATGTGGGAGTAAGCTGGCGTGCACAGGAGGTTCCAGGACAGCTACGCTACACACAGGGGTTTTTATGGCTTATCGTTTTCCATGCCAGTCTCCCTAACACAGAGGTTCTGAGGGCAAAGGCCTGACTGAGTAGATAGAAAGTGGAGAGTGCTTGTCTGTGGCCTACAGAAAAACAAAACAAAACAAATAAAAGCCACCCTTTTAGTCCTAATGGCAAGATCCAAGACACATTAAAGGAAAATGAAAAAAAATTATCTCTGGAATCAGAATCCCTGCTGCGGTGGGTTTCCATTGTAAATATTTTCCTCCCTGTTTCCTTTACATCCATGGATTTCAAACAACGCACTTGATTTGTAGAGGTCTGTAGAGCATAACGTCATGTTTTGCAATCTGGTAGCAGGGAATCGATTAAAGATATCGTGATATATTTGGAGATCTGTTTAAAAATTTTCTGGGCCTTGAAATGAAAAGACATGGCTCTTCCTGTGAGTGGGACCTCGGATGCTGTGAGCAAGCCACCTGGGCATCAGCTCCTCAGCGAGGTGGGAGTGGCTGGTTTCTGTTCCCATAGGAAGCATGGAGTTTATGGGGGCAACTGTGACCCCACAGAGACTCGCCAAGGGAAACAACCCTGTGCAGACCTGGCCAGGGTGTTGAAAGACAGTGTCATGTCCCCACATAGGCATGCCTGCTGAGAGTTTCCAGATTCACCAGTTATGCCCCATTTCTGTAACTTTGCTGAGGGAGGAGGGAAGCAGAACAAGAAAACAACAGCAACAAATAAATGGGGAATTCATTCTAGGGATTTTGATATTTCTTAGCAGAAGAATGAAGGTGGTCAGGACCCCATGGCATCATCATTTTTTCTTCCCTGGGGAGTGAGCAAGTAAGTAATTCCTTAAAGTGAGCGGGGTGCTTATTCTCACGTGACAGATGGGAAATGGGCTGTGAAAATTTAACTTTGCCAAAGTCAAAGTTGGTGTCAGGTCCTCCAGTGTCTGAGTTCATTTCTCATGACTCTATCTCCCCAAGTACCAGATTAGGCAGCGGGGATGCCAAGGTGGAGGCTCCTGCCCCTACGAGATCCATTCCACCTAGGGAAGCAACTGTTGACCACCACAATACATTGGGGAGAAGTGCCCTGGAAACACAGAAGAGCAACTGGTTGTTTTTTTCTCTGGGGGCAAAAGCTTCCAGAGGGAAGTAGTTTGGGCTGGGCCTTAAATTGTAAGACAGATTTCCCGAGTTGAAAGGGACTTACTCTGAAATGGCACTGTTGGGACTCCTGCTGGGTTTATATGAATGGGGTTCAGCAGTATAGAGCCAAGCCCCCCCCCTTTTTTTTTTAAAGAACGCTTGTTTTCTGCTCACTCTGCATATGAGTCCTGACTCCACTTATTGGGGTTTGATCTGGGGTCACCCTACTTTGATGGAACCCAGTAAAAGCTCCAGGGCCAAGGTCTGAGAGCTCCTGGGGCCAAGGGAAGTGCTGAGGCATGGGACAAAGATGTAGTTGTGATGCCAGCCACTGGGGGGGGAGGGGTGGTCTCAGAGCCCAGCCTCCGTGTCTTCTTGGGAAGGGACATCTGCAGTAGCTGGTAGTACAACTGGAAACTTCTGCAGATAGTGCTGCCAAATGTCCCTTGGGAGGCAAAACTACCCCAGCTGAGAACCAATGACCATATTCATGAGGGACGTCGATCTATAATCCTTCTTTCTCTCTCTCTCTATTTTTTGTAATGTCTTCGTCAGGTACTGCTATTAGTCTGGTAGGGTGTGCTGGCTGCCTCTAATTTCTCAAGAGTCTTGTAGTATTTTGGCATTTTTTTTTTCTTAAAGTTCATCTTTCCCAAATATGCCTACAGGCTGCCTGAGCTAAGACTTGGTTTTCTTCCATCTCATTCTATTCCTTGTTTCCAGTGAAGCCCTCTGTGCCTGGAGTTTTCCTTATAAAAGGTTTTTGATAATGACTGAATTTCTTTACTGGCTAAAGGACTCTTAAGAGTTTCTGTCTTATCTTGTGTCAATTTTGGTGAGTTGTATTTTATTTATTTTATTTATTTATTTTATTTATTTATTAATTTATTATTTTTAAAAATTGTTTTTTATTTTTTTAGGTAAGTTGTATTTTTCTTAAGCAATTTGTACATCGTTTCCATTTTGTTGAGTTTATTCCTTTAAAATGTATTCATAATATCTGCTCATTATCCTTTTCATGCCTGTAGTCTCAACACATTCCTGACAGTGGCTATTTGTATGTGTTTTTAATGTTTCTCTTGATTGATTTTGTTGTTTTCCCCTCAAAAGCCCCAATTTTGGCCATGTTAATTTTTTTCATTTTTTTCCCCAGCTGTTTCATTAATTTCTGCTCTTATTTTGATTTGCTTTTTGTCACCCATGTTGATGAGTGTACCTGTAGTTTATTTATTTTCACTGCTGGATTGTTGAATATCTCATTGTTTATAAGCTCTATCAAAGTACATTTTGGTTGTTTTCAATTTTTTGCCATTAAAAGCATGATGCTATGGACAGTCTTGTAAATCCTGGTGTTGATGAACAGGTTTTATTTTACATACACAACATATTTCTTTTATCCTAAAATGCATTTTTAAAATATTTTAATACATCCAAAATCAGAATGTGTCTTAAAATTAGTGGCATCTTAGAGCATAATTGGAAGTTTTCTTTCTTCCTTGGTGATACAGAAAATAGCGGTACATCTTATAATCCATGAAGTGTTAGATTTAGATGAAATACTGTAAATAAGAGCTAAATTGCTCATCTTTACCTTCACTAGGTTACTTTCACAGTGGTTGTATTAGCTGATGCTCACCAGCCATGCATGGGAGTCGCTGTTGCCCCACGTCTTTACCAATAACTAGTACTGTTATTTTTTTACCAGTTGGGTAGACATGAAATGGCCTCTTATGATGATTTCATTTTCATTTATATATTTACAAATGAGGTTATTCAGCCTCATGAATAACCTCATTTTATATATTTTATATACACATATATACAATAGGTATATATATATATATATATATATCTGTATCTTTTCAGTTGCTTAGTGAACATTCTCTTCCAAGAAATGTTGTGTTCTGTCTTTGCCTATTTTTCCATTGAGTTGCTAGTCTTTCTCAAATTAATTTATAGAAGCTTTTCACTTTTTTATTTAAATTCAATTAGTTAACATACAGAGTATCATTAGTTTCAGATACAGAAGTTTTTTTAGTTTTGATACTCTCTCTTTGTTTTGTGGGTTACAAATATCTTTTTCTAATTTGTAGCTTGCTTCTTTTTATCACATTATTAATGGTCAGAAATTCTTAAATTAATAATACTTGAATTAATCAAACTTTTATTTAGTAGTGTTTGCTTTGAGAACATTTTAAAGATATAATTTCTGACCTAAGATCATAAAGATATTAACTATTTTATCTCTTAGCAGTCTTTTTAAAAAGTTTTTTAAGAGACTTTACTTACTTATTTGACAGAGAGAGAGAGAGCATGCACGCACAAGCAGGGGGAATGGCAGGCAGAGGGAGAGAGAAAAGCAGGCTGAGCAGGGAGACTGATGTGGGGCTCCATCCCAGGACCCTGAGCCAAAGGCAGACACTTAACTGACTGAGCCACCCAGGCACCCCTCTTAACAGTCTTAAAGCTTTACCTTTCAGATTACAGTTTTTAGATTATCTGGAGTTGATTTGTGGGCGTGGTAAGAAGTAGGGAACAAATTTTGGTTTTGTTTTTTTTTTTAAAGATTTTATTTATTTATTTGAGACAGAATGAGAGAGAGAGAGAGAGAGCTCATGAGAGGGGGGAGGGTCAGAGGGAGAAGCAGGCTCCCCGCCAAGCAGGGAGCCCGATGCGGGACTCGATCCCGGGACTCCAGGATCATGACCTGAGCCGAAGGCAGTCGCTTAACCAACTGAGCCACCCAGGCGCCCCCAAATTTTGGTTTTTAAAGTAATGACAACTAATTGTCCCAGCATCATTTATTATGGTTTGTTTTTATCCATACCACCTCATTATTTTTCACATTTCATATATGGGAGTGTGTCTTTCTGGGTTCTTATTCTTTTCCACTAGTTGTTTTTTTGTTTGTTTATTCCTTTAGCAGTGCACTGATGTTTTCTTTACATCTTTAAAGTAAATTTTTTATATCTGATAGGGCAATTCCTCTGCCCGGACTATTTGTGTTTCTGAATTTCTCCAAAAAGCAGACCATTGATATTCCTGTCCTCCTAGGTTTGACATATCCCCTCACACACACAAAGAGGCTGTGGTCATCTGGGCATCCCAGAGAATCCCACAGTAAGCTGGGCATCAACAACTAGGTTATGCTAAAAGGCTCCCAACCCAGGTGGTGGGATTGTTCCCTTAGAAGGACTTGAGAGTCTAACCTGCTGGATGAGGTTGGAATTAATGAACCCGTTTTGCAGATGAGGAAATCAAAACAAGGCAAGCAACTTTTTCGGTTCACACGGCTAGTCCATGGCGAACCTGGCCTTGAGTACAGGTCGGTTTTGTGTGTTTCCACTGACCTCCCAACAGAGCAGGGTTTCCTGTGACCCTGCGCCCTTATTTGCTCAGGAAGTTTTCTCCCCATGCCCAGATGAGCTCTCAAGTGTTACCCTTCGTTCAGTTTCAGGTTCAGCCCCACCTAGCCCTACCCCACATGTTTTTCAAGAAGCAAGAGCGGCTCAGCTTGCTTTTTCTACCCAAGTACACTTCTCATGTTCTTCGTTAGCCTATTTGTAAAAAAATGATCTGTTCTTAAGCTTCTAAAACTCCCTTAGACTGGTAAGTGTGTTATCCCTCTCTTTGCTCAGATACCTGGAAGTGCTAAATCTTAGCGTTTGCTCCTTTCTTCATATTCCTAAGACCTGGTGGACCCACTGCTGGGTGTCTTCTTAGGCACCTCTCCTTCATGTCTCTGTGCAAGTATAAAGGATGGAAAGGCCTTTCTGGGGAGCCAGCAGGAGAGCTGTAATTACTGAAACTAATGCTTCATCTCTCTCTAAAGTTCAAGTTCCCTTTATCTTGTCATTCTAGTTTCTGGTTTCTGATGAGCCGGTACTTACTTTGCAATCAAGAGTAAAAATGTTGAATTATAATAATAACTAGAATCATTAACTTTTGCTAAAATGTGAAACTGCATATAAGCTCCACACAGGCAGAGATTTTCTTGTGTTTTGCTCATTGCTGTGATTTCAGGGCCTATACTGGCCCATGGTTGATGCTATATATATATTCACTGAATAAATAAATAAGAGAATTGTATTGGGTGCTTCCTATACACTAAGCCACATGCAGAGGGTTTTCAGTGTGTCTTCTCTCTTATTGCTCGTAACATTCCAGTGAAATAGACATCATGATCCCTGTTTTGCAGATGGGGAAACTGAGGCAGAGAGAATTAGGTGACTTGTCTAAGTCACAAATTTTTTGTTATTTATTTTTTATTGAAGTATAATCAATATACAGTGCTATTATTAGTTTCAGCTGTACATATAATGATTCAACTTTTTTTTAAGTTTTTATTTGAATTTCACTTAGTTAACATACAGTGTAATATTAGTTTTGGGTGATTCAACATTTCTATACATTACTCAGTGCTCATCATGATAAGTATACTCTTAATCCCCTTTATCTATTTCACTCCGCACCCGCCCTCCCACTTCCTCTCTGGCAACCACTTGTTTTCTGTATTTAAGAGTCTGTTATTTTTTTTTTCTCTCTCTTGAAGTCACAAAGTTTTTACGTGGTCAAGGTAAATTCAAGCTCTTATCTGTAGGATGCCAAAGAACATTCTCTTAGGCTCCATGTAGTGATGCCACTCACAGTGAAGGTACATTGATGTGAAGTGCTGTCATATGGGAATCTGTGAATCACTGTTGTTCCATTCACTCATTTATGGGGGTGGGGGAAAGGGAGGCATCATTAAGCATCTTTTTCCTAGAGTTTCTATAAAAAGACAAGTAACCCAATTTAAAAATAGACCTTTGTCCAGAGAAGACATACAAACAGCAAATAATCACATGAAAAGGTATAAAACATTTTCATTAGGAAAATGCAAATCAAAACTACAGTAAGATGGTACTGGGATGGCTCTAGTCAAAAAGATGGAGGGGCGCCTAGTTGGCTCAGTCAGTTGAGCATCTGACTTTGGCTCAGGTCATGATCTCGGGGTCCTGGGATCGAGCCCCATGTCAGGCTCCCTGCTCACGAAGAGCCTGTTTCTCTCTCTCCCTCTGCTCCTCCCCCTGCTCATATTCTATCTCAAATAAATAAATAAAATATATTTTAAAAAAAGATGGAGAGGAACAAGTCTTGGCAAAGATGAGGAAAAAGTGGAACCCTCATACGTTGCTAGTGGGAATTTAAAATGGTGCAGTCACTTTGGAAAACAGTTTGACATTTCCTCAAGAAATTAAACATGCAGTTACCTTAGGACCCAGCAATTCTGCTCCTAGGTATATAACCATGGGACAGAAAACCTGCATCCACATAAAACCTTATACATAAATGTTCATAGTAGCATTATTCATTAAAACAAAAAGTGGAAACAATTCAAATGTGCGTCAGCTGATGAACAGATGCAGGGTACATGGTGTATTCTTGCAACGGGATGTTATTCAGCCACAGAAAGGAATGAGAACCTCGCACACCTTAGACACGTGATGTTCAGTGAAAGAAGCCAAACACGTAAGGCCGCATGCTGTATGATTCCATTTATAGGAAATGTCCAGAATAAGCAAATCCAGAGAAAGAAGATTAGTGGTTGCCAGAGACTGGGGTGAAGGGGTGATGGGGAGTAATGGGTAGGGGGCTTCTCTGGAGGGCCATGAGAATGTCCTGGAATAGATAGTGGTGATGGTTGCACGACTTTGTCAATATACAAAACCATCAAATTGTACACTGTAAAGGGTAAACTTTATGGTATGTGAGTTATAGCTCAATAAAGCTGTTATTAAAAAAAAATCAGCTGCGGAAAGGGAAGGTCAGCCCAGCTGGGAGGGATGCAGTAGAAGACAGTGTGAGGGAGAGCCGGAGATCAGGGCTTCCAGGAGGGAGCCTGACTCTGCCACTCCCCAGCTGGAGCTGCTCCGGCAAGCCCTGCCCTACACCCAGCCTCGGTTTCCCGTTTTTGCAAAGTGGCAGGTGTGAACAAGCCAGTACCCTTCGATCCTGAGATGCCTCCACGTTTCAGGGGGCGGTTTTCCTGGCTCTTGCCTGCGTTCAGGGTCCGTTAGAGCAGGAGGGACGAGTAGGGAAGGAACTCAGAGCTCTGGATCTTCGCTCCATTAAACAAGAGCAACCGGAGAGCAGCAAAGACGGAAAACCCGCATCACTCAAAACCCGAAGCACGCCCCGCGAGCAGAGCAACCTCGCCCACCTGCCGTTGCAGCTGCTAAGCAGTCGGGGAGGAGAGCTGTATGGGGAGGCTACTCGGCTTCCTGCGCAGACCCCCCGAGAGCGCCGCACAGTGTGGGCGAGCATCTCGCAGCCTGCGCGTTTCCTGCAGTGCGGGGCTCTGGGATCTGTGTCAGGCCCTGCAGCTCTTTCCCCAGTGCTGCCCGAGGCTCTTAACGCCAGAGGTTTGCAAAAATGAGAGATGGGAGTCCAGGCGCCCTCGGGGGCGGCACCACTCTCGTGTGGCCAGCGCAGGGGGCAGCCTGCTTCAGCCTGGTTGCCTCTGGGCGGGCTCCTGCTCTAGGCTCCAGACGGGCCCGGGCCGAGTCGGGTGGATGGCAGTGAGGAAGAGGACCCCCAAACCAGAGTCACGTTGCCCGTCGGGGAGGAGAGGAAATCCATGCTGACATCCTATGAAAATATTTCCGGGACTTGTTTACACAACGAACCCGGAGCCCACAGGTCCTCTTGGTGTCACTGGAGTGTGTGGTTGGAGCTGGGCCCGAGGCAGCTCCAGGTTCTTTGGCAGGAGGTTTCCCAGACGGCCCATTTTTCTTCCTTGCGGGATTGGTTGCTATCCAGGCCTGAACTCAAAGCCAACGATTCATCGTGGCTCATCCTGCAGAAAGCTGCCTCGGTGGCGAGTCTGCCGAGCGGGTCCTGTGGCAGCCTGGGTCACACCGGGGGAGCAGGGGTGGGGGCTTTTCTGGTCCCTGTTGTCCATTCCAGGGTCCCAGTTTTCTGCCACCACCTGTGAAGGCAGAAGGGCCCCTATGAACTCAAACCACTCTATGACTTTCAGTACCAGGTAATAATGACTTTTGTTCAGCGAGCTTGAGTTCCTTGAAGAACAGGGTGCGTAATGTTGTTTTCCACTTGGTGAAAGAAGCAAGCTGGAGTGGAGATGACTTGTTCTCACACGCACACACCCTCAAATGTCCCCAACACCTTTCGGCTGGCAGTCTTGGGACAGGGCTGCATGGCAGAGCTAGACAGTGTCTCTGAGGCCGTGCAGGCCCCCGCCACTCCACATGTCACAGATGGGGAAGCTGAGCCTGGAAGATGGGCTGACCTGCTCAAGGTCACGGTTGAGTGGCCAGGTGGGATCTGAGCCCAACGTCCTTGCCGCCCGTCTGGACTCTGCCCGCCATGTCATGCTGTGTCCCTTTTAAAGCCAAAAGAAAGGAGGGAACACTGCATTGTTTCAACCTCTTCCACCGTTCCTTTGTGCTGCCCAGACCCAGGCCCCCTGCTTACGTGAGTCTGCCCATTCCCTGGGAGCCCAGCAGAAGCCCTGCCCCCGCCACCGCGAGGCCCTGGTTTTCTCTGACCTGGGCTGCACCCCCTTCCCCCACTCATGGAGTCATTTTGAGAAGAGAGCTGTGTTCTCTCCTTTCCACATTGGAGCCCACACTGAAGGTATTTGGGTTACATGACAGAGGCCACCTCTGCTTACTTGCTTACCTCTGTCAAGGACTTAAAACAAGACCCCTTCCCTGTTGCCCTCCCCACTGTGCATGTGGGTACAAAGGGGGGGAAATTATAATTTTTCAAAGAGTTTTTTTTTTTAAGATTTTACTTATTTATTATTTGAGAGAGACAAAGAGAGCATGAGTGGAGAGAGGGAGAAGCAGACTCCCTGCTGAGCAGGGAGCCCGACGCGGGGCTTGATCCCAAGACCCTGGGATCATGACCTGAACTGAAGGCAGACGCTTAACCGATGGAGCCACCCAGGTGCCCACTCCTCAAAGATGCTTTTAAGAGGGCTACTAAAATGATCCCTCCACGTGTCTATCTCTTTGCCCTACCTCCCCTTCAAAAAAAGAACTCTAGTATTTGCTAAGAAAAAATCTGGTGATAAGACCAACAGGAAATCAGAATGAAAGGCAGAAGGTGACCTGCAGAAAGAATCGAAAGCAGGAACTCGAAGCAATATTTGTATGGCCGTGTTCACGGCAGCATTATTCACAATAGCTGAGGGGTGCAAGCAACCCAATGTCCACTGACACATGAACAGAGAAACAAAATGTGCTCCAGACAGACAGTGGAATATCACTCAGCCTTGAGGAGGAAGGAAATGCAGAGGCCACCTACAGCTCGCAGGAACTCTGAGGACACGCTCAGCGAAACAAGCCAGGCGCAGAAGCACAAACACTGTGTGATTCCACGTATGTTAGGTTTCTAGAGTAGTCAAGTTTATAGAGACGGAGAGTAGAATGGTGGATTCCAGGGCCTGGGGGATGGGGAATGGGGAATGGGGAATTCGTTTTTATGGGGACAGAGTTTCAGTTGTACAAGATGAGAGAGTTCTGGGGCTGGATGGTGGTGGTGGTTGTGTAACAGTGGGAATATACTGAATGCTGCTGAATTGGATACTACAATCGGTTGAGATGGTAACTTTATATATGTGTATTTCACCCCAGTTGAGCGGTTAAAAAGACGACAGTCCACAGGAGGAAATGATCAAATCCACATGGCATTGAAAGAGGTCTAGTTTTTGTCTCCTTCCCCCGTTAGGCTATGAGCTTTTCAAAGACGGGGACTCCAGTGCCCTATTCATCTTTGCTACCCTAGCACCTAACTCAGGTCCTCAAAGATGTTGGGTTCTCATTAAACGTTTGTGGCACTGAGGTCGTGGTGTGATTACGTGAATACCGTACACGAGTGGGCGTCAGGGCTTACAGACTGGTGCATACGCACGATCACATTTGGTGCACAGCCCTTGTGCTGTCCCCCAGGGAGCCAGCCCGGACACCAAGGGCCAGAGACACGGTGCCTCAGATCCCAGGCATCTCAGAAATCAGCTACAAAATGGCTGCAAAATTAGTGGATAGACTTTTAAGACATCTTTCTTACCTTAATTTTCTGAGATAAAAATTCTGTGTAAAATTGTAGCTGATAACGGATTCTGTTTTGTCTAGGGCCCTTTGGGTGCCAGGCACAGTGCTGAGCCCACAAAACCTTTACTTACCCCATTTCATAGTTCCCAGCCGTACAGCGTCTATGTCAACATGACTCTCTGTCCGAGGAGCAAACACAGCCTTGGAGGTGGTATGTCTTGTCCGAGGTCATAGCATTAGAATGTGGTGATGCCGGGTGTCACCTCAGCCCTGTCACCAAAACCCAGGCACTTTCTCAGGCTTCAGAGATGTTACCGGATCTACGGGTTCTTCCCGTTTCTACCTTTTCTACGGGTACAGTGATCATTAATATTGCAAAGTCTTAGCTTGAGGCTCACTGGATGGGCAACGCTTGCAGGTTATTTAAATGAGGCTCAGCTTCCTCACCTGTAAAACGGGGGTGATAATAGCACTCTCCACATAAGGCCATTTTGAGCATTGAAGGAGATGACACTGTATCCAACATCGGTTGTCTTGCAGAGAGGGAAAAGGAAATTTTAGCCATTAAGATGTATTAGTGACACTGACCAGACTCAAAGCACTTTGGGATTATCCAGTGAAATTTACACTGGTTTGTTTATGAAAAGGCTTACAGAGGTGCTGTTCATTTGTGTAATGACCCATGCTTTCACTGTCTTATCCCAGGGGATGAAACTACTTTCCCTAGGAAACAGCGTATTTCATTTGAAAGGCAATGAGTTATGCAATTTATCATGTCTCCTTTTGGCCTTGGCTGTTGCAAACTCGCCCTTAGGTTGTGATTCATCCTTGCCAGTGTCATCTTTAGTCCAGGCGTTATGGGTCAGCGATTTCTCCAGCTCATCACTTGCTTCTTT
>NC_138374.1:5294477-5323124 GCF_054177405.1 Leptonychotes weddellii
GAGAGTTAAGGAGCCCTGATGGGGTCTCAGGTACACTCTGGCGCTTGGGTTACACTTGGAGCATAAATAACAGAGCTTCCTGGCTTTTGTACCCCCTTCTTGCCTTCCCCCCTACCCCGGGCTGTGGGCCAACATAGAGAAAGGCAGAGCCTCCCCAGAGGATGGTTCTCAGAGAAGAGTGAAGCTGTGAGTCACTGACAGCTATGACCTCCCAACAGCTGGGGAATAGGCCAGCCCGCCACGGCAGGGCATGAACAGAGGCAGCTCCAGGTTCTAATTTCGTAGAGGGGAAACCAGAATCAATGAGGTTATGTGAACTCTACAGAGCGACACAACTAGCATTTGGCCCCGGGCTGCTGGATTTCTGTGATGACATACAACTACCTGGTGTATGTGCTGCAGGGGCTCAGGGCCTGCCCACCCTCTGCCAGTTTCCTTTTAACCAGGACAATTTCTTGATGTAGAGTGGACTTCACTGGGAGAGGTCAGGGCCAGACCAGCTCCCACTGTGGAGAGAAGGAACAGACCGGTCTGGACCCCTCCTGTCCTTACGCCGGGAGCAGGACCAAGGCCAGGTGCAATCCATTCTGGTTAATGCATTTTCTGTATTGGAGACGTGAACCCTTTTCCCGTGAAACTGGTGGATCCGCACTACTGGAAAAGCCAAAACTTTTACTCTTGTTCATGCTAGCCTGCCCCGAGTGTCGCCCCTGCTTTGCCTTCCTCAGAGATGCCAGTGCAGGTCACCCGATGGTGGGAGCCTTACTGGTGGTGACAGGTGGGAGGTCACTGGCAGGGGTGGAGGGTTGTGTTGTTACCACATGCTGGGCACTCTCTCAGGCCTTGCTATTCATCGTCTCGCTATTTCTTATCACCACCCTAGGAGATGGGTCTTGCTTCCTCTGACACATGGGAAAATAAAACCCTGACAATTTAAGTAACTTACCCCAAATTACTTAAATTGACCAAGTGGTTAGTGGCAGACACGGATTTGAATCAGGGTCTTTCTTTCCCAGATTCTACACTTTTAACCACTCCAGTAACCCACCTCATGTCCTTTGAGGTCATTATGTCAGGCATCCTCCTGTGTGGCTTTAGTCCTACCTCATTTTCACTCAAAACTAGGTTCATGGCTCTAAGTTCCTGGTTCTGGGAATTCTCACACATACTGAAAATTTTCTTTTAATGTTCCCATTATGTGGCTCGTAAGTTGTTTCCTTTCTTTCAATAAACAGCACGTTGTAAGTGCTTACCCTTGTTTGCTACATAGACTTTATAGTTGTTGTTTTAAAGGCCCTACATTTCATCCAATGCAGCTACCTCAGTCTCCCCAACTAGTCTGTGATGGGCATAACAGTGGTGCCCCCAAATATGTCCATATCCCTAGAATCGGTGGACATCTTAACCTTTCATGGCAAAAGGGACTTTGCAGATTGAAGAACCTTGAGATGGGACAGTTCTCCTGGATGATCTGTGGACCCAATCTAATGACAAGGCTCCTGGTAGGAGGAAAGTGGGAGGGTCAGAGAGAATGAGAAGACATGGTGGAGGCAGAGTTTGAGTGACGTGGGGCCAGGAGCCAAGGAAAGCCGGCTGCTTCTTGAAGCTGGAAAAGGCAAGGAGACAGACCCTCCCTAGAGCCTCCTGAAGAGTGCAGCCAGCTGAGACCTTGACTGGAGCCCTGTGAGACGTGCACTGGACATCTGATGTCCAGAGCTGTAAGGTATCACATCTGTGTTGTTGGAGCCTCGAAGTTGGTGGCCACTGATGTAACAGCCACAGGCCACTAACACACAGCCCCTGCTTGTCTGGCCCCGGTGCTGTCCCTCCTCCCCACGGGAGTGAGGCCACTTCCCCAGAGCTGATGTTGATCCCATGTCATCGTGTTCTGGGCATTGTGCACATTGTGCTGAGGGCTAGTTAGTTAGGTCAGTTGAACTTACCCAGTCCCTCTATAAAGTTGGCTCCCTTGTCACCCCCACTTCACAGCAAGGAGCCAAGGGATGCTGAGTGACTTGCCCAAAGTCACACATGTGGCTAGAGACTCTGGGACTGAGTGCGGTCTGACGCTAGTGACCATCTGGGCCTGGGGTGGGAAGTGGTGCCGCTTTGGGGACGCTCATGAACAGTCATAAGCAGTGTGGTTTATCAGGCATTAACCCCAGGTCCCACCCTGGGGCCACCTACTTTACACACACGAGCCTCAGTGCCTCAGTGACAAGGCTGGGCAGGAGGTGTTCTTCTCTGCATTTTAGAAATTCATTTTAAAATGAATTTTAAAATTCAGAAGAAACTCTGAGAAGATGAATAACTCATCTACTGCATCTGAATTTGGGGCTAGGCGGCACTGGACCGGGAGGCCCCCAAGCCGGTGCTGACTTTAGAATCCTTGACACGATGCTGCCTGACTAGAGCCAGGGATTTCCATCTTCATCAGCTTTATTGTCAGCTCATCATGACGTATCGACTCTGCTCAGAAGTCCATGAGATCTTTCAGGTCTTATATTTGCGCTTCATGGAGAGTAATCTGTGCACATCATCTGGGATGACTATCTCTGTCACTCAAGAATGGGCAGAGATGGAGGCATAACCACATGTATGGGGTGGGGCTGGGGGGGCCCTGTCGTCACCTAAGGACGAGGTGAAACATGAGCAGGTTTCAGATGGGTCAGTAGGGGCCCTTGAAATTCCTGCAAGCCCTGACCCCTTTGCAAACCTGCCAAACATAAAAATACTATAGCGTATCATTTGCTCCATAAAATGCTTTGAATTATTTAAAATGCTTTAAATTGAGTTATTTGCATTATATGTAAATTTTTAATGAATGCTTCTCATGAGTTGATGAAGACAGGACTCTAACTTAGGGAGGTGCTTCTTAAATCTCCTTTTTCTCATCACCAGCACCAGCTGTTGGGGAACCATTCCTTGTAGGCTCTGGAAAGGTCACTTTCCCCAAAATATCTGCATTTGGAAGGCAGCATTGTTACCAGGGCTCCAGAGACTGGGCCACACAAACTCTCCTCTTTACTCCATCTTCCTGTGTTTGTAGACATTCCCGCATTAGCAACAGGTGCCCAGGAGGATTATAGTGCTGCTGAGTTGTGGATTCTATCCAGGGCTCCATGAGGAGTGCAGGGTAGGTTTGGTGGATCAGGAAATTCCACATTATCCATCCTTTCGAAACTCATGGGTGGTGGAGCCGCAACAGGAATCCAGGTTCAAAATTCTTGGCCGCCTGCTGTGTGCCCTTGGATCTGATGATATCCTGGGCCATCAGGGTGGTAGGTGTCTCTGTGGAGGGCTGTCCACAGTGTCTCACTTATCCCACAAAATTATCCCCAGCTATTCCAAAGCAGCTTCATTATCCGTGTCTGGGCCACTCATGGCTCCTTTAAGTACTGTTGTGTTAAGAGATTGGTTGGAAGTTGGTCTTATGTTTCAGCCTTTCTTAATTCTAGTGGTGTTGGGAACCTCTTAGATGTGATTTTCTGTCCTGCTGGGTGTGAACCCGGGATGAGGCAGAATGTGAGCAGTCCAAACTTGTTCAACTATTACCGAATCTAGGAACATAAGCAACTGCGTGAAGGAAGGAATCTTGCAGCCTAATTGTAAACTAAAGAATAATAAAATCAGGGAGCCTAAATCAGAGGATGGAATGAATGAGGGAAATGTACAAGGTTTTATCATGGATCAGAATATACCAGATTCACCCTTGGCTGGTACAATACCTGACTAGGTGACATGGAACTTTATAGTAGAGTTATAGATTCCATCTTATCCTTTCATATACTAAAAAGTAGCAATATTATCTCCTTTTGCCTAGGATTACGGGACAACCAGTACAATACAAACGATCAAATTGCCTTTAAAAATCTTCAGTCTGATGTTACAGAGAAGAAATCTGACTTCACCGAGGTAACATGTTTCTAACTTCTCAAGTAGTCAGCAAAATACAGCCAACTATAAAATATGATAATTGGCCTACTTATGATGTGTTTGCATTTTATTTTGTTTAGTCAGAACTGAATTAAGGCAGCAGAAAATCTAACCATCGATGACTAAGACTTGTTACATTAAAGTGTGCACTGTATATTTAATTATTTTATAATCTTCACCAACAATTTGTAAATTTGCAGTATCATAGGAGAGTACGGTGATTGAGTCTCAATTTTAAACCAAAATTAATCTGCCGGAGAGAGACAGAATGATGCCATGCAGCATTTCGAAGGCGGAGAAGAGATAATTGGAAATCTAACAAGCTGGTATACATCGTTGTATCTGCAAAAAGCGTCAGTTGTCTGAAATAGGGAGAAAATTAGAGGTCGTATTTATAAAATGAAATGTTTCTGATCCCAGAGAACAAAGCACTCTGTACAGGGTGGTTAATATTGCCAGTGTATCACACACCAGGTTCTGGCTAATTGACTGACTCATTGCATCTTTCCCACGATCCTGGGAGGGAGGTATTATTATTATACCCATTTTGCAGGTGAGAAAAGTAAAGCTCCAGTAGCTCCGGTAGTTGACTTGCCCTGAACCTCCCAGCTCATAAGCTGTTGGGCTCAGAGCTTCTGTTCTTATCTTGCTCTAAAGGGCTGGCATAGAGGAAGGCCCAGTTAACAGATCTTAAAGTGTGGACTTCCCTGCCTGAAAGAATCATCCAGGGTGTTAATTTATAAGACCTCTGTCGTCTTTCACAAATGGATCATCTGCCACCACCTTTTGTAATTCTAAGAGATTGTGGGATTAGAAGAGTCGATGTCTCATGACAGATTAAAGTGGCAAGGGTATATGTAAAAAAAATCCCCCCCAAATGGTTGTCGTAGGTATTATCCTTTGATTTAGCTTTGCATTTAATGAAGCTCAGAGACCCCAGGCCTGAACTCCCACATGATGGAGAAAGGATGCTAATCTGGGTGTGAGATCTAGTCATCAATACTTACAATACTTGCATCAAGCCCTGTCTATGTGGAAGCACCAGGCTCACTCTCTGAAGATACAAAGATGCTCGGCTGTGACTCATCTGTTTCTGGGGAGCAGGAGAAGGAATCTCAGGTTGAAGGGAAGGGAATGAGCAGGAGGAACAGTGGATCCTTGAGAATCGCCCTTGGGAGGACTTACCCAGTTAAGAAGGGCAGGATAATGATGAAGTTGATTGCTACTCTTTTTTTTTTTAAGATTTTATTTATTTATTTGAGCGAAGAGAGAGAGCATGAGAGAGCGAGCACAGGGAAAGGGAGAAGCACACTCCCTGCTGAGCAGGGAGCCCGATGCGGGGCTCCATCCCAGGACCCCGGGATCATGATCCCCCTGAAGGCAGATGCTTAACGACTGAGCCACCCAGGTGTTCCGATTGCTGCTCTTTTTAAGAAAGATAGCAGCTGAAGATCTTTCCCACCTGTTTTTCACACTGAGCTGGCAAATTCCAGCATTTTCCTGTTGATGTTAAAATTAATCAGTTTGGGGACGCCTGGGTGGCTCAGTCGGTTAAGCCTCTGCCTTCGCCTCAGGTCATGATCCCAGGGTCCTGGGATCGAGTCCCACATCGGGCTCCTTGCTCAGCAAGGAGCCTGCTTCTCCCTCTGCCTGACTCTGTCTCTCTCTCTGATAAATAAAATCTTAAAAAAAAATTAATCAGTTTGGTTATTAGTGATATAGATCTTTGGGGCCATGAGGCTGGGTCTCCAGAACACACACACACACACACATTTTCTGTGACTGAACTCCCAGAAATCACACCTTCTAAACATCTGCTTTGGAATGATCTGAACTATCTACTTTGATCGTATCAGTAGTATGACTTTCAAATTTCCCTCCTAACTTTGAGCTTTTAAAGCTTGTCCCTGTGTGTTTGTTATAAGGATGCTGTAAGATGATGAAACACTCCGAACGGATGCCCTTCCTTTGTAACTGCCATAAATCTCCGCCTCTCCTCTGGAGCCGGTGGAAGATTGATCACTTTTCCTTTCAAAATTCGTTGAAGCTGTAGAAATGATATGCAGGCACTTCTTCAACCAAGTGATTATTTAAAAGGAATGAAATATGGAACAGAGTTTTCGTCTTTGAAAAAACAATGTTTAAATTTTCCTAATAACAAAAGTAATGGCAGCTCCATGTAGACACTTAGGAAAATATAGAAATATATAAGGAAGAAAATATTTATATATATTTCATTCCCTTATTTTTCCCATGCAATTTTTTTTACATAAAACTATAATGTATATCAACTTTTATAGCTCTCTTTTATTACATAACATTCCATCACAAGCAATTTCCCAGGGCATTTATTTTTTTATTTTTTAAAAGATTTTATTTATTTGACAGAGAGAGCACAAGCAGAGGGAGAGAGAGAGAGAGAGAAGCAGGCTCCCCGCTGGGCAAGGAGCCCAATGTGGGACTCGATCCCTGGACCCTGGGATCATGACCCGGGCTGAAGGCAGCCGCTTAACCAACTGAGCCACCCAGGCGTCCCTCCCATGGCATTTAAATTCTTTGTAATCTTTATTTTTAATTTCTACAGAACACGATGCAGTTGTGCCTGCCGTGATTTACTTACCCGATCGCCTTTTAAAATACATTTGGATTCTTTCCAGCTTTTCACTGTTATACATTACACTGTACCAAGTCCTTTGGTTTCTTGTAAGTGCATGGAAAAAGACAAAAAGTTTCAGGATGGAGATAGAGAAAACCTCCAGTTCTTCCATTTGTCTCAAAACGGTCTTCCCCTAGCACTACATACCAGAGTGAACTCATACATTCAAAAATACTCTTGCATGCATGATGAAATGCCACAAGGCTGACAGATTGCTTAGTGGTGATGATGCTGGGTGGACTAAAAAGGAGTAGCATGTTGCAGCTAGCGTGGAGGGGACTGTAGGGAGTATCTGTGCAGACATGGGGCCAAGGAATCCATCTGGCAAACATAGTTGTAGGCTGCAGGGCGACCGTGGAAAAGGGAAGAATTGTCAAGTGGAGAAAAATATAGATTTCAAAGCCACAGGTTGGAGTAGATGCTTATCCTTTGGAGAAATAAATTGCTACAGAAATGGAAGCATTCTCATCCCAATGGCTCAGGATCTGATTTCTCTGACCATCCGCCGCTTGTCTCTTTCTTCCTTCAATTTATGAAATGGTGCCTTTATAGTAATATGCCTTAAGGCATAAACATAAAGTTAAAAACAGTCAATAAAATGCATAAAACTAGGAAAGCAGTTACCAGCTCCACACAATCATGTTTGAAACATTTAAATCAATATCTCAAAGCAGCATTTATGAGAAAAAAAATTTACACAGGTGAGTGTTGTATGAGGATGGTCAGGAAATGGGTGATTTATTGCCAAAGCAAGACACGAAATCCCACTATTCGTTTGACCTTCCTCTGACCTTGAATGTTCTACATTAAATGCAAGATTATTTTCTTTTCAAATCAAATCTTCCATCAGTTAATCTTATTTTAGATAAAAGATACCCCCCCTTTTTTTTTTCCAAAGCCATGTTCAGTTAACCCAATATAAAAACAGATGGAGGGGCAGCTTGAAATAGCTTCATTGAGAAAGATATTTGATGTGAAAGATGTGATCACTTTTTTAAAAAAGTTGCCCTGTTTTAAAATTAGTGGGCCGAGTTAGGAACATCAAATAGCTCCTCTGTCTCATCTCTTTCTTGGCTTCCCAGCCCGGGAAGAAGAGCTGGACACAAAGTGCTATACTGTAGTCTGTCATGGACCATCTACACCACTCCAATTGAATGTGTGGAAGTCCTAATTCCTAGTACCTCAGAGTGTGACTGTGTTTGGAGACAGAATCTTTAAAGAGGTAATTTAGGTTAAATGAGGTCATTAGGGTGGACCTTATCGATATGACCAATGCCCTTACAAGAGGAGGATGTTAGGACACAGTCACACACTGAAGAAAGAAAATGTGAAGACTGTAACAAAATAAGATTTCTGTTTTTAAGCCACCCAGACTGTAGTGCTTTGTTTTGGAAGCCCAGAGTTTTAAGAGGTTGGACTTTATCTTTAATGATTTAATGGATCTTAATGAGAAAATAAGATCTGATAAATAGAACTTCCCATACAAGAGTGGGATTAGTGTTTTGACAAGCAAAGAGTACAGTGTTTCCTTTTCAATTTCTCTCAGTCTGTCGGTTGGGGCTTTTGTCAAAGCTGAGTGTAAATACCTCAGAAGAAACCACAGTAAAATTTAACCAATAATCCCAGTCCTGATAATTTGATTACATGCTTGGTGTTTCTCTCCCCTTTGTTAACTCCATGGGGCCAAGAAGTTTCCTCAGTTTCCTGTAGTAGGAGCTCAATAGATCTGTCTGATGAGTTCATGAATAAATGGGTTGATCATGACTCTATGTTAGGATGACAGAACTTTCATCTAGAAAGGTTTTGTTCATTCTACATTCACATCAACAAAATTTCAACGTACTGGGTATGTAATAGGTTATTTCCATTTGTGTAATTCAAATTAACCCAAATGCGTTCATTATAAATACTCCTTCACTCATCCAGAGGTTTCTGTCCATCAGACATCCTCCGATTTCTGCTAAATCACAGAAAAAGTCATACCCTGCAGTGACATATCATGTTCATATTTTGAGGGGTACTTTCACGTCCTCCATTGTTTCTGATCTCCAAAACTTCCTGGTAAGGTAGAGAAGGCAAAGAGACTTTTCTTTGGGACTGGGCTTCTATCAGCATCTCTCCCCTCAGGAACAGTGTCACCCTGACATACTAGGTGATTTCCCAGCTTCAGAATTGAGTTCAAATTCATTTCATTCTTGTTGCTCTTCCTTCATCCATTTGCATTTGATGGACTCAAAGTCAGTTACACCTGCCAGGCCCAAGGTAATAAGATGGTGGGCGATTCTCTATCCCATCCTTCTGAGCCTCTAGGACCTCCTACATTGGTACCCACAACCCCCGGTGTAGCCCCAGGGCATCCCTCCAGCGTGTGCTCAGGAGGGACCCCAGGAGGTCTGATCCTGGCCTGGCATTCCTTCTTCCGTATCTGTGCAGAAAATCACCTGGCAGCTGGTTAAAAACACAGCTGCTTGGCCTTATCCCCAGAGCTCCTGATTCACCTTAGGTCTAGAGAGGGGAGGGAAGCATCCAGAAATTGGCATTTTTAACCCTCCCCACACCAGGTGTTTTTTATGCAAGTGGTCACTGGCCCAAACTTTGGGAAACATTGCTATAAAGTATAAAATAAGACCAACACAGCACAATTTCCAAGATGAATATTTGCTTTTTCTTTCAGAGACCTGTGCCAAAGGAATTCCTACCAGGTATGATTATGCACCTGGTAGGATGCATGGGCACAATTTTATCAGAACTGAATTTAACTAGGGAGGGACTATGTACCAAGTCAAACTGCCTGGGGTAGGTGCTAGGCCCATCTCACTGTTCTTGTATGTAAACCCCAGCCGTGGAGAGTGACGCGTAGAAAGAGCGAGGTGCCTCAGAAGCATCAGGTGGTGCTTCTCAACATCACCTGCCTGCTGGAATCACATTGGAAACGAAAAATGAGGATGCCTGGCCCCACCCCCAGGGATTCTGATGCCGTTGTTCGGGGCTGAGGCTTCTACAAGCTCCCAGGTTGTTATGTGTTATGAGACGTGCTGAAGAGAAGACCCCACCTTGAAAGAGGTTTCAAGCAGACCCTGGAGCTCGCTAGCCCCCTGGGAAAAGGTAGCCAGTGATACTTAGATCTTTTTAAAGATGAAGTGAAGTTTAAGACGACTCTGCATCTTCTTTACCTGTCTCTGGTTATCTTTTGAATTTGCAACTTCCCATGTATCTTTAAAATCTAACCATGTGTCAGGTTATAGGGATTGTGATGAAAAACAGGAAAAAAAAAAAAAAGGAAAAACTGAGAAACTGACCACCTTCCCGCGGCTAACAGAGTGCCACGAGCCTTGGGTATTAAGATCCCATGGGCCAGCCCTCCTGTCAAAAGTCCAGGTGGAGGAAAGCATTACGTTAGTAGCATAAATGAGTGTTAATCCTGCTCTGAAGAAAAGAAAATTTTGTGCTTTCTTATCACATCTGAGGAAAAGAGAACAATTGTCTCTTCTCAAACACAAAAGACCAACAGTTGTTCGAGCTTTTCAGAGTGTGTTCCCTGGATCACCTACATCGGAATCACCGGGATGTTGGTTAAAATGTAGATGCCGGGGCCCCACCCACAGGCCTACAGAATCTGAAACTCTGGAGCCTGGGGAACCTGCAGTTGTGAACATTCCAGGTGATTCTCAGGCCCCTTACAGCGTGAGAATTGCTGCTTCCTTGCGAAGCACCAATTAAGCCTCCAGGCTCCTCGTGAAGGCTCCACTCCTGGTGGGAGTTGAGTGGTTACCGGATTATTTTGGGTCCTGTGCTGTTGCAGGCAAGGGTTCGTTTTAACTAGAATACTGAGCATCAGAATGGGGGCCTATGACCCTGTGAGCATTGACTGTTCAGTCGCCCTTGTCGTTTTCTGCAGTGTTTTACACATACATGTATTAAAAACAAAACCAGGACTGAAGAGATTCTTCCTCCTGGTGTTGACCTGGTTAGATGCTTTATTAAAAATCTCAGCACATTGTTTTGGACACACGAGCAGTTTACTGTTAGGACACAAATCTGCTGATAAGGAAGCATGGAACACCTTGATCCCTCTCCTGGGCAGTAACTGCCTTTGCCCCTGAGCATTGAAACGCAGACGAACCACATCTGTCCTGTCCAACACCCCTCCACCCCCTTTCTGATATGTGATTCTCATGGTCGCTGTGTTAGTCTAGGTAACTGTCCAGCTTGGGTGTTTGATCGCCTATGTTCCCTTGTCTGGGATCTGACCCCCACCATGACAAGCATGGGGAGCCACTGAATCCCCAGTGTGAATCAGCAAAGTTAGAGGATTGTGTTAGGGGGTTGGGGACTCAGACAGAGAGGCTATCTCAGACAAATGAGTGCTAACTCATTTCCCACATAAACCCTTGCCCCAAGTCCCAGCCCTGTTCCAGAACTCCATCTTCCCTCCCCGCTTGAGGCTGTGAACCTGTCTTCAGGTGCTCCTGGGCCTAATGGAGGTGATTATTGAAATCTGATGATCCCCATCCACACAAACATCATTAAATAAACTAAGAATAGACACTGCGCAGAGAAAACCAATTCCCCGATCAGAAGAATGATTCCAGAATACATAGCCGTTTCACAGACCGATCTGGGTTTCCTGCCCTTCCGAGCATGCAGAGGTGGGGCCTTGGCCGAGAACAGGGTTCTGGGATGTCCTCTTGGCCCTTGAAAGGGAGTTGACCGCCTGCGTTACAATAGGCTGTTTGAATAATTGTCATCTTTTTCCCATTTGCAGGAGACTCTGGCATCGCACAGCACAAAAATGATTTCATCCCTCGTCATTTCACAGCTGATGGATGAGAGTAAATCAAAGGCAAACCGGGCCGCCGCGCCTCCGGCCAGGCCGTCGCGGGTGAACCGCAGCGGGGTCTCCATCAGCCGGGCGTTCGCCCTCCTTCCTGGCAGGCTGGGCATTCAGACGCCGGCGGCCCAGGAGCCAGGACCTGACACGGAGCTGCCACCCAATGAGGAGAAGCCGTGCAGCGGCCCCCAAAGGGGCTTTGCGTCCATCACCATCACGGCCAGGCGCGTGGGCCCCGCAGCCGGCACCTTGGCGTGGGAGGCCGTGGGGGGCCCGCGGTACACCGAGTGCCGGGCCCAGGGCACTCTGCTCAGGGACGCCTCTGCTCCGGCTGGGGGTGCCGAGCCCTGTGGGCACCAGGGACCGTTCACCTGCGCGGAGTGCTCCAGAAACTGCTCTGTGATGAGGCTGAAGGTGCAGGAGATGGACCCCCGGCTGTGCGAGGCTCACGAGTACTGGATCACGGATGTGGACGACCGAGAGAACAGTTTTCCTCCGGGCGCCGCGCGGTCGGGAAAGGGGCCGCTGGTGTTCAGCTCCTGCGTCCATGTCAGGGTGTCTCAGCACTGCCCCAATTCCATATACTATCTAGACCGGTCCCTCTCCGTCCCCATTGAGCAGCCTCCGCTTGCTAGCCCTAAAATGCACAGGTCGGTCCTGTCGCTCAACCTAAACTGCAGTTCACACGGATTGACACCAGATGGAGCAGACGGCACGGCTAATGGAGGGCCAATGAGCAGTGCCTTGAAGCGGGAGCTCACGGAGGGAAACCAGAACCTCCTAGGCCCCCGCTGGAACCCGGGTTTGCAAGGAAGCTTCTCGAAGGAAAACCTGTCCTTGGAGCAGGTGCATCTGGGGCCCCGCACCTGTTCTTGGAGGGGCTCGCGTCTGTTGGAAAAGCAAGCATTCTCGGGTGTGGGAGTTCACCAGGTCACAGTAAGAAAAGGGAGAGAGGACTATACCACTCGGCACACCGGGGGTGGTGGAAGCCAACTGTCCATCCACATTCCTGGCTGGAGTTACACAGCAGGTGAGTGACACTCTCATCCTCGGGAGGTGGGGCCCCCAAGTACAGATCCCCACCCCTCAGGTAATCTGTGCAAGTCCCCTGCCAAGGTGGGTAGTGAGTTTCTTCTACATGACTTCCCTTATTTCAAGAAGTGGTTCTCAGAAGCATCGCTTTATCTGCTCTGCTCTGAGTTGGCAGTTGGTAGCTCAGAGTTGATGTCTGCCTTAGATTTTCACAGATACTGTTATCTGATTCTCAGGGACCTTCCCTCAAAGTTTTGTTTCCAGCAATAGCTCCAGACCCTGTAATGTCCTGAGCAGGAAACTATAGCCTGCAGATGAAGTTATTTTAGGCCCATATCGCTCCAAAGCAGGGAGAAGAGGAAAAAGTGCTGTCCACGCCCAGAGGTTTTGTATCTCTGGTCTGAACATCTGGGTATCTGGAAGGGTCCACAGTCCTGCTCTTCTTTCCTTTTCAATCCGGCAGTTTGTATTTATGGATTACTCTTAGAAATAATCGTCTGTAATGGAGTGTATGTGTGTGTGTGGGGGGGGAATTAGTAATTATGGGACATTTTCAAAAAGATGCAAATTGGGGACTCTCCAAACTGCAAAAGCAGCAGTTTTCTGGGGCAACTTGGCTAGAATTTGCTATTTCTGCCATTGCCACGGTTCCCGGATGTCAGCAGCCCTGGGCACACTTTACCTTTCTTAGGAGATCAGGAAGAGGAAAACAGGCTTTAGCCTGACACCAGATTTCTCTCTCTGTATTAGCTTCCAATTTTCAGTTTTACTTTCCGGGAGAGACTCTGATTTATAAATTAGTGACTTTCCATTTGGGGGAAATATTTAAAGATAATAGCAGTAAAATTGGAAACGCAGCATACATACAATAATTTTATAGTGTAATTTTTGTCCATTAAGGCTTTATTAATTAATAAAAATAACTAAAACATTTTAAGCTATAATGTGTGTAGAAATGGTAAATGATGTAATTAATTTTAACAAGTATGTATATACTGAGTGCACAGAGATTTTTAAGGCAATTTGACATGGCTTTCAGGTTGATTAGACCATCAAAATGCCTCTGAGTCTTACAAGACTTATTGCAAAAAGGAAGAAATAAGGCCTTATCAGTGTTGCAAAGATGGACCTCAATTTAGTATTTTTAAGAAGTTGCCCAAGTCAACCACTTCCTCTTCCTTGTCAATGAAGATTCCAGAAACCTACAACCTACGTTGTTGTATGTCTGCCACCCTCTCCAAAGCCCATCCTTGTCTTTATGTTGTGTCGCATGGTGTGAAATAATCATGTGGGTTTGTGGCACTTCCACCAAAGGATCTTTAAAAATCACGAGAGCCAGGTCCCAAAGATTGATTTCAGAGGAGAGGAACGTGAGCAGAGAAAATCCCCCACCCCACCCTAACTTATTTTGGCTTTGGTGCAGAGAAGATATTTGACTTTGACTTTGTGGAATGACTACTCGGGTAACTGATGTTCTTAGGGAAAGAGTATTGAATTAATTCTACTTCCCACGGGCCGACTTCCCTCAGAATAACTCCAGATCCCAAGGATTCCATGTGGAGGATTTGAGTGGCTGTGAATCATGTGGCCTCATTCTACCATTTGAGGAAAGCTATTCACAGAGGCCAGCTCACCTTTTTGAGAGTTGCCGATCTATTATTTTCTTGTGCAGTGAAGGTGGACAAGCCACCCTACTTCTTGGAGCCTGTTTCCTCATCTAGGTGGCTAGAGAAGAGGTGCATTTGGTATTCTTGAAAGTCCCCTCTAGCTTGAAAAAAAAATCTCTGTTCTATTTGCCTGAGGTGAATCTGTGTGAGGGAGAGTGTCCATGTGACTCTGGGTCCCTCAGTCATCCAGCTCAAAAACCACAGAAACTTGAACTCACCATTTTGGGCACAGGCCTCAGATGTGTGCATAGACACACTCGCTCACACAGCCCTCCCCGGACTTTCATACTTTCTCACTCAGAAACTCATTTGCAATGGGATGTATTTCTTCCCAGGTGACAAGAAAGCCCTTCTTGTCCACACTACTGAATTCTTGCCTGAGATTTATAAGCACGACTCATGGGCTCTAACTACCACAGTCTGTCCTGGGCTAACCTACACAGTGCTCTGAGGGTGGCTCAGTAGGTTAAGCGTCTGCCTTTGGCTCAGGTCATGATCCCAGGGTCCTGGGATTGAGTCCCGCATTGGGCTCCCTGCTCGGCGAGGAGCCTGCTTCTCCCTCTGCTGCTCCCCCTGCTTGTGCTCTCTCTCTCTGTCAAATAAATAAAATCTTCAAAAAAAATTAAAAATTAAAAAAACTGAGGAGCTGTTATGTGTTTCCTCTCTGGAACTGGGAACTCGTCAGGGACATTCTTGATAGCCTCCTGTGGTCACACATGCTACTAGCAGTCTTCCTATTTCATCACTACTGAATCTGATCCTTTTTATCTGGAGGATCCCCAAATCCTGCGTGAGCAGCATCCTCTCTAGCCACCTTGCTGACATTCAGCCACAAGGGAGGTGCAGTCTGGAAGATTCTATGAACAGAGGCAAGGCAGTCTCCGTTCTAGTCGTTGGGTCACCAGACAGGAAGTGCTATACATTGTGTTCTAGAATGAGCCTCCAGGACAGGCACGCAGAAAGGTTACTAAGATTAGGGAAGATGGGAGACTTGCAAACTTTTGGTGCAGTATAGGTAGGCCATGTCTATCGGGGCATCGCCTTCTAACTGACACACACAGACCTGTTCTCTTTCTAGAGGCTGAAGAATTGCTTTCTGTTTTGCCCTTCTCCTCAGTCCCCGTATGTCCATTCTTTGTATCTCCATGGGTTGGTATGCCTCCTGCCAGCACCCACAAATGGGCACTGCTCAGCTCCCTGCTCTGCTCTAAGGAAGGGTCACAGCGTCTTCAGCGCTCATCCTTCCAATGACCATGTACCGCGCAGATCCTAGATGCCAGGCCCTGGCTGACGTCAGTTGTGTCCGTCACTTGGAATCCTTCACACCGTTCTATAAAGACAGTATCATTATCCCTGTTTTGCAGCTAAGACAAATGAGGCTTGAAGATGAAATGATTTGCCTGAGTCCACATGGCCATTCAGTGCCGGGAGCTGTACCCTCACAGTGACGGCCCTAAGCAGAGTGGTTTGATTGGTGGGGACTCTCTCAGTGGTGGGCCCCGTCTCCACTCTCACCACAGTGGGAATGTTTGAAGACCACTCGTGGACATATTGAGTAATATTAGTATCTGGTGGCCAGAATCTATTAGGAGACTGAGTTACACGGTTAATTTCTAATTAAATGTAATATGCCACGTCCGTCATTTGGTAGTTAGAATTTATTGGCTCAGAAATCCTTCCCAGACTGAAATCCCATTCTTTGTGGTGTTCTGTGGGATATACAATATTGATTTGAGTAGTTCTCTCTTTGCTGGGTGTTGCATGCCTAAAACAGTATTGACTTTGATACGTTTCTTACTGTCAGTTTCATTTTGCATCTGTGGCCTAGATCTGAAGCTCTCCCCTGTTCCCAAGACATCCATGGAAGTTTGTTAGACGCTTTCAGAGAAGAGACTTATGAATGCACTTTTTTGATTTGCCCCAAGCATTGATGTTCTGTGGTAGACTCTCTGTCTCAGAATGCTACAGCCCGTGCTCAGGCTCCTGGTGGCCTTGATCTAGAAGTCCCCAGTGGAGCTTAGCATCACTGGTGAACAAAGATGTGGATGGCTGGAGAGGATTCACTGGAGAGGAATGACCGGATTCCTACTGGATCGCGAAGTGTCTACTGTGTCTACCAGTGTTCTGATGCTATAATCTAATACACGTTTAGTGAGGCAGGTTTATGTCATGAAGAAAGTACTTTCATCACTCAAGGGAAAATGACAGACTATATGCATACATGTCAAGCCTCCAGAGAAATCTGCATTAGGCTCTGCTTCGGTCCCATGAGAACCTCTTACTAGAGGAGCCAGAAGACATTTGAGGAGCCCTTATTTTACAAATTTGATTTTTCTTTAATGATCTAAAACTGGGGTCTATACGGTTTTTTGGGTAAAGGGCCAGATGGTTTCCATAGCAACTGCTCAACTCAAGCAGCCACAGACAATGCATAAATAAATGAGTGCGGACATGTTCTAATAAAACTTTATTTACAAAAACAGGCAGTGGACCGATTTGGCCTCCTGGCTGAAATTTGCTGACTCTGAATCATTCGTCCTCCAAAACAAACTTTACCCTGTTTGCCAATCATGCATGTTGGATTCTCTGGAAACCCAACTCTGAGGGGGAGGTTAACGGGCATTTATTAGAGAGCGGTCTTGGCATCCGTGGATGGGAAGGGGGAAAGAAAGTAGGAATGGGCAGAGGGAGAAGTCACTCTGTGGTGCAGGCAGGGGTTAGCAAGAACTTTTTGAGGGCGAGGCTTTTAAATTGATTCTTGAAGCATAAGTGGAGAGGCCATTGTGTGCCAAAGCTTTGAGTCTTGGCACTTGGGAGTGGCTGAGAAGGTCAGTGCTCCTGCACTGCACCAGACTGACCACCTGCAGTCTACCACGGAACATAGTAAGTTGTGCCATGAGGCTGGAGAGGTGAGCTCGGGCCACAGTCATGGTCATGGTTAGGGGCTTAGAGACCAGAATAAGGATTTAAAATTTGATCCCAAGTGTAATGAGATGCTATGTTGTAATGTATGCTTTAAGAGGATGGTCTTGCTGGGCGCCTGGGTGGCTCAGTTGGTTAAGCGACTGCCTTCGGCTCAGGTCATGATCCTGGAGTCCCGGGATCGAGTCCCGCATCGGGCTCCCTGCTCGGCGGGGGGTCTGCTTCTCCCTCTGACCCTCCCCCCTCTCATGTGCTCTCTCTCTCATTCTCTGTCTCAAGTAAATAAATAAAATCTTTTAAAAAAAAAAAAAAAAAGATGGTCTTGCTTCTCAGAGGGTGAGAGACAGAAGCAGGTGAGGCCATTGCTGTGGAGTATCTGAGGGCCGTACTGGAGGCTGCGGGGTGGGAGAAGTCTGAGAGTGGAATTCCCAAGCCTCAAGTACCGGTGAGCTTGGGAGGAGGGAGCCAAACAGGTGGCAAGGTGGACTCCAGATTTCTGACTTAAGCATCTAAAGAAGTCGCTGTTGTTTTTGTGTATAGACTATTTCTTAAAGCAGTTTTAGGTTCACAGCAAATCTGAGAGAAGGTTGCAGAGATTTCCCACATATCCCACATCCCACACATGCACAACTTCCCCCACTATCAACATCCCCCCCGAGTGGTACATTTGTCGCAATCAGTGAACCTCCATTGATATGTTATAATCACATGAAGTCTGAAGTTTACGTTAGGGTTCGCTCTTGGTGCTATACATTCTATGGGTTGGAACAAATGTATAATGACATGTATCCACCGTTCTAGTATCAGAATAGTTTCACTGCTCAAAAAATCCTCTGTGCTCTGCCTATTCATCTCTCCCTCCCACTAACCCCTGTCAACCACTGATCATTTTACTGTCTCCATAGTTTTGCCATTTCTGAAATGTCCTATAGTTGGAATCATACGGTATGTGGTCTTTTCAGATTGGCTCTTTCCACTTAGCAATATGCATTTAAGATACCTCTATGTCTTTTCACGACTTGATAGCTCATTTGTTTTTAGCACTGAATAATACTCTCTTGTCTGGACAGACCATGGTTTCCTCCGCTCACCTACCGAAGGACATCTCGGTTGCTTCTAAGTTTTGGCAATTATGAACAAAGCGGCTATAAACATCTGTGCACAGGTTTTTGTGGGGACGTAAGTTTTCAGCTCCTTTGGGGAAATACCAAGGAGTGGGATTGCTAGATCACGTGGTCAGAGTATGCTTAGTTTTTGTTGGTTTGTTTGTTTACTTTTACAGAAAGCTTTCCCAGAGTATGTTTAGTTTTGTGAGAAACTGCCAGACTGTCTTCCAGAGTGGCTGTACCATTTTGCTTTCCCACCAGCAACGAAGGAGAGCTTCTATTGCTCCGCGGCTCACTAGCAGTTGGTGTGGTCAGCCTTCTGGATTTGGGCCATTCTAATGGGTGTGTAGTTGTTTTAATTTGCAATTCCCTGATGACATAGGACACGGAACATTCTTCTGGATGCTTATTTGCCAGCTGTGTATCTTCTTTGGTGGGGTGTCTCTTAAGGTGTTGGCCCATTTTTAATGGCGTTGTTTGTTTTCTTCTTGTCAAGTTTTAAGAGTTGTTTGTGTATTTTGGATAACAGGAGAGAAGGTTTTTATCCAGATGGGGAGGACGTGAGGAGGAGCCGAGAAGATCCCGAGTACCACTGGGTCGGGATATGTTTGAAGTGTCAGCGGGACCTTCCAGCGCAGTCGGCAAGCTGGAGATTGGGCCCGTGAATCTAGAGCTTGGGAGAATGTTCTAGGCTACAGGTGTGGTTGGGGGCTTCTTCCTAGAGTTGGAGTTTTATGCTGCAGAAGAGTTTGAGAACGCCCAGGGAAAGAGAGGGACAGGGACTGCAAAGGGTCGGGAAGCAAATGTCTGAGGTCTGGCAGGAGCAGAAGGATTTCCGCTCAGCGGTAGTGCTCAGACTACCACAGCTTTTCTGCGCTGGGGTCTTAGCGTCGTCTCAGCTGTGCCACGTACAGTAGGGCTTTCATCCCTTTACTGCTCCCTCAGAGGCCATGAGGTGGGAACATTGTTTACCTCCAGGTTCCAGGTAAACGGGCTTGCCCCAAGCAACTGCTAGTTGTGGGGGGGAGGGGCAGGCTTCGTGCTCACCCATCTGGCCGTGTTCCCCAGGCCTCCTGATGGCACATCCCAGGCCACTGTTGTCACCTTTACACTCAGATTCATTTGCTCCTGTTCTTGGTAGCGACCATCTCACCTCCTGGACCCCAGGCTCAGAAGTCTGGGTCCTCTTTGAACTCCTTCCCTGTCCCCTGCTGCCCTATTCAGTCACTGGCAAAGCCCACAGTCTCCCACAGCTGTCCCCTGTCCTCCGCATCCACACCCACTACCTCCACCCAGGCCTTTATTGCTTTCATGAACTTCTATGCCAAGATAGATTTATTTTCCTGACTATAAAACTAATACATTATAGGAAACTGAGACTAATAAAATGCAGAATAAAAAGCTTAATAATCATTGTTGATACTTTGGTGAATTTGTTCCATTGTTTTTTATGCATATATGCTTTTTCTTTTAAATAGTCAAGATCCTGGGGCGCCTGGGTGGCTCAGATGGTTAAGCGTCTGCCTTCAGCTCAGGTCATGCGGGCTCCTGGCTCAGCGGGGAGCCTGCTTCTCCCTCTGCCTCTTCCTCTCCACCTGCTCATGCTCTCTCTCTCTCTATCTCAAATGAATAAATAAAATCTTTAAAAATAAATAAATAGTCGAGATCCTGCTACGTATGTGATTTCCCTCGGGTCTCTGCTACTTAGCACTATGTCATAAATATTTCCTGATATTAACAGTACTTTACAAAGATCATTTTATTGACTGAAATGGTGTGTTTTCTGGACCCATCATAGTTTAACGATTTCTTCATTCTTGGCCCTTAAAGTTGTTACTCATTTTTCACTTTTTGGAATAATATTAATGCGGACACTTGGTGTGTAAGGCTTTGCTAGATTTTTTCCTTTTGGAAAAAATCCTTTAACTGGCATGTCCAGGTCAGAGAGTATCAACCTTTTTAGGGTTCTTGGGGCATGGTGCCAAGTTCAACTCCAGGAGTAGCCTAGGTGGAAGCTGCTTTTCTCAGGGTTGCGAAGGCCCTTTCTGTATGTGCTTGGCCAAGATTAGGTACCAATCTACTAAGTTTTGCAAATTCCAAGATGAAAAATCCAGCCTTATGGTTTGAGCTGGCATCTCTGTGATTGTTGGTGAGTGTCCATTGTTCCTGCTTCTCACCTTGACCTTGGCTTTCCCGGTGACCCCACCCTTCATGTCCTCCTCCTTTAGGTCTCAGCAGCTAGACATTTGGAGCCAGATCATGCTCTGTTGCGGGGTCCGTCTGTACACTGTAGGCCTCCGCCCACTTGGTGCCAATAGCCCTCCCTCCCAGTTGTGACCAAACCAACATCTCCAGACATTGCTTGGTTGGGGGCATGTCAAAATCCCCTGTGGTTGAGAACAGTTGGCCCACACTATGCCCAAACCTCCTTACGGTCCGTGGTGATTGTGGACCAGCCTGCTCAGCTGTTCTCATTGCTCACCAGACTGAGACGAGCCTCAGCACATGGTCCAGCCACATCTCTCAAGTACTCAACTCCCAGGACTTTTATGGCCTATTAATATAATGTATTTGCTATTTGTGAGGACCATTTTCCTCCTCTAGATTGCATGGCCCTTGAGGTCAGGATCCAGGTCTGAGTCTTGGCCTTGACCTCTCCACGGCAGAACACAGAGCCCTTGCACAGGACCTGTGTACTGGGTGGAGGGCAGGCCATTTTGATGACCCAACAAAGCTTTGCTGATGTCAGGGTCACTTAAAAGCCAGCCGCCTTGTCTTTCCTCAAACCACCTCTCCCCATGGCCATATCTAAAACCTCTCTGGCCAGGAAAAGGTGGGGAGCCATGTAAGATTCACTGTCCAGAGGTAGGTTGTAAAAAAGTGAATTGAAAACTATAGTATTCCCACTTGGTTTTAAAATTTAGCGGCAAAAAGTTTCCAACTATCGTTTCCTCCAAGAACTCCTTAAGAGTAAGTATTGTCATGGAACAACTGCTTTATTATCCTTTAGATGGTCAGATTTAATGTTAAAAGGGAAAACATGTGGACAGTGTTGCAAAAACATTTTGAAGGTTTTTGTTTTTTTCGTGTGTGTTTTTCATTTAGCTCTTGGTAAATCTTGATGGGATTGTGTTGTTTTCCCCATAATCTTGACTATGCTGTTCAGATCATATGATCTCTAAAAGTTGTTCATGTCAGCTACCCCAACTGTCTTTATGGAAAAAAATGTCCCCCCCCCTTTTTTTCCTCCTAATTCCCTTAGTTGTATGAGTGGTTTATGGCCTTATGTTGTTTAGGAAATGGTCATTCTAATGGGTCATTTGCTCAGGTTTGCCAGGGATAAGATTAAGAGACCTGATTTCGGGCGCCTGGGTGGCTCAGTTGGTTGAGCGACTGCCTTCGGCTCAGGTCATGATCCTGGAGTCCCGGGATCGAGTCCCACATCGGGCTCCCTGCTTAGCGGGGGGTCTGCTTCTCCCTCTGACCCTCTTCCCTCTTGTGCTCTCTGTCTCTCATTCTCTCTCAAATAAATAAATAAAATCTTTAAAAAAAAAAAAAAAAGAGACCTGATTTCAAGGACTGTGGCGGGCTGACGGGATACATGGTCTGATCTTTTAAATTAGGCAACTGCAAAGCTGCCATCTATATCTGCCTGAGAACTGGTGATCATCAGGGGGACCTAGCAGAAAAAAGACCCACGTGTGGGTGTGGGGATGAGACCCATCTGAGTTTCAGTTCAGGCTCTGCTAGCTGCTGACCTTGTGTCACGAGGAGACCCGAGCATGGTGTGTATGCAGTGGGACCTAATTATCTTTAGACCTAAGTGCCACCTGAGCTATCAGCAGGAAATTCACGTGGATGTGCTCTCGGAAAAAGGAATGATCATAACGGTGAATTCTGGAAGGAAGTGGTCCAAATATGGATGACCCTGGAAAAAAGGGAAGAAAAATATGAGAAATAGGTGGTGTGTTTAACTCCTTTGGCTTCATGAGTCTTGCTATTTTCCCCATTATCTTAAAGCGGAAGCTCAGGTGTTTCCAAAAAATGTAAACATTTTCCGTGTTACCGATTAACTTTGGGAGAAGGAGAGATGAATGAAGATGGTAGGACCAGCCTGGAAAGTCATCTTAAGCCATGATGCCCCAGTAGCTTGTTGCTAAATGTAGAAATTGTTCCCATATTGTTACTCGGGGTTTTTTATATCCTGGATTAGGTCAGAGCCCGGTGAGGGCATCACTGTGGATGAAGTACCACAGTTCACATAGGGAGCATTCTGGTGATCTTATGTGGCTTAGGGGCTACCATCAGAGTGTGGTAAATGTGTTCTCAACCAGGGGAGGGCATCAGACACACCAGTGATACTTTTTCAGAATGCCCGTACTGGACTCTCTGCTGGAATCAAGTGTCTCCCCCGTTAAGAGCTCTTTTCTGAAGTCTGTAGGGGAGGGAAAATAATTTTCCCTCCACCCTCCTAAGTGCTCTCTGGGGCCCCTATTAAAAAAAAAAAAAAGGCAGATGAACAAGAGAAAAGCAAATCAGTTTATTGACATGTGTACATGGTAAAATGCATGCATGGGAAATCTGACTCTGAACAGGGGTTTAGAGTCCCAACAAGAATGATGGTTCCATGAAGAAATGACAGGACAAAAGAAAGCAAGCAGTTTCAGGCTTCTGGGGTTCCGCAAAGCAAGGAGGAAAACTGTTGCTCAGATAAAGGCTGATGTTTGTTATGTCCGTTCTGCTGGTGCTGTCTCCTGGCTGATTGTCTACAGTTGTCTCTGGTGATTAACTTCTGTCCTTCCTGGTGGAGAGGGGTGGAGGGACCCCTTTGTAAATTTATGTCCTGCTTTTAGGCAAATAGGGAGAGGGCAGAGAGCTTTTCTTCTCTCTGCCTTTTTTCAGTTGCTTTCAGCTCAAAATGCTCCTCATTCAAAGTGACCTATTTTGGGGTGGCATGTGCTTCTACCCTTCAGGGACAGTTCTGTCTGGAGGACGGCATGTCCCTTCTGTGCATCTAGGTTCTCTGCTCTCTAGGGCTAATGATCAAACTCTTCAAGGTTGAGGTCCCCCGAGGGGTCCCGAAGGGCAGGTGCACAGGACAGGTGCTCTCTTTGCAGGAGCAGAGCCTTTGTCATGCCACGTACAGTGAGAACCTGCTCCCCCAAATGCCTGCCCTTGCCCCCTCCCATTCTTGTGATAAATGCCCTGTAGGAACTCAGAGTAAAACTCAGAGTCTGGGTGAGGACTATATAAATTGGCCCGTTAGGTGGTGGTTTTCTATAGACTCAGAAGTTGGAGGCAAAAGCTAAAAATCCAGGTTTTCTTAATTAGTTGAAACATTGGGGTACAAGGACTGCATTATTTTGATCTTCTGTAGAACTGCCTTTGTCTTCATGATGCTTCGGTGTGTTGTGTCATGAGCCTAATCATTCATATTAAACAATGCCATTTATGGGGGGCCCCACAGGAATAACACCTCTACATTCCCTGTTCCCAGAGCTGTGTGTCTTCTGAGCAACTCTTAACTCTCAGGGCATTTTGTCCACACATCCCCTGATGTTTCTCCTTCCACATTACCAGAAAATCCAGACAACTTCAAGGCCCTTCTCTTGTAAATATGCAGAATCTTATGGCAATATTTGGTGTTCTGGCTTTGTCTTTTCTTGCCCATGTACAAATATCTAAGTTGGCTGAAATAAAGGGAAAAATTGTACAGTTTTACCTAAAATCTGCTCCCTCTTTGGGCAGGAGACTAAAGTGAAGGCCTGGGCATGCATTGCAAGGTTGGTATATATTCAGCAGATGAGAAGCTCTGGTGTTTTAAGAAGATAGAGGCTTATCCATTTTTGCATAAATGTGGACTATATCGTGGTGATTTTGATCGGATGGCCCGTGTGGATGGTGAAACTGACCTTGAGTTCCAGTGGCATCCTGTCCTGCACCCCCATAAATACACATGTAAGACTGAGTAACCTGCTTCAGTTAGAAGTGATAGCAAAGGAGCTGTGAAGAGTGGTGCATTGGACCCCAGCCAGCAGAGTTTGGGAGACGTGGTCCTTCAAACGCATTGAATGTCCCAGGTTCGTACGTTTGGAAGATGTCACTTACCTAGACATCAGGGAGAATTCGTGCTGATGTAATCGGTGTGGGAAAGCCCATCCTCATTGTCTCAGCCCCAAGCCCTCCTTGGCTGTTGGCACCACTGGGAGCTCTGTGGTTTCTCCCCAGATATCATAGCATCCATGTAAATGCTTAGAAAAGACTGTAAATGTAATGTTTCTCCTTTAGTTCTTCTGCTGTTGTAATGTTTTCTTTCTCTCTTGTTAAAAAAAAAAATGCATTGTAAAAGTTAAAAATTAGGCAAGCAAAAAGTGGAAAACAAAAAGCAACCATAACCCTACTACCCATAGGCAACGTCACTGTGCACGTTTCTGTAGATCTTCCCAGATTCCTTGGATGCAACAAACTTCTTTTTTCTTTATTCTGTCTTTCCAGTCTTCTCTTAATAGAAAGGGGATCGTGTAAAACATCATTCTAGGAGGCTGCTCATTCTCAGCAGTGGACTATGAAGTTCATTTTCGTGTCCTATAACATTCCCGTTAACCATGTAATGGCTACCCAGGCTTTCATTGCATGGATTTACCTGTTTTTTGTTGTTGTTGTTGTTTGTTTTTAAAACCTTCTTGTTGAATAGATTGTTTCCATTTTTACATTTTTGTAACAATGTGTTGATAAGTGTCCTTGTCCAGAAATCGTTGTGGGCATTTCGTTTGATTTCCTTAACCCAGATTCCTAAGAATTTCTGGGTCAAAGGATAAGCAGAATTTCGAGGCTTTTAGAATAGATTTCCAAAAGATTCTCTGCAAGAAGTGTATGCAGTTACACTATCAATACATAAACACCAGCTTCCCTGAACATACACAAACATTCAGTGTTGGCATTACAAAAATTTCCATGCCATTTTGATAAGTGAAAAATGGTATTTATGATACATTAGTGCATATTTTTTGATGTTGAACTTTTCCCATGTGATATATCTATATTTCTGCTTTTGTAAATTGCCTATATATTTTCTTTGTCCACTTCAGTCTTTTTTCTTTTGAATTTTTATTTAGGTTAAAACATCCTTTTGTATTATTTTAATGTTGTTTATCATAACTTTTTCAACTTTGACTTTTGAAAGGATTTAAATGAACAGAAGAGTTTCAAAGGTGGTACAGAGAGTTCCTGTAGAGCCCATATATCTAGCTTCTCCTTATGTTACCATCTTACATAATCACAGCACTTTTCTCCCAAGACCGAGTTTCTCCACCTCGGCACTACTGGCATTCTGGGTCTGGGAGATTCTTGGCTGTGGGGGCTGTCCTGTGTGTTGCAGGATGCTTAGCAACATCCCTGGCCTCTATCCCTCTATCTAGCAGCACATCCCCCTCTCTCCCTAGCTGTAAAGCAAAACTGTCTCTGGACATTACTACATGTTTCCCCGGGAGCAAAATCACCCACAGTTGAGAACCCCTGACCTAAACTAGGCGATCAATATTGCTACAGTGTGATTAACTCAACTCCAGACTTCACTGAGATTTCACCAGTTTTTCCCCTAATGTCCTTTTTCTGTTCCAGGATCTCATCCAGGGCACCATGTTGCATTTAGTCACCAAGTCTGTTTAATTTTTGACAGTCAGTAATTTTAATTATTTTCCTAAGCCTGTTTTCCAGCTCCTTTGTATAAATCTATAATTCCTCCCGACGTATGTCCTCAGATGGTAGAAGCTTGGCATCTCTGTTCCCTAAATGGTTTGCCAATGGTCTTTGGACTATTGATGAGTTAATCCATTATTTCTCTACTGGCTGGAAATGACAATCCTGTATCGAATTTATGTTTATATGAGGATTTCCCTGACTCACACAGTTTCCTTCTAGAAATTTCCATGCCTTTTGAATATTATGTGACTCACAGAAGCTGCTCTGTTACCGTGTAGGGATTTGAGAGGTGGGAAATCTCTTTAGATACTCCTAAGTGTAAAGTCCTGCTGGCATCTGATGTATCTTGTCACTGCGGGAGTCCGGGGGGAGGGACTGTGGCCGCCATCATACTTTTTCAAATTTTAATTTTATATTTTAAAAAAGCCCTCTCAGTTCGATCCCACACTCTGTTGTTTGCTTTTAATCAGCTATATAGAGGTTTAACTTAAAGTACACACGTTTAACGTATGTGCCCATGTATCCAGCACCACAGTGGGATATGGAATATTTCAGAAAAATATCTGGCTCCTTCCCAGTCAGCCTTCCCCCTGCCCCCATACCAGAAAACTGCTCATCTTTTTGTCTCTATTCTAGAATCTATATAAATGGAAGCAGATTGGGCTTTCTCTATGGAGGGTTTCTTCCATTCAGACTAATGCTTTTGAAATTCTTCTACATCATGACAACTGTCTTGAATTTCTCTCCATGATGTTTTGTAGTTTTCGTGATAAAGATCTTTCATGTACTTTGTTAAATGCATCCCTACTTATTTCACATTCTGAATGCTCCCTAAAATGATGGTAGTGATTTTTAAACATTTCATTTCCATTTTTTTTTTGCTTACACATAGACATATATAATTGATTTCTGTGTAGTGACCTTGAATCCTGCAATGTCTTTGGAAGCACTTAATAATTATAGTAGTGTTTTTTGTAGATTCCCCAGGATTTTCAATGTACACAGTAATATTATGTATGATTAAAATTTTACTTACTATTTTCCCATCTTGATGCATTTACTTTCTTTTTTCTTGCCTTATTGCACTAGATAAGACTCACCAGTAAAATGTGGAACAGCAATAATGAGGGTGAGCATCTTGACTTATTCCCTTATTAGCTGTAGGGATTTAAAAATATAGATAGGAAGGTAAATAGATAGGTGGATAGATTCTGTCTGCCAGCTTGAGCAAGATTCATTCTACTCCGATTTTTTTCTTTTTTAATTCTGATGAAATATATATAACATAAAATTTACCATTGTAACCATTTTTGTCTGTACAGTTTTGTGGCATTAAATATATTAACATTGTTTTGCAACCCCACATGCACCCCTACCATGTATCCACAGAACTTTTTTCATCTTGCAAAACTGAAACTCTGATTCCCCATTCCCTCTCCCCTAGTCTCTGGAAACTACCATTCTACTTTCTGTAGGAATTTGACTACTCTAGGTACCTCATATAAGTGGAATTACACAGTATTTGTCCTTTTGTGACTGGCTTATTTCACATAGCACAATGTCCTCAAAGTTCATCTATTTTGTAGCCTGTGTCAAAATTTCCTTCTTTGTTACAGCTGAATATTAGTCCACTATATGGATGGACCACATTTTGTTTACCTGTTCATCTGTCAAAGGACACTCGGTTGTCAACGGACCCACCTTTTGGCTATTGTTAATTACGCTGCTGTGGACATAAGTGTACAAACATTTCTTTGAGTCTCTTGCTTTTAATTCTTTTGGGTATATACCAAGAAGTAGAATTGCTGAGTCATATATATTTCCATGTTTAATTTTCTAAGAAACCACCATACCATTTTCCATAGCAGCTGTGCCATTTTACATTTCTACTAGCAAAGCACAAGTCTTTCAATTCTTCCATATCCTTGTCCATACTTGTCATTTTCTGATTTTTTGGCAATAGCCATCCTAGCAGGTATGCAGTGGTATCTCATTGTGTGTGTGGGTTTTTTTTTTTTTTTTTTAAGATTTTATTTATTTATTTGACAGAGAGAGAGAGCACAAGCAGGGGGAGTGTCAGGCAGGGAGAGAGGGAGAAGCAGGCTCCCTGCAGAGCAGGGACCCTGACATGGGGTCAATCCCAGGACCCTGGGATCATGACCTGAGTCGAAACAGACGTTAACTGACTGAGCCCCCCAGGTGCCCTCATTGTGGTTTTGATGTGCATTTCTTTAATGATTCCCTAAGTGATGTTGAGCATCTTCTCATATGCCTATCAGCTATTTGTAGCTGATATATTAGTGCATATTTTTTGATGTTGAAATGTCTATTCAAGTCTTTTGCCCATTTTTTATTCTTGTTTCATTGTTTCTATTCCTAATTTGATGAAAGCTTTTATTATTGTTGAATACTTACATGCTTTGTATGTACCTATTGGGATAATAATAGGGTTTCTCTCCTTTATTTTGTAATGGGGGAATTATATAAATTTTCATGATAAATTATATGTTTCTAGGTTAAACTCTAGTCATGATGCATTATACTTTTTTTTTGAGATTTTCCTTTTTCTCTTTATTCTTTTTTTTTAAATTTTTTTATTCTTATGTTAATGCCCATACATTACATCATTAGTTTTAGATGTAGTGTTCCATGATTCATTGTTTGTGCATAACACCCAGTGCTCCATGCAGAGATGCATTATACTTTTAAAAATAAATATATTGCTGCATTCTATTTGCTAATATTTTTAGGAATTTTTTTTTTTTATTCTTAAGGAACAGTGGTATGTCCTTTTTT
>NC_138374.1:5323624-5339929 GCF_054177405.1 Leptonychotes weddellii
TGGGAAGTGTTCTCTTTATTTCAGGAAGAGACTTTGGAGGGTTGATATTATTTCTTCCTTGAAGTGTTTGGTAGAAATCACCAGTGAAGTCATCTTGGCCTGAAGTTTTTTTTGTGGGAAAGCTTTAATTATGAATTCAATTTCTTTAATCATTATAGGACTAGTCAGTGTTTCTACTACTTCTGGAGTCTGTTTGGTAATTTGTATCCTTCGAGGAATTTGCCATTTCATCAAAGTTGTTGAAACTATTGCCACAAAGTTGTTCATAATATTTTGTTACTATCCTTGGATCTGTAATGATGTTTCCTCATTTTTTTCTGGTACTCATAATTTGTGTCTTCTCTCTTGTCCTTATCAGTCCAGCTAGGGGTTTATCCATTTTATTGAAATATTTCCAAGGATCTAGGTTTTGTTGCATTGATTCTTTTGTAGTATATTGATTTTCTGTTACATGATTTCTGCTTTTAGCTTTATTATTTCTGTGCATCTGTTTACTTTGTCCTAAATTTGCTCTTCTCCTGTTTACTTTTTTAGCCTAAGGGGGGAGGCTTAGATCAAATGCTCATATAAAATATTTTCACATAATTATTTCAAGATATGAATTTCCTTCTAATTCTGATATACATTTTTCACTTTAATTCAGTTCAAAATATTTTCTGCATATACTCACCAACATCACTTTGTTTTATGTATCTTCATAATGAGATTTAATATCTGATAGGACAAGAATACAATCGCTACTCTTTTTTTTTTTTCCCCAGAATGTTATTAGCTATTCTTACTTAAATAGAAAATATAGACCACTTACACTCATTTTGATTACTGGTATATGTGGATTTATTTCCATCATGTTATTTAGGCTTTCTCTTTGTCCTACCTTGTCTTTTTATCTCTTTCATAACCTTGTAGTGAATTAATTTTTTTCTTTGCTATTTGGAAGTTATACTCTTTATTTCTGTTAGTTCATTCACCAGCTGCAAATTGTAACATGTGAATTTAACAAAGCTGAAAGTTAATATTTTTAATCCCCTCTCAATTTAGAATCTTAACTCCCACCACCCCCTCATATTGATCATTATGTTTTAGTTTTTTTTATTTAAATTCAATTAGCCAACATATAGTACATCATTAGTTTTTGATGTAGTGTTCAATGATTCATTAGTTGCGTGTAACACCCGGTGTTTTAGTTCTAGTATATGTTATAGTTCTATCTTATTTTGTTTTGTGACTCCTACAAATCTAATGTTATTTTTACACAATCAGTGTTTAATTTACCTCATGGTTACCACTGCCTGGGCTCCCCCTTCCTTTACGTATGCCAGATCTTTGCGGCTGATATCAAGTTTCATCTTCCTAAAATACGTATTTGAGATGTCCCTTTTGGTGGTACATCAAACTGGAGGGACTTTTGGTGATAAACTCTCCAAATTTGTTTGGGGGTGTGGAAGGTGGGAATTCTAAAAACATCTTTATTTTGCCATATTCTTCAACGAAAACTTTGCAAAGCATCAGTTTCTCTGTTGACAGTTATTTTCTCTCAGCCCTTTGAAAATGTTATCCCAGCACTTTGGGCTTCCAGCTGTAGAAGGCAGCTGTAGGTCTAATTGTTGACCTCTGTATCTTTTTTTTGCACTGTTTTTAAGATCTTCTGTTTGTGTTTGGGAGTATGCTTCACCATGACGGTTTTAGATGTGGATTTCCTTTTTGTCATTTGCATGATTTGTTGTGCTTCATGAATCTGATGATTCTTTTTATTAGTTCTGGAAGTTTCTCAGCCATTTCCTTATTTCTTCTCCTTAATTTCCTCTGTTACCTCCTTTCAGGTCTGCTCAGATGTATTTTGTACTCATTCCATCCTCTTTCCTCCTGGCCTGCCTTTCAGTTTCCATTTATTTGACTCTCTATGATGCATTCATTAAACTGTTTAGGCTAGTATTCTACTTCACTAATTCTCTTTTCAGCTCTATCAAAATTCACCTGAGTTTTAAATTTCAATTAATGCATTTTTTTGTGGGGGGTGCTTTTAAATTTTTTTTTTGAAATCACCATGGTCAGTTTTATAATCTCTCTTATTCCTTACTGATAATTTTGATTAATTCTTTTATTCCTTCAAACATGTCAGTTATTTTATGTTCTCTATCTGATATTTCTAATATCTGGGTCATATGTGAGTCAGATTCTACAGTTTGGCTTATCTGCTGACTTTTGCTAATGATGGTTGTTTCTTGCATATATTGTGATTTTGGGTTCATATGGGTACTATGGTAACCATGGTCACCATATATGGTTCCTATTTGGTTACTGTGATTCTGAGCACATGTTCATTGGAACTTTATCTGTGGAAATTCTGAGTCCTAGATTGGGGATAAGTTTCTCCAGAGATTTTCATGCTTCTTTCAGGTGGGCTCACATTACGCTAAAATTCCAACTTGTGGTTGTTCATACTGAGCAGGTTGTGTGAATTTTGGCCCCAAGCCTGAGGGGATCAGCTTGTGATTATGACTTGGTGTTTCATGCAGGGGTTTCTAGCCTGACTTCTCACAGTCTCACTTGCCAGGTTTTGTCTGCTAACCTGTTTGTCCTTAAATCCAAAGCTCTAGGTGACCAGAAATCAGCAGTTGCCCTTAGGGAAAGTGGATTGGTCTCCAGTTTTCTTCTTGAGCTCTGAAGGGTGTCCTTACTTTCCTGCAAGCTGAGCCACATATATGTATCTATACTTATGTCCAAAGTTTTTAGTTGTTTTTTAGCTTAAGGGTGTTTTGAGTATCTAGTTCACCATGTTGCAGGAAGTAAAATATCTTACTCATTTTTTTTTTTTTCAATAGAATTTTCTTGAGTTGGACATCCATAGGAAAAAAAAAAAGCTGGGATTCTGGGGTATTTTTAAAAATTTATAGACTAATAGTCATCACTACAATACTAATTTTTAAAGCCTCTATATTGTATGCCTCTTCATTTACACAAGGAGACTTAAGTGGTGCTTATTTTAAGTTGGGTTTTTTTTTATGACCTGATTAGACTTTATCTAACATCATTACAGTTTTTCTCAAGCTATGAATCACAGTGACTTGTTTTCCATGTTATTAAAAATTCTCTGTAAACATATTAGTTTAATATTCAGATCACATAGTGATATAAAATTTTTAACCATATTTCTCCTGTTGGGCATTTTGCTTGTTTCTTAATTTTTCACCCCTATAAATCATACTTAATACTCTATATTTTCATGTGTACGTCTTTGGCCACACTTCTGCTTGTGTTCTTTAGCTATATTCCTGGAAGGAGGATTGTTGGATAAAGTATTTGAACACTTTTAAGGCTTTTGAGACCATATTACCAATTGCTTTACAAAAATGTTGTCGCAGCCTGCGGCCATTGGCAATGCAGAGCTGGCGTCCTTATGTTCTCTCTCAAATTGAGTGCATATATTTTTATGCTTTGCTAATTCGATAGGTGAAAGATCGTATCTTAGTCATGTTTAATTTCAGATGGTGTAGAATTGTTTATTGGCCATGTAGATTTCCTGCTTTGGAAACTGTCTTATATTCTATCTCCCCTTCAGCTCCTTGAGCATTAGGGTTTTTCCTAGGGGTCTTTAAGGTACGAACTCTTTTATGTCACCAGGGACCACGGTGCTCAGCCTTTACCATTGGGGCTAGTGTATAGTCACCCCTAAGTCATTTTGAACTTCCATTTTACAGTTCCGCTACTGTATTCTGTCTTCTTTGTCTTTAGGGAATTGAAATTGTTGTAACAACACAAATAACGATGGATTTTCAGAGAACTGGCATGCACGTGAAGAGACCTGGATGCAAAAATAACTCACTTCAAAGTTTTATTGAGAACAGAGTACAGATGAATTACTGTTCTTGGTGCTGTTGGTGGTATGGTGAAGAGAAAGAGAACTTTCTCTGTCCCAAGATACTCACAGGCTAGTGGGAAAGAGAGAAATGCAAGATGAGTCAAAGTCAGGCCCATGGGATAATCCACACCCTGTGCTGAGCCAGCAGAGCGAGGGGGTTGATTTCCAACGAGAGAACTAGCAAAGTTTCAGGGAGAACCTGGCATTAGTGGGATGGGGAAGGACATCCCAGGGGCTAGAAAGCACCACACAGCAGACACGGAAATTCAGAAGATCTAGGAGAATGACAAAAGGAACATGTACTTAGGTCCCTGGGGACTTGATGGGTTGCAAACAAGATATGGAAATGGAAAGAAGTCCAGGACCCATTGTGGAGGGTAGTCCACAGCAGAGATTTCAGGCCTCACTCTGGGGGCACTGTGAAGTTCTCCAGGGCCTCACGGAATCAAGTGGCAATACCTGCATCCAACTGGTAGGGAAACCATGTTTATGGGCTATTGTAAAAGTCTTATTGTAAAATCCTATTTCCTTAGGATTTTCTTATAAAAATACGTCCGATCTCAACTCACAAACTGACAGCATGCATGGGTTTGACCAGAGTATCACTAAAGATGATCGCAGGCTCACCTCTGTGCTTGCAAATGAGCTTTCTGCTTTCCTCCTGAGCCTTGATCAAGTCACCACACAGGCCCTGAGTCCAGGATTAGTAGAGAAAGGATTGGAAGGGGGTTTTTAACATGATGTAATTGGATGGGAATCGTTAATTACATCATGAAACTTAGCGCACAAAAAGCAGATCCTCTCTGCAGCTGAGTTGAATTAGTTACTCAACCAAAAGAAATTAGACTGCGAGTCAAAAGACTAGCAAAGACCAGAATGCTAAGTGTACAAGCATATTTCACTTGGGCTCCACCTGCTAGGCATGAAATGCTCTTTGTTTAATACGGTGCAACCCCCAGCTGTCCCCGCCTTGTTCAAAACCTGCCAGCCACATGCCTATCAGCTTGGTGAAGGGTCCTGCTTTTTTTTAAAGAGTGATTTAATAACAACTTCATAGGGATATAATCCACATACCGTAACTCCCTTGCATTGCGTTGTCTCAGCTAGTAGTATCTTCCAGACGGTAACTTAAAATGCAGTGGATTTCTGAATATTGCATATTGCTAGATATTATTCAGCAAGAAAACCTAATGTAATAGGTGTGGGGAACTAAAAATTAACAGGTCAACAAAACCCAAGTTGTTCCGTAACTCCTTTTCCAGAAGAGAAACTTCCCTTTACAATTTGAACTATTTTTCCTGTAAGGAAATGCTCACCCCTGCTAATCTCACACACAAGTTGACCATCTTGTTCTCCCCAGGGACACACCAGCGTTCGCTGTCTGGTCTACATAGCCCGTAAAGCAGATCAGCTGCTTCCTTCCTGAAAATTGCCCTCATATGGCTAGACTGGTGGTCATGTCAGAAATGGGAAACGGGTAATTCCACATCCTGGGGAAAGCCAGAGTGCCAACTACTAGCTATTTATGAAGTAAATGATTTCAGTCAAAGTGTAATGGAGCTCTCTGCTTCTCTGTCTCCGCTGTTCCATCCACCTGGCTTTTGTCTAATTTTCTATCCATCCGTGCTTCTGCTAAGACAGTGGGCAGACTGTGAATTGGAATTGGTCAAGTTTGCCGCTTGGTTTATAAAAGTTTGGGACGAGAAAGGGGCAGGAACTGTTGTCCACGATGACATGGTTATAATGAGATCTGTACATTTGAATGTCAGCTAATGTCCAGTTCCCATCAGACAGGGATGCACACACGCCACGTTCTCCACTCTCCCTGTCCCTTTCAACGAAATGGATTTGCAGTGCCTGCCAGTATGGTGGTCCAGCTAAAGATAAGCAAGTCTTCCAACACCTTCCTGAGTGGAGTGCATGATTCCAGAAAAAGAAAAAGTTGTAAGCGTGCAGAAATGGCTCTATCATTCAGGAATTAGGCTTAGTCTCAAAACAATTTTCCTTTCCTTGAGGCCACTGAAATTGAAAGAACCCAGGTGCCTATAGAATTACATGTTTTTGTTACCATAGAGTGAGGATGGAATTAACTATCTTCAGGTTGAAGGCATTTATCCTGTTGTCACAAATACCCCAATTTTGCCACTCTGTGGGGCCAAGAGCTATGTCTCTGTTCACATTCTGTTGGTCATTCACAATAGGAATTCTGACCATAGAAAGTACCTATAAAATACTACTGAATTATTGAATTAATGTTTCCCCCTAAGACACTGTCAAAATCCCCCCGATGATACTTTTGGGTGCAGATCCTGTATCTCTTCATCATCTCCAATTATCTGGTAGGCAAGTGAGTCTTCAGGATTTTACTGGGCTCTGCATGGGCTCTAAGCCCTTACTGAAGACATGAGCCATCACTTAAATGATGTGAGTCACTTGAGAAAGGTTTATTGAGGGTGCCAGGTAGCATCTAGGTGTATTAGGCATTGCAGTAAGCAATGCGGCATCCCTGCCTTCAGGGAGCTTACTCTAGTGAGTGGGTACAGACGGACACAAATAGATGATGCATCAACATGAGAAATTCTGAGTGGTGATAAGAGCTTTAGCAGAGCACTGGAGTCAGGTGGTGTGATTGGGTGGGCTACTTGCTGGCTTCTTCAGATGGGGCAGTCTTAGAAGGTGTCTCTGAGTAAGCGATGTTTCAGTCAAGATCTGCATAATAAGGAGCCTACTTTGTGAAGGTGGAGAGGACAAGCACTTTAGATGGAAGGAACAGCTGGTGAGAAGCCCCTGATGTGATAAAGAATGGAGCTGGTACATTTGAGGGACAAGACCAAGTCCAGTGGGGGAGCGCAGGGGGGCAGGGGTGGCCACATGAGCTTGAGAAGGTGGGCAAAAGACAGAGCATGTCGGGAGGAGTTTGTGATTTATTTTAAGCGGGATGAAAGCTATTGGAGGGATTTAAGCAGAGGATTGTCTTGATGTGACTTACATTTTTCCAAGATCTCAGGTGGAAGCAGGACAGTCAGGAGAGCAGGGGTCAACAAGTGAGTGGTACCAGCAGAAGTGGAGTCGAATGGTTTGAGGTGGTTCAGAGTTAACAGGACTTGCTGATGGACTCCTGGTGGAGTGAAGGGAGGGAGGGAAGGAAGGAAGGAAATGCCAAGATTTGGGAGTAAATAACTCACTGAATTATGGGGCAGGATGGCTGGCTCAGGTCTCATTTAATTCTTTTCAAATATATGAGACAGCTGACTGCTGTCCATTCACCGCTCCTTGCGGGGAAACCTTCATGGCCAGGCAGAGACTGGAAGTGTCTGTGGGTTCCCAAGCACTGGGAGGCGTGACCATGTTTCACGATGCCTGTAAACAAGTGATGGGAAGAGCAAAACAAACAGAAAGGGTCCTCCATGGAAAATTAGAAATGTTCATGCCAAGAGAAGACTGAGCAAAGGTAGCCAATTTTAGATAATACTACACTTAATGTAAGACAAGGCAGGCCAGAAGTTCATTTGCAGTGTTGCTATTTTGTGACATCTTGAGATTGGACCCTGGTGCGATTGTTATTAACGTAATATTATCATCTTCTCTTTAAACATATAACTTTAAAAGGATGTTTGTGTTTTTAAGTGTAATTTTATTCTACCCAAGAGGTATTTTTTTCATCCTTGCCATACGTAATTACAAATGAATAATGAAACTCATTAGGAAAACAAAATTCCCTTTTTAGTAATTTTCTTTACAGCAAACTTTTCTGGAATATACATACCACAATACATACCATAATACATACCATAATACAGGACCGTTCCATATTCTATTAGCTAATAAGGACCTTTCAGTGTCCTGGTCATCAAGGTGAAGATGGGATGTAGTTTTCAAGGGATAAAAAGAGCATTTATTAAACTGTGCTCACATAATACATTGAGCAGGATTTCAGATTATCTCACATCTAAACCTACTTAATGACAAGTAACCTCTCCACTATTATAATCGAGAAGGAACCGGATCTCTTGGACAGTGAATCTCTCTGGTTCCCTTTTGTTTGTGTTTTTACAATCCTAAATGGAAACAATACATATGTTTCCCTTTTCCACATTTTATTTTTAGAAAAGCTGGAGAATGAAATGCCTTCAGTTCAGCCACATGACTCCCATTAGCTTTAATGGGAGAAAGGCATCTTCATGAAGGAGAAGAATCATCCCAGAGTGTATAAATAACAGCCGGCCCGTGACCACAGAGAGGTCTCACTGCGGCATATATAAGCTGTGTCCTTGGGGGCAGGTCCTGTCCACGTCCGACCCTACTTGGGATGAGTTGGGACTGAACCATCGGGGTCCCTTGGGAGCTCAGCACTCAGAGGCTCCAGATCTGGGCAGGGTGGGATCTGCCATGGCTTGTTGGGAAACTCCTTGTATCACTGATTCTCAGAGCTTTCTCTTCCTCTGTTCCAGGGACCTCAGGTCCACCTTTGTGACCCTAGAGCAAGGCCCCTATGACTAGACTTTTCTGAAAAATTCCAAATGTTTTTATGCACGGGTTGACCTTGAACAACTGTCTGTTGCCCCTCAGTGCCTGGGTTGGGTGGATCTCGCTGCGTATTCCTCTCCCCTTAGCCCACCCCAGTGTAGGTGTTTATATCCAGCTCAATCTGACTGAAGTGGTCAGGGTATCTCTGGAAGTGAGAAGGGAAAGGGAAAGGTATAGAAGCGTCCCCTTCTACCTGCTTTTCCTTTGAAGCTCACCTGAGGGTCTCAGATCTTCTCCAACCCCTGCAGGTCATTCCACATCCTTTTCTCTCACCTGATCCCTGGCAGAAAATCTCCAGACATGGCATAAGGAGAGAGATGGCCCATTCAAGGGACAGATCAAGGCCAGTGGGGCTGGAGAGCAGAGTCCCCTCCCCCCAGAGCCCCTGCAGGCCCAAGAAGATGGCTCAGTTTGCCCCACCCAATGGTCAGCAATTATCCTGCCATATAAAGTGACCACAAAGCATAACCCACGTTGACCTTCATTGGCTCTCTAGTGAATTTGGCACAATAGGCAGGAAACAGCAGTCTGGGCATGGGGGTGGGACATGAGTCAAAGATTGAGCAGTCTTCCTGCCTCTCCGTCTGTCCTTGGGTGTATATTTTTTTCCCCCTGGATTTGAAATAAAGGACAAAGTTCATCCATATCACTTTTAAGTTTGTGCCTTAGTTATGGGCTGGGTAAACTCTAACAAAGGCTCACCCTTGCACAGTGCATTATTCTCTTTGAGTGTGAACATTGTCCCATTTCGTCCTCACGGAGCAGGATGATTATCATCCCGTTGTATAGATGAGTGACTTAAGGCCAGATGGGCTTGGTGATCTGCTGCTTAGTCACAGTTAATGGGAGGCAAACCCAGGCTGGAGCAGATCACAGATCTCTAGTGTGCATTCCCAATTCTTCCTGTCATTTGTATTCCAAGTGCCTTCCAGCTCTCTGAAATGATGTCATGTTGCAAACTTGGCCATCTGAGGGACCATGCAGCTACCTTGTTAACAGAGCTGACCTTGGTGGGATTCTCAGTAGCTCATGACCCATCTCCACTCACCAGCAGATTGCCAGAAACTGGAAACCGAGCTGAGATGCATCAGGGTGTTTTAATAAATACAGAGCAGGATTTTACACACATGCCTATGTCATTTCTGGTACATCAACAAATACAGAGATAGGGAGTCACATTACAGAGTTACTGAGAAGGGACTTTCAACTCTATGAAAAACTGTAACCCTGGGAGCGTTTTTTAACCTCTCACAAATGACCATTTTTTTTAAACATTCAAATTTAATCTAATTCTAGACTTATAGGAATGGTGCAGATAAAATACAAAGAGTTTCCTTGCACCCCTCACCCTGCTTCCCCTAATGCTAACAAGTAAGACGTTGACAATGACCATTTTAAAAAACGAATTTCTTAAGTCAAGCACCCATGCAACTTATAGACCCACTGCTTGAAAACCCACTTTTAAAGGGGCCGTAGTTACTCTACAGCTTGACCCAAAAGACTTCTTTGAAAGTCATCAAGATGAGAAAAAAGATGGCTCAAGGGCACCTGGGTGGCTCAGATGGTTAAGCGTCTGCCTTCGGCTCAGGTCATGATCCCAGGGTCCTGGGATCAAGCCCTGCATCAGGCTCCCTGCTTGGCGGGGAGCCTGCTTCTCCCTCACCCTCCTACTGTTCCCCCAGCTTGTGCTCTCTTGCTCTCTCTGTCAAATAAATAAATAAAATCTTAAAAAAAAAAAAAAAAGAAAAAAGATGGCTCAGAGTTTGTAGGAACTGGATAGAACCAGTGGGAAATGTGACTTCTCTTCCTAAGTGAAGCTTTGGAAAACCTGATTGGGGTTTTAGACTAAGACTTTAAAAGCCCAATGAAAACCAGTCAACTATCTTTATCTTTTTTTTTTTTCCTACCATGTTGAAATCAAGAATAAGTTGAATATCCTGACCAAAAAAAAGAGGGGGAGGCAGTGGTATGGGAGAAAAAAAACAAAAAAACAAAAACGCATCCTACACTAATTCAGTATAATTCACGGCCAGTGGTGCAAGTTTATATAAAACAATGCTCAGCTGCATTAGCTGAACATTTGAAATTGTCAGAAGGAAGTTATTTACTCTCCCAGCCAACATGAAACAGCCAGAAGGAATAAAAGTACATGGGGTCTCTCTCCTTTCCCCAGGCTCATGTTTTAGGCATCAGCTCAGAAAAAAGCTGGTAATCTGTAACAATTTTGCCTTTCCCACATTGCTCTAAAATGACGATTTTTAATAAGACAATGATAAGTTTATTTTCACACACACAAAAATATCCTTCCCCTCTGTGGGCATAAGGAAAATGCTGGCTAGATGCAAATACTATGGCTGTTAAGAAACAGTTAAACATGGTTCCATTTTTCTGTACCTAAGTGATCTCTCGGGGCAAGCCCATAAACTAAATATGTTTTGTTTCTCATGAATTACTCTCCAAGACGAGAAATAAATAACTCAGGAAATCCACATTAAATGGGAGTAATGGGAAAACAGAGCGTTTGTCTGGTGTGACACCACCTGTTTATTTCATTGGGCCGTGATGGTCATTCAGGAGGGAACAGGGGCTGAAAGGACAGGACGTGTATAAGCCTCGCACCTATGTGATGAAAGTGGAGAAAGCCAGCCAGCCTCAGGGTCCCTCTGCATGTTGACTGCGGTCTGGCCAGCCCTAATTCAGGCTCTTTGTGTTGCCTGATATATTCTTCGTTACTATTTTCAAATTTTTCTCTTTGCTGCTTCTCTTCAGAGGCCCTGGGGAGTCTCTCCAATTCTGATTTTCAAAAATAGTTCTTCAAAGGGCACAGCATTCTTAGAAGAAGATGCATACGGGACCATGTGTTTCCAACTGAGTTTGGTCTGACATGACTGAGGTTTGTACAGAGTGTCTGAGAAAACCAGAAAAATGACGTCAGCCCCTCAAGGAAGGGCTTCCGGCAATCCCAAGAGCACTGAGAAGTAGAACCCAGAGCCTTTTCCACGGGAATCCTCCAGCCTTGCAATTCACTTCCTTTCCTGACATGGAACCCTTGGAGGTATTTATAGCTTCCCCAAATGATGTTTCCAGATCTTGTAATGGAAACGAATGTCTGACTGGGGTTGGAGGGAGGAACAGGACCGACTGGGAGAGGCAGGAAGTGGAGGTATTGTGTATCAGGCAAGCCTGTCTCCTTCCTGGCCCCAGCCCCACTGAGCAGCAAAACAGGGCTTCCTGACGGCCGGGGACCCGAGAGCACCAGGGGAAGTTGCCTGGGAGAACTGGAAAGCATCTTGAGAAAGGGGATTCTGCAGGCAGAGCCCTCAGCCGTATTACCGGACCTCTAACTTTATACCCCACACTTTTAGCCTGGGCTTTCAGCATGTATATTAAGCACTTCAAATTGGCTCTTTAATTGTGTTTATTTCCTTCACAACTCAGCACGAAATCAATCCGTTTCTGGCTTGAATCCAGTGACCGCAGAGTGAAGGTTAAAGATTTGCTGCTTCCAGGACCTGACGATTCCCATCTTCATCGTGATTGTATTAAATGAGTCCTAAGCAGGTTCATGCGACTATTTTCCACTCCCTTTTTTTTAGTAGGGAAAAATGTATATATTCAGATTATGGCCAGGAAACAGCAGTCCACACCACAGTGGCTATCACGCTAATGCTGAAGGCAGCATCACCCTGCGGGGATCTTTTTGTCCGCTGTGGTGCCAACTTTCAGAATCCAAGTATGGAAGCTGTTGAGGGGTGCTCCAAAATGTAGGGACATTAGGGCACCGGGGTGGCGCGGTCAATTAAGTGTCCGACACTTGGTTTTGGCTCAGGCCGTGATCTCATAGCCCTGGGATCCAGCCCCATGTCGGGCTCCGTGCTCAGCCGGGAGTCTGCTTGAGATTCTCTCTCCCTTTCCCTCTGCCCCTCCCCCACCCTCTCTCTTTCTCTCAAATAAATAAATAAATCTTTAATAAATGAATAAATAAAATGTAAGAACATCAAGATCTGCCTGTATGTGGACTGCCCAGGGGCTAACGCCAGATCACTTGAAAGGGATTAAGGCCTAATCTAGTCCGATGAGCCCTCACTTACTGATTTAGATGACGACCCCCCACACCCCCTGAACTGCCTGGAAGTGTTAGTATCATTAGAGATGTTTTGTGTTTTGCTGCCTTTGGCTTTCAGATGTTCTCTTCTTTTTTTAAAGATTTTATTTATTTGACAGAGACAACAGCGAGAGAAGGAACACAAGCAGGGGGAGTGGGAGAGGGAGAAGCAGGTTTCCTGCTGAGCAGGGAGCCCGATGCGGGGCTTGATCCCAGGACCCTGGGATCCTGACCTGAGCCAAAGGCCGACACCCAACGACTGAGCCACCCAGGTGCCCCTGGATGTTTTTTTCTACATCACCTTGACCACATTCATTAGCTAGAAGGCCCTGCTGGGCTCTGTCAGCCAGCTCCCACATATCAGATTCGCTCACTGGTTGGTCATTTGGACTTCTTGGAACAGATGCTCAGTTCAGCGCTGGCATCAAAACTGGCTGTTTGGGGGGTTGACCTATGGTCTGCCCAAATGCGAATCCAACTGATGTCTGTGCATTCTACAGCAGGGCTCTTATTCCCTACAGGCTTGAGAGTTGTCCCTCTTGCCCTGAGCTTGCTTTCTCACCTCTGTCTGACAAGAGCAAATGGGTCGATGATATCAGCAAGGTCTGGCCAGAGTGTCTCCTGAGACCACTAGAGTGGTCTCCTAGTGTGGGGATTTCTAGGCCGGAAGGTGAATTCATATGTGGTTCTGTTGGGTATCACCAAGGTTCCCATTTTGCAAGTCTTTGTGTTAAAAGTCTTCTTCTTTTAATAGATGAGTTCAGCCCATTTGCATTTCTTTATTTATTATTTTTTTTTAAAGATTTGATTTATTTGACAGAGAGAGCACAAGCAGAAGGAGAGACAGGGAGAAGCAGGCTCCCTGCTGAGCAAGGAGCCCGATGTGGGACTCGATCCCCAGACCCTGGGATCATGACCCGGGCCGAAGGCAGCCGCTTAACCAACTGAGCCACCCAGGCGTCCCCCATTTGCATTTATTAATAGGACTGATGTTTGATGTCATCTTCATCATAATTTTATAATTATTTGTATTTTGTTACATTTACTATATTTCTTTTTCTCTAAGATAAACTCTTTGTTTTTTTATTTGTAATTTTTGAAGGGTACTTAAGAAGGTTTGTATCTTTGTTCTTGTGGTTACATTTGTACTTAGACCTGTTAACATTTCCTTGGTCTCTAGTCTGAGAATAGTTGAAGGGGGGTCAGAAAATCTGGGAAATGAGGAGGCCGACTGTGGTTTCATCTTTAAGATGTTCTTTCACATTCTTGCTCTTATGGGCACGTGGCAAGACTGCATGTCCTTCCGCTTGGACATTATACTTTGGCTGATGAAAATCTGAGTGGTTGGAGGGCTTGTGAGTAGATGCCCTGATGGGCGAGTGCAGAGTGTCTGCCTCAGCAGTCATGAAGCACATGTCAAGGTCCTGTGGACAGTGATATGCTGAGACTCGGGCATGGAACTTGTGCTGTACCTTCCTGGGTATTGGTTCAAATGTAGATTCTGAGTCAGTAGGTCAGAGGGAGGGTCTGAGGTTCTGTGTCTTTAAAGTTCCCATCTGGTGTCAGGGATGGGGTTCATTGATCACATTTTTAGTAGCAAGGTGCTGAGCCATAAAACTTTGTTTTTGTTTTTTGCTTAACTTCCATAGAGCCTAATCTAGTTGCTCTCAATGTGTGGTTCCTGGAACAACAGCCTCAGCATGACCTGGGAACTCAGAAATGCACATCCGGGCCCCACTCTGGACTTAGTGAGTGGGAAACCCTGGAGCTGTGCCCCAGATTCTGGTTTTTAACAAGACTTCCTTGTGATTCAGAGACATGTTACCACTACCCTGCCGCTCCAGACCCATGCCCTGATGGATGGGGGTTGTATCACTTAGGACTTGCGTGTAGCTTTGAGTAACTAGATATCTATAAAGCTGTGGCTTAAAAGTGCAAGAGTTTATTTTTGTTGTAAAAGAAGTCCAGAGATGGGCAGTCTGGGGCAGATATGGCAGGCCGACAATGTCGTCGGGAGCCCAGGCCTCTGGTTTCCTGCTCTACTTTCCTTCAGATCTGACTCCTTACTAAGCTCATAGGATAGTTGCTGGGTCTCCAGCCATCACATCCATATTCCCAGTAAATACCAGCTGAACAGTCCTTCTTGAGACCTTACAGAAGTTCTCCCAAAGGAGTTCTGCTATTATGTCACTGGCCAGATCAGTAGCCTATGACACCAAAATCTTGGTTTTAGCTGAGCTCATGGCCATCTTGAACAAAATGAGGGTTCTCTAAGAAAAAAGACAAATTGGAGATTGGGTAGGAAGCCAACCAGTGTGCCACAGGAGTGGTGGGGACTTGAGGTCTTAGTAATGAAGAATGGACGGCCTGGAGAAAGTAGCATTCTGTGAGCTGGAAGAGTTAGCGGATGGAGTCAGAGAGCAGGAGGTTTCCATTTACTGATTTGGACGAGCGGCTGCTCTGGGTGCAGATACATTCCAGGTATGGAATGTGGTTGTAGGAGTGGAAGCTGGAGTGGAGGTGATGTCATTGACTGTAGGAGGGGAGGTGATGGTCATTGGCTCTAGGAGGGGCATTGCAGCAGAGGTGATGGTCATGATTGTGGGAGGCGGGCTGTAGAGGAGGTGATGTCATTCGTTGCAGGATTGGAGGGCACAGTGGAAGTGATGTCATTGGTTGTAGGAATGGGAGTGGAGGTGATGGTCACTGGCTGTAGGAGTGGTGGGCTGTGGTGGGGGCGATGCCACTGGTTATAGGCATGGAGGTGTCTTCGCTGGCTGAAGGAGCAGGAGTGATGTCACTGGCAGTGAACGTGGAGGTGATGGTCATTGGTTGTAAGAGGGGGGCTGACATCGATGGTCCTTGGCATGAGGGCAGGACTTTTGTTGTTTTCACTGCTGCATCCCAAGTGCCCTGTAACAGTGCCTGGCACATAGTAGGTGCTCAGTAGAGTGTTGTTGAAGATCAAGAGGTCAGGCATTTTCTTTGAGAGAGCAGGAGAGACCAAAAACAAGCCTTGTTTTCTCCTCTGGAGTACTGAGACCTCAGATGAAGGTGATGGGGTAAGACCTAGAAGCCCCTGGCTGCACCACACACACATATACACACAAACACACACACGCACGCGTGCACACGCACACAGACGGGTGCATGCACACACATAAATAGACTAACACACTAATGCACACACAAATGCATGGGCACATGCACACACACACACTAACACATGTACACACACACGAGTGCATGAGCATATACACTAACACACACGTGCACACACATACACACATGAGTGCATGCACACAAGCACACATTCACACAAACACACACTCACACTAACACAAACGCACGCACACATGCCCAGCAGGCATTTCACTCTGCAGGAGCCTTGACTGAGATTCTCCTCTGCTGCTCCCTTTGACACCTGGCAGACTGGCTTCATTTTCTTTTTAATCAATTTTTAACGTGCGGCATTACCTGCTTGGTAATTGTCAGAGCACCCAGGAAAAGCGAGAAGAGGAGGTGAGATGAAAGCCTGCCAGAATTATCAAGCAAAATGGAAAGAGCGGCTAGCAACAGCCATAAGCCTCTCCAAACAATAGTATATTAATGAACCTGCGTTTTTATGTTATCACTGGTGTGGAAGCGGGTGATCCTGTCTAGTTATAAGTGATATCCGTAATGGAAATGAAAGAAATAAAGGGGAAAGTGATTATTCCACAGGAAATGTGCCCTACTTCCCAGAGAAAATCATTGTGAACATTTTTGAGTGACAGCTTGTCAGTGATTTTAATTTTTTGTATGTTTTCCT
>NC_138374.1:5340029-5387775 GCF_054177405.1 Leptonychotes weddellii
CTGTGTCACCCAGGCACCCCTAGCATCAAGTTTTAAGAAATGGCTTAAAATGTGCTTTTCCTGTGCTTCAGGAATAGAAGTCACGTTTTGGGGTAAAAGATTATGGACAATCTAATGATCTGGGACTGTCTTTCCTGAGTGTAAGGTAGAAAGGTGTGATCTAGTCATCACCTGGAACTTGTGTCTCTTGATCATCACTTGCAACGTGTTCAAGGTGACCGTGTTACAGAAAACAGACAGGCATTGAGTGTGTGTACATGCACATGGGCGTGCGTTTTATTTCTGTCTTCCAAATACTTTTTGTATGTTCTGAGACTTTTGTTCATCAGCCTTAAGACCTCTAGGATTATGACATAATTGGAAAAACAGCTCTATTTATTCAGTGTCCTTTCTAGATAGTCTCTGGGAGAGGGGAGATATTACTCAGAAATTTCTCTTCGCGGGAATTGCATATATGAGCCTTCGCTGTAAACGAGACTTGCGTGCACTGTTTGCCACGTGGTATTTTGAAACTTGACCCTAGAACAATGGCAGTGGACATAGTGCGTTTTTCCCTTGCTCTCTGCATACAGAGGTCTTCCGATCCCTGCGCAGGCATGTCTGTGTCCTGACACCATATAGACATCTTGACAACGTAACCGCTCTCCCCTCCCCCACTGTGTGCCGACGTTCCGGAAGGGGAAGGCTCTGTCACAGATGATAGCTGCCGCCCCCACTTACAAGTCCGCTGTATTTCTCGGTGGCCGCCCCCGCCCCCGTGGAGTCTACTTCTTTAGGGAGAGACAGGGTTCGATGTTTGGGGCGTATAGCAGAGGAGAGCTGTTTACTGTCTAGGAAGGGCTAGCACGGGCAGGAAGTCTCATTTCCGGAGGAGGAAAGGGCTCGTTCCTCGTATGTTTCCTCTGGCCCAGCCACCTTGGGACGCCCTTTCATCCTTACCCTCTGCTTCTTAGGTTGCCAGTCTGTTCCCCTGGGCTCTCCCTTTTCATCTCTCGTCTCTTCCCCAGGGCAGCAGCTCTAGCTGGATGGCTTGGCTCAGGGGCTTGCTGCCCCCATCCTCTCTGCCGGGAGCTGTTTATCCCGTTTGCTGCCCGCCCCCCTCCCCTCCTCGGACTCCCCTCCCCTCCTCGGACTCCCCTCCCCTCCTCGGACTCCCCTCCCCTCCTCGGACTCCCCTCCTAGGCCGCAACAGCTCCTCATAGAAACTGAGCAGAAATATGCTGAAACAATTCTCGGCTGATTTCAGACAGAAGTCTGGATTGGGTGGGATGCGGGGTCCCACGTGGAGACCCATTTCCACATGAGCTTTCACCTGCAGCTCAAAGATGAAGCCTTGATGCGTAAAAAAGACAAAACATCCACCAGCCTTGCTCGTTGCAAAATGTTCTTTATTTCCTCTTGGTAGTTTCTTGGTGGGCCACCAAATTGACTTTCTTTAATTTCACTTTCTGCATATTGTAATTGGAGGTAGTTGGAGGATTTCTCTCTGGTGAAAGGAGCAAAGCCCTTGCTGAAGAAGTTGTGTGCTATTGAGTGTCCATGGTGCCGCCTCCCCTCTCCCTGCAACAGCCTCTGTGTCCAAAAATTAGCATGCCTTGTGCTGCCCTATCTTTCCCTTGACAGCAGCCTCCTGGGTCCCTGTGCCAAAACTGGGCACAGCAAAGTCCTGCCGAAAGCAAGGAGAGTCTGCAGTTGACCCCAAGGTGCCACGCAGAGTGGCTTTCCGACTGATTGACACACAGTGCTGTCAAGCTCACGTCTTTGGTTTCCAGTGAGATGTGGTGCTTCCGGGGTTAGCTGGAGGAGTTAGGGAAACTGTACAGAAAATTCAGACATAAGAGCTTTAATAAGGTGGTGACGGGGGAGGGCAGTCGGGGCTACAGTGCAAATAACATTGTCCTTTAGGAGATCCTCAGACTCGCCCTGTAGTTTAGAAACTCATGGTTATATCCATGACCCAGAAACATCGACAGAAGCTTCAATTACTCTGTTTCTAAGACCCAGTCATTTGTAAGATGGTCCATCTTTCGAGGGGAGAAATATCCCCAGCAGGAACATTGAAATACGGGAGGAAATGTATGCCTTGGATTCAAGGAAGCCGGCCTTGCTCAGAAATGTCTCTTTGGCTAATTGGCTGGGTTCGGTCTGTTTTAAGAAGGCAGGAAGGTACACAGAGGTAGCCCAAACCCTTAGAGACGACCATCCTAGGAGCTGAGTTCCATCTTCAATGCCAAAACACCTAAAACAAAATCTAAACTAATTTGGAGATAAATGACTCTAAAATGTATTCTGTATGTGACGTACCTGCCTTGGGCTCTTCAGCATCCCCTAGACAGCTATCCTCTCTGGCTCATGTGTGTGTTTTCCTGTTTTTTTAATTCGCTCTTCCTTTGCGATTCACTGACAGAATCTGGATGCTGTGCAGGTCCTTCTCTGTAGCAACCACTGCTCATTTTCTAGCTTCTGTTGTGAGCCAAGTTGTCGCAGGCAGGATTGTAGGCCAGTGGGGGGATAATGGCTCGATATGGGCTCACTTAAGAACATAAAAGATTGTAGGGGCACCTGGGTGGCTCAGTTGGTTGAGCGTCTGACTCTTGATTTCAGCTCGGGTCATGATCTCAGGGTTCTGGGATCGAGTCCCACATCAGGCTCTGTGCTGGGCTTAGAGCCTGCTTAAGATTCTCTCTCTCCCTCTGCCTCTCCCCTGCCTCCCCCTCCCCCTACTTGATTCTCTTTCTCTCTCAGAAAAAAAAAAAAAAAAGAACAAGAACATAAAAGATGGTGCACTGTCTTAATATTTGGAAAGAATCACTGAAGTATCTTTTCCAATCAGATTGGTTCATTATGCTATTTTCTTGCCAGTGGAGGTGAAGTGTCTCGGGGAAGGGGGTACCTTTTCCTCATTTTGTGCTCAGGACCTTGGGGTAGCCTCACCTGGCCCAGATTCAAGTTTCTTGGTTGGCTGTGATGCTGTGTGTGTCCCCGAGGTCCCCACTCCCTTCCCTGCCCTGTGCTTGGGTCAGCTCAGGCCCGCGTCTCGCCGCAGAGAAGCGTTGCGCTGTAACTCACCCCTAGGCCTCCAGTTATACATGGCGAGGGCAGGAACAGAAAATCCAGAGCAGCCCACTCCCCTGGCTCTCTTCCTGCTGGCCAGCCCTGCCTGCTGTCCAGACTGTGGTCAGCCCCTGGTTTTCTGGACTCATCTGTGGCTTCCCTCTGTCTTCCCCAGAATCATGCCCCATCAGCTCTCAGGGAAGCTGTGGCCGAGCCAGCCTGCTGATCTCTCTCCTTCTGGAAGCTTTTGAGTAACAGGTGCAATGACATCTTCATCTGAAAACAACTAGCTTTGAGCTTGCTATTGGTATTGGAAATATATTGTTTATGGATACTGACATAGGTGGGAAAATTAGCCACAAGACAATTGTGACTGTTGGACAGGATCTTTGGTTGCTTTCTGTTCACCTCCCGGAGCATGGCACAGTTCTGGATAGGTGAGTTTGCTGGATACTTGAGCTATAGAAGATCAAACCATAGGGTAATGCATTTTATTTTATTTAAGATTTTATTTATTTGAGAGAGAGAACACAAGCCAGGGGGAGGGGCAAAGAGAGAGAGAAGCAGACTCCCCCTGTGCAGGGAGCCCGATGCGGGGCTCGATCCCAGGACTCTGGGATCATGACCTGAGCTGAAGGCAGACGCTTAACTGACTGAGCCACCCAGGCGCCCCAGGGTAACGCATTTGAGAAGAGGCAACAGAGAGACCATTACTATTTCAAGGAAACCTGCGGTGCCCCAGCTCTTCCAAATTCAGGCTCAGGAAGGAGACTTTGAGTTTGAGTCAAGAACTAGAAATGCCTGCTGGAGGCTGCTGATTTTCTCACACTTCTCTTAAGACCCTCAAGAGAGGCAGAGCCAGCAGTGCAATGGGCCATCACTGGGGTGATAGAGTTAAAATTGGGAGCATGAATCGAGAACTTCCAGCCCAACCCACATGCAGGGCATAAAGGGGAGAAAGAACATGCACATCCTTGCTTTGTGAAGACCTGCCTGAGGACAATTTCACGGTTAATAGTTGTACTTTTCAGAATCCACAAAAAGAGATCTGATCAATAAGTTGTCAAAAGAGTCCTTCTTGGGCACCTGGGTGGCTCAGTTGGTTAAGCGACTGCCTTCGGCTCAGGTCATGATCCTGGAGTCCCGGGATCGAGCCCCGCGTCGGGCTCCCCTGCTCAGCGGGGAGTCTGCTTCTCCCTCTCCCGCTCCCCCCCTTGTGCTCTCTCTATCTCATTCTCTCTCTCAAATAAATAAATAAAATCTTTAAAAAAAAAAAAAAAAAGAGTCCTTCTTGGACTGCATATTTTTCTCTTCTCCAGCACCCCAACTACATTATACTTTCTGGGAGTTGTCTTAACTCTTCCAAGTCACAAGTGGACCACCTGACTTGCAGAGAATGCTTCACATAAGAATTTACATGAAACCAGGGATGCCGGGGTGGCTCAGTTGGTTAAACGTCTGCCTTCAGCTCAGGGCATGATCCCAGGGTCCTGGGATTGAGTCCCACATCGGGCTCCTTGCTCAGCGGGGAGCATGCTTCTCCCTCTGCTTCTGCCTCTCCCCCCTGCTCGTTCTCTCTCTCTCTCTCAAGTAAATAAAATCTTAAAAAAAAAAAAAAAAAAAAGAATTTACATGAAACCGGATCAACAGGTAACTGATAGGTAGGTAGGGAGGTCAGCCTCCCTTAAAGAGCTCGACACCAGTATGCAAGGAGCAGATGGGGACTGCACCACTGATCACTGATTTCATTTTTGATTCTTTTAAGAGAGCTTCTCATACAAGGAAGCAACATAGAAAGGAATAACTATTTTGAGACTTTTTGCTCATGGCATTTCATACTTAAACAGAATTGGCAGTTTTTGAAATAACAGTTTAGAAAGATATTTTCTGTACAAATGAGCAAAGCCCAACCTTTACTGGAGGAGACCACATGTCCTCTCCAAATGACAGGGCCAAGAATAACTGCCGTTTTCTTCGTACCCCCAGTGTGCTGGGACCCACTAGGGGCTTCCCTTCATTTTGGCTGTTTGTTTATAAGAACATGGAAATCCGGCTTTACCCCGTGTGGATTCACTTGCCCCAGATGCCAGAGCCAGGGAGCACACTGACACACCGTCTGTGCCCTCTGTGTCCTCTGCTCTTCCCCCCGCCCCGCCCCGCATCACCACACTCAACCTGTTCTCATTGTCGAGGACACAAGGGCTCAGGGACAGGAGGGTTGGAACGAAGTGCAGACAACTGAGATATTTTAAAAGAGGTCCCCATTCTAGTCAATGCCAGGTGGTCATGGGCTCATTTCCTTTTTGCGTAGGACATTTGAGAAAATATTGCAAGAAGCTTCTAAGAGTCCTTATTATTCCAGCGGTTCCTAGGACTTTTTTCTCCTCAGTGCTCAAAGGGGTTTGGAGATGTGCTCCCGGCAGTGGGGGCTCTCTCCCCGGGTGGGGCCCTGCCCCTTAGGGGGCCTTAACATAGGAGATGGTGCCCGGTGAAGAGTCACTAACTTATTTAAAATGAGTAATTTTTAAACGTTATACAGTATTTCAAAAGAAAAACCAAGAGTATAAAAGAGGCAAAAAGTGAACAGAAAGTCTCTCCTCCACTCTCAGTTCCTGGTCCTGCACTGCCCTCAGGGTCCCCAATGTCCAGCACCTCTGGGTCCTTCCAGGGATGCCCTGAGTATATAAGCACTTACCAGTGGAAGCAGACCTGATGCACGGTCCTGCATTTTGCTTCGTTCATTTGATAACACATCTCTGAGATTATTCCACATCTACAAAGGAGCATTTGCCCTATTCTGTTCCCTTGCTGCAAAGTGTGGGGGCACTAGGATCTAATAGTCCCCTGTTGATGGGCAGCAGGTGCTTTCTAGACCTTTGGGGTTACAGTGTGGCAGTAAGCAACATGTTGTATACATTTTCTATCCACTGCTTTATGAGAAGTCTGCACTATGACCTCATTAATTACCTCCTACCTCTGTACTTGCCATAGTACAGAGCCTCCATCAATGTTTCTGCATTAATGATGATAGGTAACATTTATTAAGTGCTTACCGTGTATCAGGTACTATGCTAAACACCTTACATGGATCAGTATTTTTTCATATTGCCTCAATTTTAATTACTATAATGTTATTCTGTAAGAATGATATAAATTATATAAATGTGTTGTTACATACATATATGAACTTCTTATGAAAATAGATAAAATAATAAGTAATAATTAACGTGATTACCTCGATTTTATAGATGGGGCTGGATACCTGAGAAGTGGTAGAGGTGGGATTTGAACCCAGGTACTCTGACCCCACAGTCAGTGTGCTGAACCACCCACTCTCTTGACTAGTGTTGAGAAAGTCATCTGAGTTTCTAAGGGCGCTGGCGAGCCCAAAGTCTTTAGACCGAATGCATGAAAGTGGTGTATACAGTGGAGCTCCACAGTGAGCTGGGGGACGTCCAACCCAGAGTGGTGATCACGTGACAAATGCCCCCAGAGCACGTGCACATTGGCCCCCAATGACTCCAGCTCACCTGTGTCTCCGTCTCCAGACAAGCAAGGTGTGCCAAAGTCAGTACATTTAATGTGCACTCGTCAGATGTTTTGAGCACAACTCTTGTTTTATTTTTAGTAGAAGCAAAAGTATTTTCTGGAAGCAGCGAGAAGCAACAAGGAGAAGCACGTGTGACTTTGTCTGCTCCCCCAGTGGAACAGAAGCTGGTTAAAGAGTTCCTTCCCGATGGGTATAGCTCTCCAAACAACAACTGTCAGTGTAGCGACTTCTCTGAGCCCTCAGAGAGTCAACAGCAAAGCTTCCTGAAATCCGGAATCCCTTTATCTGGCTTTCTTTGCCCCTTACAAGATTTATGCACATTTCCACAGGAAGACAGTGATGTTCAGATAGAAGGAGTGTTCCCCAAAGGTAAGGAGCAAGGGAGGTAGGGTTGAGGTGATTCCGCCTTGATATTCATATGGAAAATGGTATGATGTCTTCCTGAGCCCTGGTCCATACAAGCTCACCTCATAAAGCTGTCCCTTCTGGACTGTGTGAGCTGAGAGCAGGCAGGACCTGCAGGTTTCCATGGTGGGTGAGTTCTCCCTCCGAAGCATGGAGAAGACAACCCTGTGTGGGTCAGGGATTCCAGCCCCGCTGCGCAGCAAGTCTGGATCCACTAAGGCCTAGAGGAAGGCCACATGGCAGGCTCCCAGGCTTAGCTAAGGAGGGTATGAGACGTTGGTGTGGCTGCTCTGGGGTCCACCAGGCCGCCCGTGGTCTTCCATGAGTGCCTAGCAAGGGTCCTGGCTGAGAGGTGCAGGCCCCGCCGTGTCCTCCAGGTAGGTCCCAATCTGAGCCTCGCACCGATGAGGGAACCAAGAATTCCAACCCGGCCATCCCGCCTCTAAGATCAAGCAGCTGACCCCTATTAATATTGCAGTGAGCAGCGATATATAAAAGAATATAAAGGCAGAATAGAAAAGAGATCTGTGGTGCCCAGTTTTCAGTGAGAAAATTTAGATCTCCTATCACTCTGAAGATTTTCCCAAACAACTATGGATGAGGACAAAAAGAAACCCACCAGGTTATACAGCTTTGGAATATAAAGGTTAAAAGGGCTATGGTAGTTGACAAAACTAATTTCACCTGGGAGCCAAGTTAATCCCTAGTTCTTCATCCATTAATATACTGAAGAAACATTGATTAAACACCTACTATATACATACCTACTGTGTGCTAGTCACTGTGCTCAGTGCTCCCTGACCTCCAGTGCTGGAGACACCAGGACCATACCTGTCTCTGTGCCGAGCCGTCTGGAAGCTGCAGGTGGCCACAGGTGCTCCACGGTGGGGACAGAGATCTCCTCCTCAAGGAAATGATTCTGAGCAGGGACTTGAAAGCTGACTAGAAGCTTACAAATCAGACCTGAGGGTGAAGAGTATTGCAGACTGAGGGAAAGGCATGCACAAAGCAAAGAGTTGATGGAAAGAATATGGTTGATTTGGGATCCAGGGGGGCTAGAGTGCTAGGAGGGCAGAGGGGGGCTTAGTGGGAGTCTGAGGTCACACGGTCAAGTTGGAAAGTCCTTAAAACCCACTCAGGGGCTTTGAACTGAAGTCAAGGCCAAGCCTTTGAGGGGCAGAGATCTAATTAGATTCACTCTGAAGGAGACGGTCTCCTGGACGGTGGGGCGGGGGTAGCGGATGGGAGGCAAAGGGTGAGGCTGGGGGCTGAGGCCCTGCCAAGGAGCACAGACTGGGGAGGAGAGGCCACAGTAGGGAGACTTTGAAGCTACAAGAGAGCACTGATGTGAGCACTGATGAAGACGGGCATGCCTGCACCGCCCCTGGGGTGCAGGGGCTGGTGGTGGGGTGCAGGTGGGAAAGGCTGAGGCACTGTGGCATCCCTGTGGGTGAGGTGAGGCAGGAGAAAGTTCACAGCAAGAAATGGGGACAGTGTGGTGGAAGGTGTAATTAACTCTAGCTGCAGGGGACTTGGGGGATCGATATCTGGGCCGGTCGGTTAGGCTGGAAGCAGGCATAGGGGAGCAACAGGGAAATCCTCCAGGAAGAACAAGAGCAAATGCCCGAAGGAATGAAAGAGAACGATTTGAGATCCTCTAAGTAGTATGTTGTTGGTACAGAATGGAAGGCAATAGTTGGAAATGGAACATCCACCACGAATGAGCTACAAAAAGTCCGGGCTGCTTGCAGGACCTGTAGGTCTTAGGGAACATGGGTGGATTTTACATAGAAAGAGGACAGCTGGTTCAGGCCAGAGAGGATCCAGGCATGGATGGTGGATGTTCTAGCAGGGGCTTCAGGTAAGAGATTCAGGGGACCCTGGAGATGTGTCCTGTGGCCCCTCGAGCCTCCTAATGGCCACCTCTCCACTCGCAACAGAACCAGCTCCTGGCAGGCTCCTGGGCTGCCCCCATGGAGAGATGCAAGGTGAATATGACATGGTCCAGCCCGCGAGGGAGACACAGGCTTGTGGGGGTAAAGCATCCTGTTATGACCTTACCCCGTAACAGTGCTGCTGTGTGTGGGAAGCGTGTTCTGCCGTGAGAACACACCGCTGGTGGGATGGAGCCTGCTTTGGGAAGGGGGGCACTTCCTAAAGGATCGGGGCTCAGCCTGCAGGTTGGAGGTCACTGGGTACGGGAATCGAGGGGGCTTTGTGGCAATAGGAGGGCATATGGGTGAGGAGTAAGATGCTATTGGGTTTCAGAGCTGGGGAGGTGTTGGGAGGCTATGTTGGGGGGACGGTGCGGAGGAGGGTAGGGGAGCTCACACAGGAAGAGTGGAAGGGACAGTGTGTTCCTGGCGGAGCAGTTGGTCAGTAAGTGGTCAGTGAATACGTATTAATTCGTCCTTCCCCACACCAGAGGCTGTCCTGCCCAAAGTGCTGTTGAATCAGTGTGCCCCCTGACCTTTTCCACAAGGGAATGTCAATGGCCCAGGAAGTGGCCAGATCCAGCTGAGAGAGAGAGAGAGAGAGAGAGATCATTCCAATTATACATATAAAGCCAGTGGTAATCACTAGCAACTGAAGGGGAGGGATAAATAATTGAACACCGTTTTTCTGTCTTACATCATTAGTGTAGCAAACATAAGACAAATTAATACACTGTTCCCAAACAACTGAGCTATAATAATTGTACAGGACACACTTAATATGAAGCCTGGAATAGAAAAGTTTCTTTTCATTGTGAACAAAAGCGTTTTGAACCCTGGAAGCCGAGGGAATAGCTCCATGGTGTAATTAGCCGGTGCAAAGTCTGGTGCCCCCAGACATGCCTCCCTGTGACCAGGGCGGCGGGGGGGGGGGGGTGTCTGTGGAGGCAGGATCTCATCGGCTTAACGAGCCCCATTAATAACCCACTGGTGTTTCTATTTTCCAAATTGTCTTCTGTGTCTCATGACTCTGAGAAGCCAGGAGGAAATCTTGCTGCCCCTCTAAATGGGATTCTAAATCTTCTCTCCCAGGGGATTACAAGTGCTGTGACTTGGTTGTAAAAATAAAGGAATGCAGGAAGAGTGAGGAGACCCCCGAGCCAGCTCCCCCGGAGCCAGCGTCCCCCGAGCCACCAGAGACCCCTGACCTGTCCGAAGACTGTTCTGAGGGTCAACGAACACCTGTAGGCTCCTTGACCTTGCAGGTAAGGCCCTCTGTGCACCCCGGCTTGATCCCCACCAAGGGGAGACCTCTCCTGGGGAGTCCGTGGTGGGGGGGGGGTCACGATCTCACTTCCACCTCTGAGACTGGAGGCTTGACTCCCCTTTGTAATGGCTGTGTGACCCTGGGCAGGTCCCCTAACCTTTCTGGGCCTCTGTTTCACGGTGTGAGTGATGCAGAAACGAGGTCTACTCCACTGGGCTAGAATGAGGATCGCATAATATCGGTAGTGACATCATAGTAGTGACAGCATTTCTTTTTTTTTTAACAGCATTTCTTGAGAAGTTATGGGTGACACTGCGCAGGTCACTTTATACGCATCAGGGCCTTCCATCCACGCCGCCCCCTATGGGGCACGGGTCCCTCTGACCCCATCTTCAAGTGAGGATATTAAGCTTTGGAAAGATTAAGGAGGTTGCCCTAAATCACGTGGCCATGAGCTCAAGGATGTGAAAGCTTTCATTTGGTGTCTGTTCCTGGTTGTAGAAGTAATACGTACACATTTTTTAAAGTTCAAAATCACAGAGATATAAGAATTAGCAAGGCAGACAACTCCGAGAAAGCTCCTGCTAGCAGCGTGTTGTATAATCAGGCATACTGTCTAGGAAAGGACTTGATAGACCATAAACATCCCTGCAGATGTGGGGACAGTGCCATTGGCCGGTCCCTGCACCCCGGGGTCCTTGGTAGGTCCATGGTAAGAGACTCATGATGCCCCTGAAACAGCCATGCTGGGCCAAGAGGCTGGTCCCGGGGCTCTCTGTGCAGCCCCAGTGTGCCTGGGACCACGGGACAGTGCCATGGAGACCAAGTGGCCAAGAAGACTCCTTTCCTGGCACAGCTGCCAAGGCCACTTCCAGGACACAGATGGAGCCTGAACTGCCCTCCCCGTGGGACCCTGAGCTCCCAAAGGGCTGGGGGAGGAGTGAGGCAGAGGAACAGTCTGCCATGGTAGCATATCCATACCCTACTATGTGCGGGGCTCAGGGCAGTGGCGGGAGGGCTACAGGGTGGGTGAGACCCATGGCATCCAGGAGCTCACAGCCCAGCATGGCCATCGATGTGTATGAATCTGTTGTACGAGGTGGTCTGTGAGGTACCACGAGGCTCTGGCTGAATGGGGAGACCCGACAGAGCTTACCGGGAGAGCTGGAGCGCTCTGATGGGTGCAGCTAGGGTATTCCTCCAGGCAGTGGAACCACCTGAACAGAGGTTTTCAAGGAATAGCAAGTTAAGACCATGGAAGGCAGTGTGGAAAAAAACGTGGAGGTCCCTCAGATCCACCAAACCACAATGAGCCTCGGGTTTTGCCTCTGTCAAATGGGGATAAGTGTATCTGCCATTCAGAATCAATGTGGGGATTCCCAGAGACAGTGGAGCCACATGAAGTGACACAGAGTGGAATGCATCAGTGGTGGTATCTTTTTCAGTGGACCTGAGTATGTGCGTGGGTGGAGGGGGTGTGATTGAGGGATGTGGCCGAAGTGGAAATACGGCCATGCAGACATCCCCTACGGAGCTTGCAGAACCAGTTTGCATAGGCAAAGATACTTTGCCAACTTTTTCTTCCTAGGAATAGATGTTCCTGGTAGCCAAGATGACTGTTTCTCCTGAAAAGGCATGTATTTCACACTGGGCGGATGATCTCGGTCTGTGCGTGAGGCGTCCAACCCCCAGCAGAAGCAAGTGACTCCTAGTGCCTTCATTCCTTCCCCACCCATGTCTCTTCGGAGTAGGGAGTTCAGGGCCCTCGGACTTCGGTCTGTTGGAAACCGACTGGATTGACAGGGAAGAAGGGATGGGTAGAAGTGTGCCACCTTGCTGTCAGTGGCCAGGCAGTCATGCTGCAGTGGGGCCCTGGGGGCTGGCTGGGGTCGCCCCACAGGACCTACGTCGTCAACATGCCTGTCACAGCCTCCACACGAGGCAGCAGCAGAAAATCGTGGTGTGCGGATGCGCTGTGGCTGTCGGTCTTTGAATGTTGTGCTTTTGATCAGCTTCTTGACCAAATCAGAGGGATGTATCTCTTGCCCGCATCACGTCTATTAAAGATAAAATATTCTCTCGCTGCTGTTAGGAAGCCCTGGAAGTCCGGAAACCCCAGTTCATTTCTCGTTCCCAAGAACGGCTGAAGAAGCTGGAGCACATGGTACAGCAGAGAAAAGCCCAGCGGAAGGAGAACCTGGGCCAGAAGCAGAGTCTCTTTCCTGTCCGCGCCAACAAGAAGCAGTTCACGGTTCCCCACCCTCTTAGCGGTAAGCTACAGGGGGCTCGGGAGGGCAGGTGAGACTGGGGGGTCTGAGGGGCCTGGGACCTTCACCCACGGCGATAGTACAAATGATAGCTCTGAGATGCCCTGGACTCAGGTTTGCTCCACGCATCCAAACCGCGGTATCATAAAGCCTGCTCCGGAAGCCAGCCCATTGTGGGAGCTTCTAGAGAGCACTGAATTCAGCCGAACTAGCTTGGGACACAAACTTACCACTCTAGCTGGGAAAGAAGCCACACAACTGTAGCAGCCAGGGTAGCAAGTTCAAATTCTTGGCTCCTAACAGACATGTGCAAGCGATCCCCTTTGCCCTGTATAGATTGCAAAACAGATCTCAGGGTGAGAGGGTGACTCCAGCTTGTCTACATCAACATTCGTCATCTTGAAACCCTTTTCCTGCTGGGAGCTCAGAGAGTGGATGGCCAGCTTTCCAAACGCTGCGGAGCCAGTGTCGAGCTGACCCCGTGAGGGGCGGCACGCATACACTCGTTAGACAGGGAGTACTCAGGAATCTTCTCTGGGCCAGGCACCATGCTGGGAGCTGGGGATAGCACCGTGAGCCAGACTGGCCTTGATCCTTTCTTCCTGGAGCTTATAAACAGACCATTAAAGCAGCAAGAAAAACAAGAAGAGATGAGAGCAAAAATGGGGACATCGGAGCACATACGGATGGCCTGCCAACTCAAATCTGAAAATCTGGAGGCCTGGGGAAACCTCCCTTTTATTCCTTTGGATAGAGGAACAAGATCTTTCTTCCTAGGAAAATGTTCTGGCCCCCAGGAGGTGAAATCATGAGTATAAATCTGAATAAAAGTCCTTTAGGAAAATAACCATATTCAATAAAATGCAGCTTAGCAAACATTACAGACATTGTAGGGGAGCCTGGGTGACAGAGGACAAAGGGTGTTATTCCAGAATTCCTGCTCACTTCCTTGGCCTGTGGGCAGGCTGTCTCCTTCATCCACCCATGGTGCTGCAGGTCATAGGACCCCGGGCAAGGGTGCATCCTTCTCATGGCAGAGGATTTAGCAGAACACCTGCTGCTCCTTCCCAGTGACGTTTTCCAGTATGCTTTTAAAAAAAAAAATCAACAAAATGAACACGCAAAGACTTTCCCTCTTTGAAAATGAGTCTCACCAGTGTTGCAAGCTGCTTAGCAGATCCAGGCTCGATTTGGGTGTGTTCTCCTGGGGACTAAAATCTCTGGCTCGACAAAGAGCAGTCTGGGTTCAGGTGCACACTTTTCAAGTCAGTAGGAGGAACCGACCGTCAGCCATAAGTGGGAGCCCCCCTGGGCACTTGGACGTCTGCGCTTGTCCTGGGAAGGGCTCCAAGGGTGCTCCTGATGTGTGGGCCACTTGGCCTTGACATTTCTGAAGATCCTGCCTGTTAAAAAATGGTTAACAAATGTGTTGTCAACAAACATAAAACAATGCCACTGTAGAGCTCAACAGATTCACATATGAAAAATGGCTTCTGATTAGCTTCTTTTTTAGTCAGATCCCTTTATTTTGTGTGGGAAGAAATGGGGACCCAGGGACACTCAGGAGCGTCTTCTGTGTGGGGCCATTCCTCAGCAGCAATGCTGGGTTCTTCATCCCCTGGGCCAGCTGCTTTCCAGCTTTGCCACACGGTGGGTGCCAAATCCTCCAGGATTACCATCATCACCAGTATTAGAGAGATGCCTGTTGGTTCTCCCTAGGGCTGCTTTAACAAGTGACCACAGGCCGGGAGGCTAAAATAATAGAAATTTATTCTCTCAGAGTCCAAGGGCCAAAAATCCAAAATGAAGGTGTCTAAATGGTTGGTTTTTTTCCTGGCGGCTCAGAGGGAGAATTCATGCTCTGCCTGGGCGTCCTCGCTTCTGGTGGCTCCTGGCAGTCTTTGGCGTTCCTTGGCTTATAGATGTATCACTGCGTTCTCCGCCTCCATCTTCACGTGGCCGCCTCCCCTTGTCTGTGTGTCTTTGTGTTCAAATTTCCTCATCTGAGAAGGACACCAGTCACGGGATCAGGGTCCACCCTCATCCGGTATGAACCATTCTAACTCACATGCATCTGCAAAGACTCTGTTTCCAAGTTAAGTCACGATCACAGGTTGGGTTGTGGGGTGAGGACTTGAACATGTCTTTTTGGGGAGACATAATTCTACCCACTACATTGTCCAACCGTGGCGTTTTCCCCTAAGCAGATCTCCTTACAAGCTCACATTCAATGAAATCTTTAAATGAAGTTCACTTTAAATGAACATCTTCAACTCGTCTATAATAAAGTGGGATCAGACCCAGTCAGTAGTTTTAAATAACCAAGGTACCTTTTTGTCCCCCCAGTTCTGAGGTAGCCCCAGCATGTAGGATGCTGTGGCCAGGACTTTGGGGCAGGGACTTTATGGCCACTGTGCCGGTCCCTGCAGTATTTATGTGTCGATGAGAGCTTTATGCTCCTGTTTGTTTGTGTTAGGTCAGTTAAAGCAGACAACTTCTGAAACCGGAGCCTCATGTAAGCTGGGGCAAGGGAGAAGGGAGTGTTTAGGGCCCCATTAAACAAGTCTACAGTACACATCTTGTCTTCAGCCTGTCTGCTGGCAAGATGATAAAAGCGAAATGCAGATGTTTTTCTTACATGCTAAATTTGTTAATAAATCATATGCGTGAACGAGCTCTGGCTACAGCGTCAAGATGTCCGTTAGAAGGAAGATGGGTCTGCTTTCTGAACTGTGCTAGCTGCCACCCATCATCAGGGTCTGTCCAGCAGTCTCGTCTTCAGCTCAGGTGGGCACTCTGGTGGCTGACGAATGCCTCGCCGGGCAGGGGCTGCCGGGACGATGACAGCGAGGGCCAGGGGGCCAACTCTGCTTCTTGTTGACTCATGAATTCTGAGCGGTTTTCAAGGCTCAGGGCAGGGACACGCATGTACGTGCATGCATGCACGTGTGTGTGAGTTCACTGGGCTCCCTGTTTGTAGACGGGGATTTGCAGGACCAACTGAGACTACAGAGAGACTAGGAAGTAGCTGATAAAGGTCCTGTCTACCGCCCGCCTGTCTTTAACTGTCTCACCAGCTGTAGCTTAAATTCCCAAAGCCCGTACACGGGTACGTCTCTGTCCTTGCCCGGAGCCATCTGGGCCACCCTTGCGTGCCCAGGGCAGTGACCCGAGAGCTTTCTCATCCATCACTTAGCAGGCCTTTCTTGAGAACTCACTGTGAGGTACAGTCCCTGGTCTCACGGGCCTGCTCACCTCGTGGGGAAAGCACACAGGTAGAAGCAGCACTTGGGGCTGGTGGAAGGCTTCTGCTGGGGAGACCTCCAAACCGCATGGGGATGAGGCTACATCAGCACATCATGGTGCAGGGTGGTGGGGGGGACGGGATGGGGGGGGCGTGAGGATGTCTGTTCAGCTCGGACTGAACTGCACAGTGGGGGGCCGCAGGTGAGCCCAGGAGGGCTAACAGGGATTGTAAATGCTGCTTCCAAATTTAACCTTATTCTGAGGTCAAGAGCTGAGGCAAGAGTGGCTCCAGGCAGGACAGGATGGGCAGGCCTCGGGCAGGGCAGTGGGATGCAGGATGGTGACAGATGGGATGGGTTTTGAGGTGGCAGCATCAATAGAATGTGGTGACTGCTGAATTGTGGAGGAGAGAAGGTGAGAGCCAGGGAAGCGGAAGGAGGAAGGCGAGAGGAAGGCGAGAGGCAGGCTTTGCTTGCGGTCTCTGAGGTTGTGGACTCTGCAGTCTCAGGGCCCCCCCCACGCCTTCCCACGTGAGGGCTCTCCCTGCTCACTCCACCACAGTTACTGGGCTGTAGGCAAGCCTTCCCCGTCATCACTACACAGCTCCCAGGGGCCCGGGGGTTGGTGGTGTTCAAAGGCTGACCCTAACCTGGGAATTGGAATGTTTCAGAATTAGTCATGCTTCTGCTTTACGGAATGAGTCTGGGCGGGGTGAGCAGAGAGCGGTAGGTTTAGCACCCTCAGGTGGAGGTGGTACAGCGCCTGCTGGGAGCAGGTGGCTCTGTACCCACAGGTGTAGGCATCCCTCACTATCCTCCGCTGACCAGTGTGTGGCTCTAGTCAGTTCCCGCTGCAGCTCCCCAGCCTCACCCTCTTCATCGCTGGGAGTCCAGCCCAGAGCCCCCCTGGATTTCATCCCCACCTTGTGACCTGGACCCTTCCCAGCCTGACTCTGCCCACCCCCACCCTCCCCAGCTGGTCTCCTTAGCTGTCCTTCCTTAAGTCAGGGCCCCTAAACCACCTGATAGAAGCTTTATCTGTTTCTCCTTGTCTCTGCCCTACAGAATCCTGCCTCACCTCACCGGCCCAGCCTAAGTCCAGCCTCTTCCTTACCTCTTACTCCCAAGGCCATTCCTTCTGCTTCCCGTAATGCCTGACCTACTCTGTGTGGTGTAGAGTGCTTTGCTCTTTATGAATCATGGTTGCTAGCAGCAGCCCGTCGGGAACCTGGCAATGCTCAAACACAGCCCAGGCTGCTGTCCTTCTGTCTCAGCTGTTTCTTCTCTGCCTGTCGGGATTCTCCTCGTAGCCCTCCCAGGTTGTCCCCCCTAACCTGCGAATGTGTAGAAAACCCATGAGGAATATCCCCTTCTTCCACGAAGCTCTCCCTGTTACTCCCATCCAGTCCCCTGCCCCCTTCCTCTTCCATTTGAGTGCTCATGATGCTTGTATCTCTTTGGATCCCCTACCTTCTTAGCTTCTCCGCTTTGGATTATGGTCAGGTGAGGATGCTAGTAAAGTCTCCCTAGATTGTAAGCGCCAATGGGCCCGCGCTGCACTAAACCACTCTGGGCAGCCCTGCTGCATGTAGCAAAACAGACTGAATTCATCTGAATTGCATTATCCACACTTCCCAAGGTGATCCAAGTCAGAGCCATTCAGATCACGGACTAGTAGAGGAACGGAATTCTCCGGAAGGCACTGCAGAATTCCTCCTCCAGCAGATCTGCCTTCAGACTGATGATCTTGGCTGGAGCAAGTATTAAAATGAATTTGCATTCCCAGAGCATTGAGCTGGAGAAGTGACCCAGCAGATATGAGATGGCAGGGAAGTCATCGCAGTAATAAAAATGTGCTGTTCATCATGCAGCTAGCTGAGCCCCGGCCGTATTGTCCCTATTATTGCCTGGTCTGATCTTGTGAATGTTTTCCCATAAAACATCTGAATAAATATTTGGAGGTAGTTCTCCCAATATTACTCACAAAGGAATTTTTTAATGTGCTTATCAGATAAAAGTAATTGTTACTTCATCAGCCTGCAAAGAAAACAGCGGCATGATTTAGTTAAAAGGCTATTTCCCTGATTCAAAGATATTTACACGTATACTATTATGGTATCCTTCACAGGCGCATGATAAAGGTATTGTGTTTTTTCCTAAAAAAAACATGGAAAGAAAAGACTAGTTTACGTCTGTTGGTTAGAAGGACAGTGTTATTTCCAATTAAAATCGTTCAAGGTGGAAACAGGAATTGCAGAGTGGTAGGGAAAACTAATTTTATGGGAGATTCCTTTTCCCAATTGCCTGGATTTTATTTTCCAAATGATTTCCCTTTTATCTCACAATGCAGCTCAGTAGTAAACCTTGCAGTGACACTGAGGATATAAATCTACTTGGCAACGAGAAGGAAAGTTTATTCATCATCTATAAATCACCATATTTTGTGGTTCTCTAAAATATGCTGGCAAACCCTGGAATTGGAGCAAACAATGACTCTCATATCAACAGTTAATCTTTCAGACTTTCACTAACTGTTGCTGTTTTATAGTGAAGTGGGTGATTTGAGCCATTGTTAAAGTTCCTTTAAATGAGTAATTTAAACTTGCCATTTAACACAAACACATTTTTTTAAAATGTGGGGAAAATACACCAGGTTTTCTTTTTAGGATAGATTAAATCCTATTCTATAGCTACAGATAATAACTTTGAAAACTGATGATTATAACTTCTTTAAGATTTTATTTATTTGACAGAGAGAGACATAGCGAGAGAGGGAACACAAGCAGGGGTGACTGGTAGAGGGAGAAGCAGGCTTCCCTCAGAGCAGGGAGCCTGATGCGGGGCTCAATCCCAGGACGCTGGGATCATGACCTGAGCCGAAGGCAGACGCTTAACGACTGAGCCACCCAGGCGCCCCTATGATTATAACTGTTTAAAGGCACTGATAAGTTGTGCAACCATGAAGACTGCTTACCTTTGTTTGACCTTATTTCCCCTAAACTTTTTTTGACCTTGAAATGCTTTTATCCAATTCTTGAGAGTCCACTTTGAAAATATTGCTCTAGGAATCTTTGCTTATGGAAATATCTACCATGCTTTGCTAAGGAACCCCCAACTGGAGTTTAAGTCTGCCATTTCCCACAGAAACCTGGGACTGTGGAAAAGAGGTCTTACTCTCCTTACTTGTATCCCTTTGGTCTAGCAGTGCCAGGAAGCAAGGGTTGAGGTTCCTGGGCACCTCTGGGCAGTAGAGATTGGTGCCAACTTCACGATCTGTGGTTGGCTTTGCCTCATTGAAAGCTTGTCCATTGACAGACCCTGCCTAACCCGTCTTCCGTGTAGGTTCCGTTGGCATCTGTAACAATGCCATCATGCTGGTACCCAGCACAAAGTCCATCAGAGGAAAGGAGCCAGTCACAGTCCCTTTGGAAAGTATGTCACAAATGCGACAGTGTGAAATAATAGGAGAAGGAGAGTCCTTGCCTGTGCCAAGAGCTTGGGTAGGAGCGATTCCGAGGAGAGGTGTGACTGATACAGGCTCGCCTTCTTTTGCGGTCCCCGTGGCTTTTATGAGAGCTAGCAGAGAGCCTTGGACCCCTTTGTCCTTTACTGGGTCTTTGAGGAGTAACCAGATAATACAAGAAATATTAACATTTGTTGTCTTTGGCCATGGAAAGGAGCCAGGGGCATGGGGGCGCCAGGGGCATGGGGGCGGGGAGGAGATGAAGAAGCAAAAAGAGTAGAAGAAATCCCCCCCACCCTTGTCCTCTAGGGGTTCAGTGCCACTTGGGAAGAGAGCTGGCCTGGCAGACAGCTGAAAACCAAGTCTAGAATCACATAGGAAAAGACCCCGAGGAAATGGGGAAGGAGGGGCTTGAGCAGCTGCTCTTGGTCTGAGAGCAGGATAGAACCAGGGATTGCATAAAGACTGCATTTCTCTCCAAAAATGCTCTTCATAGACATGTTGGACTTGGGGATCTGGTTCCTCTAGCTGGGGGAGCTGAAGTTGCCATCCCCAGGCCCCGTCTGCCCATGCGCATCAAGGGCTCTCCCATTATGAAGATCTGCAGGGAGTCTCATGGGTTGCTGGTGTTCTTGGCGGGCCCGTTGTCATCACCACCGCCCCTGCCCCGGCTCTAAACTTGCAGATGAATCTCTGATCAGGAGCTGAGCTCTCCACGAAGAGATCGAGTCACTTCTTTAACCAGGAGACTTCATACTTTACTTCTCAAATTGAGCATGCAAACAGAGAAATAGATATCCCTGGAGACCTCTGGTTTATTCTTCATTTCTTTTCTTTTTTTAAAAAAATTTTTTAAAGATTTTTTAAAAAATTTAGTTGACAGAGAAAATGAGCGGGGTGGGGAGTGGGTGCAGCAGAGGGAGAGAGAAGCAGACTCTGCGCTGAGCAGGGAGCCCGATGTGGGGCTCAATCCCAGGACCCTGGGATCATGACCTGAGCCAAAGGCAGATACTTAATGACTGAGCCACCCAGGCGCCCTATTCTTCATTTCTTAATGGTGTATGCCTTCACCTGAAGGATCTGAGAGCCTCGCTACATTTCCAAAACTTTGACATCAGCATCTCTCTTGTGTAGCTGGGTGGTAATTGGCAAGAACATCATTTTCACATCAATGCCAGCATTTCTGCTGTGTCTACCACCTTCCAGGCCCCGGGAGCAGGCTGCCTACCAGGTGGAACTGTCATTCAGAGCGGGATTCCCCAGAAGGCTCGAAGCGATCTGAGAAAAATGAGAATGTTTATCCAGCACCAGATTTTATAATCACAAGAGCACTTCGGAGGCAGACAACCCAAAAGCCTTTCCACAGTGCAATGTGTACCATTTAATTTCTGGAGGGCTAATTAGTCCAAGCTAGACCACTCTGCTCTTGCCTATGTCCAGTAAATTAGAGGTCCCACTAAAGTGAGCTGAACAGAAATCATGTGCAAGTAATTGGATTTAACTCTTCAAAACCATGATGTAATTACTCCAGTGACAGGATGCTCAGCTGCTCCTTGGCTCTGAAGCTGGCATAGTGGATGGCCTTTTGATCTCAGAATACACAGATATCGGGGTCCTTTTATAGGGGACAAACTTCGGAGATTATCCCCCCAAATCCACACCTCATCTGCATTCCTTTTGGGAGGCCCAGTCTTTAATAGAAGATGCTGAGAGGTGTAGACTTGGTATCTTGGTAACTCCAAAGTGGTTTATTGTCTCCCTGCTGGATTCTCTCCAACAGGCATCTCTTGGTTTTGGTATTTCTAAGGTGGGGGAAGCAAGTACCTGAAGGATTCTTCAAAGTGCTCAGGGTGACTGCAGAGAATGTGCTTCTGGGAGGGCATTGTAGTAATAAATCCAGGGTGAACTTGATTATCATTTAGATTACTTGTTCAATAGGGAAAATGAAGCTTTGCAATCAGAGCTGTAGATAGGGCTCTGTGTGGAGGGAGAAGAACCCCAGCCCCCCCAAACAACCAATCATGCTGGCATCTAGGTGACCCTTGTTGCTTCCTGGCGACACCGAATGGGTGTAGATGTGTGTGTTCACACATGAAGCAGGTGAGGGTCGTTAATAAACACTCACGTGTGTTTACAGAGATCGATGGGGTATCGGGACTCAGCTTTTGCTCAGCTACTCGCCCAGAGCAGCCTCAGAGGCACCAAAATCTTGGTAGCTGGTTATTGGCTGACTTTGAAAGAGGCAAGGGCTTAAGCATGTCTGGCTTTGCCAAATTAAATTATCAACAGGCCCTGGGGCTTGGATACAATCATGAGCCAGACACACACAACAGATTCAGGCGGGAAAAAAGGATTTTCCAGAAATACATAAATGGGCAATTTAGTAATTTTACTGAAAAAACTGAAAACAAGCCTCAAACCTCTTCTATTTGAACATTAACGAGAGATAAATACAACCATGGTTCTCTTTGCTCTCTGTCTGTGAATTGGAATAACAGTGCTTCAAGGAAAATCCATAAAAGACCAATAAGCAGGCTGAATATTGTTCTCTCCAGTCACTTTAATTTCATAAAGGAAGAATTTCCTTCAAAGAGAATTGATAGATGTGATTTTGCTGTATTTTTGAACAAAGCGCATGCAGGATGATTTCTATTCCTTGAAATGAGGTCCCATTGGGTCCTGTTGCACATATGTGTGCTTGGAGAACCATCTCTTGCTGCAGGCAGGTCCCAGTGGCCCTGCTGCATTTCTCCCCTGGGGTCACCCTTCCTCCAGCCTGCTGTCTGTCTTTTTTGAGATTCAGCTCAGCTGCCTCCGGCTGCAAAGTCTCTCCGGCATGGCTCCTCCCCCGGAGGGCTGACCACTCCCCCAGGAGCCCTCCACCCCATGCAGACCCTTGGTCCTGGCACCCAAAGGCCTTACTTATGTGGCTCTCACCCTGGGCTTTGAGCCCTTAGTCTTAGTTACCTTTGTGTCTCTACTGCAGAGCACCAAAGAGGTCAGCAAATGAGTGGTCGCTCCGGCCTGCAGTCTGGAAGTCATCCCGATCCTTTTCTCCCAGCCCACAGCTCACTTTGCACACGGGCAGTGTTGGTGAGGCTGGAGTCCCCCCCCCTCTGAGCACGGCCATCTCTAGTCTCCATCTCTCTTACTCTGAAGGAAAACTCCTTAAACAGGCTTACATAACCCAATTCGGATGGTTTGCAGTCTTGGTACACAGTGGCGTAGTCTGGAGATTCTGGTTCACGTTTCCAGTGTCTGCATCGCGGTCAACGTCCCCAGGTGGTTGTCAAGCGTACCTGGGTGGAGAATGTTGCTGTCTTTGATCTTGTGTCACCTGCTGGCCTGACTTTGCCTCGAGCCTCATTCCTTCGCACCCTCACTCTGCATCCAGTGTGGCCCTCATTGTTTCCCCCTACCCACCCCCAGCTCGAGTTCCTCCCACGGCTGGTCCCTCGGTCATTTGGGTTGTGCTTTAAATACCTCCTCCTGGATTGAGCCCCACATCGGGCTCCCTGCTCAGTGGGAAGCCTGCTTCTCCCTCTCCCACGCCCCATGCTTGTGTTCCCTCTCTCGCTGTGTCTCGCTCTGTTAAAGAATGGGGTATCGGGACTCGATACCCCATGCTCTGTTAAAGAAAGAAAGAAAATCTTTAAATAAATAAATAAGTACCTCCTCCCCCGAAGGGCCCTCCTGACCACCCCAGTCCCCCTTTACTACGTGGGCCTGTTTCGATTCCTTCAAAGCACTTGCCTGATATGTTGTAGCCAGTTTGTTAATTATCTGATCCCCCCTCCCCCCAACAAACGAAGTTCACGGTGGTAGGATCTTACCTATTTTTTTTTCTTCTTTGTTAATTATCCGATCCCCCAACAAATGAAGTTCACGGTGGCAGGATTTTACCTATTTTTTTTTTCTTCTGAGCATCCCCTGGTGATACAGGAGTTGCTCATTAGATGTAGGAGGAAGGATTATAAAATAAGTAAATTTGGGGTTGGTCTTCTGGAAAGTGGACTAGCGCTCACCAGGGTGCCCAAAATATGGATTCTGCAGTATGAGTGGGTGTCCGTGTTCTGAGGTGAAGAGAATGTGAGGACAGGGCTGGGCTATCTCAGCTTGACACCCAGCTCTGCCACTCACTCGTTCACTTCATGAGTCTGAACAGGAAACAGCCCTTTGTTTTTTTTTTTGTTTTTTTTTTTTAAGATTTTATTTATTTATTTATCAGAGAGAGAGAGAGAGAGCACAAGCGGGGGAAGCAGCAGGCAGAGGGAGAAGCAGGCTCCCTCCTGAGTAGGGAGCCCGACGTGGGACTTGATCCCAGGACCCTGAGATCATGACCTGAGCCGAAGGCAGAGGCTTAACCAACTGAGCCACCCAGGCGTCCCAGGAAACAGCCCTTTGAACTCAGGGTTCCCCAATCCTAAAATAATAAAAAATCGTGTGCATGTCACAGGGTTGGTATGAAGATCACGTAGGGAAGCATCCAATAAACGCTAGGAGTATTGTTATAAATAGTAATGCAGACCCCTCAAGTCTGACACGCCGTTCCCTTCCCCGTCCCATGCCATTCTCTCCTCCAAATGGCTAGAGAGGGTTCCATTTGCTCCAGGGAGGTTAGGAGCCTCCCTCCAGGAGGGTAGAACCGCTGCTTCTCTCCTTCCTCCTCGCCAGAAAGGTCTCATTACTCATCAGATGGGTTTGGTGGTGTTACAAAAACTCGAGTCAGCAACCAAGGAGCACCAGCTGGGGTGAGGCTGGCCGTCTTGGATGCAGACCTGCTTGTTTGGCACCTAATATGGGCGTCTCTGCCCCGAATTTAAATTTCTGCTGAGGCATAGCAGGCCACGAAGAGTTCAGAAAACAAAACAGTGGAGGTGCCAAAGAGCTCACATTTGCTTTTGTTTTCTCTTGGAAATAAAACCAAAGCTTCATTGTGATATCAGGTGTTCTAAAGAAACAAACTTAAAAAAAAAAAAATCTAATTTCCCAAAGTAGACCACATACAATTGGATTAAGATACAAACTATGTTTGTAACATTTTTATTCCTTTGGAGCACCATTATCTGTCTGGGTTGGCTGCACCCTAATCTTGAGTAGCTCCTGAGGAATGCTAATCCGGGCTTGGGTCTAATTTTTTTGGAGAGGTTCCTTCTCCTTGCCTGAGTAGGAGTCTTCAAGCAGTCACAGAATTACTTTCCCAAGACCTGGCTGCCTTAAGGTGGCACCCCATTTCTCTGGGAAAGTCATCAGGATGTTTCTTTCTTTCTTTCTTTCTTTCTTTCTTTCTTTCTTTCTTTCTTTCTTTCTTTCTTTTCTTTCTTTTCTGATTTTATTTATTTATGAGAGACAGAGAGACAGAGATGGGGAGGAGAGGGAGAAGTAGGCTCCCCGCTGAGCTGGGAGCCCGATGTGGGACTCGATCCCAGGACCCTGGGATCATGACCTGAACTGAAGGCAGACGCTTAACCGACTGAGCCACCCAGGCGCCCCCATCAAGGCTCTCCACTCTGGGCTGGTCCTAGCAGGAGTGAAAACCAAGGGTGTGCACTGGGAGGCATCTTGGAAATCTTCACGGTGGTGTTGACTGCTCCTTTCTCTCATGCCTTTCCAAACATGAAGGACATTTTCCTTTAGCTGGGAAAATTCTATTGATTTTTTTTGTTCCTCTCTCCTACTTCTCCTTTGAACCTTGTCTTTGAAGTTAAGTAATGGTGCCATTTTTTTCTTTTATGTTAAATAACTAGACAGAATACAAGCTCAGCCACTGTATTGTTTCCAGTTTGTAAATCCGTAGCTGTGTTTTGTTTCTCCAGTGGGGAGAAATTTGTTAGTTTCCCTGTCTCTACCCCACCTTCGTGTATATTCATGGATAATTCTGCAAGCCCGAGAAGTCTCGTGTGGCTCCACTGGAGTGCTGAGTGAGGGGACAGGCTGATTTGGAGAGATTAATGGAAATACATGGGGTCTTCACTGGGGATCACAGGGAGCCCATGTCAACTCTGTGATGCTTAGCTAGGATGCTGAGTTGTCTATTTGCTTATGCTCAGTGGTGGAGGTGAACTGGTCACGTACAGGTGTTCCAGAAAGTGTGGCAGCTTCTCAGATGCACTCCATGCAACACATACCCCAAGAGCATTTTTGTGTGACAGGCTCTTGGCCAGTCTATAGGGCTGAGAGCCTTGTGGGAATTTGAGTTATTACAAAAGGGTATGCACACTATTCTTAAAAAATACATACTATTTCTAAGTGTGCCATCTATAAACATCACTGTGATTAGTAATATGTACTCACATTGGAAAACATTCCGGACTCATAGTGATTTTCAGCCGCGTGTACTTTCTCAAGGTACACCAGACAGACATTTTTCCTATGTTGCTGTCCATTGCATTTTCTGATTGGGAAAGAGCTAGTCCTCTGTGAGAATGGATGCAGAGGTTGAGTGTCCCTGATGGAGGGTCCCAGTTGTGAGTGTCCACTTCTGCTCTCAAAATGCTCTGGTGATAGCTGGGAGATTTCCTTGTCTTCCGAGGCACCAGGAACCTAGTGTGGAGATCTTCCACCTGACACCCAGAGCCCTGCACCCAGGGTGACCCTGAAACACAGTTTAGTGCCACCTTGGCACTGCCCCCTGCAGAGCACACTGTAATAGTTACTACCTGAAGCACGCAGAAGGGTCACTGTCTGCAAAGTATTTTAGATGCCAGCCTTGTACTTCATGCCTGTATTTATTGTCAAGACCAATCTGTTGGTTGTCAATTTCAATATAAGCGTTTCTGGTGTAGGAGTGTCTACCGAGTCCTGCAGTATCTGTAGCAGGTTGGGGCTTACACTATTGATCCTATTGACTAAGGATCAATAATAAAGTGTGTACTAAGTCCACCACAGTGTTTCTCTAGAAATGTGTGATATCCATACTTTCTGAAATTAATCCTCTTTCTATTTCATTCCAGATAACTTGTTCAAACCCAAAGAAAGATACATTTCAGAGAAGGAGATGCACATGCGATCTAAAAGGTATTTGGTTATTGTGTGAGGTCGAAAAATGTGGGGAGAGGTAGGGGAGGGGGGGCTTCTGCATCCAGGCGCTGTCCAGAGGGGTCACTATTCCCAGGTCCACCTTTAATGTCTGAGGTCTTCTTGGCCGTGAATTTGAAATGCTGGCTAAAAGAAGTGTAGCTGTCCAATTGCACCTCTGAATGTTAATGCCGTTCTTGGAAAAGCCTTAGGAAAGTGGCGGGTCTTGGATTCTGAACCGACCTAGTAATTGGTCTCTAAGAGATCCCCAGACTCATAATGGGAATGCTTCTGCACACTCTCATCGTCTCTGTGGGCAGGTGCTGTTTGTCACTGGGCACCTTTGAAGGTGGTTTTATGAGGAGGAGAGAGGTGGTTTCTCCTGAGGGCCTTGCCAGTGGCAAAGCCTGCAGGAAGGAGTCCAAACTTGGGAGCCCATGGCATGTGGGAGCCAGCAAAGCCACAGAGGGCCACACGCTGGCCTTCCTGACGCTCCATCCCCGGCCGGGTTGGCAGCTCTGCTGCCCGCAAACTCTCCCTGTTCTGCTTGGCTGGTTGCTATTCTAGACTCCTACCAATTCTCACCCACCGGCTCACACAAAGGCAGTCATTCTTTCTGAGCCCTGGCCTCCTAACCAGAAGGTAATACCTCAGCAATGTTGGCCAAGTTCATGCAAGAAAATGTCATGAGTTTATAATAAAGTATCTAGCACTGGGAGGAACTATAATAATTAAACCTAATTGATAGTGTGCTGAGAGAAACTACTGAAATGGGAGGAATATGTTTCTCCACAGTCCAGGCACAAAATCTCTGCTTTTAGGATCGTTTCCATGATAATTGGCTAACATTGATCATCTGCAAGGAGCCTCTTTATTTATTTTTTATTTTTTTAATTTTTTTTTAAGGATTTTATTAATTTATTTGACAGAGAGAGACACAGCAAGAGAGGGAACACAAGCAGGGGGAGTGGGAGAGGGAGAAGCAGGCTTCCCGCTGAGCAGGGAGCCCGATGTGGGGCTCGATCCCAGGACCCTGGGATCGTGACCTGAGCCGAAGGCAGACGCTTAGTGACTGAGCCACCCAGGGGCCCCAGGGAGCCTCTTTATAAGTCAAAGAGGGGAAATGAGAAGGGGAGCATCCCATTAGCGACCTGATTCATGGCCTTCTAACTGAGGGTTCTGAGGGTCCACTGGGTTTTCAGACTTGCTGTTTGAGACTTGCAGAGTTGTGTGTACCTCATGCCAGAAGTATTCCTTTTTCAATTTACTGAAAAATTTCAGCCAAATCTTCCCCTCCCAGTCCCCAAACCCAAAGCTGTTATTACAGAGACTCGCAGTTAAAATACTAGATCTCAACGCAGCATTCAGGGTCGACAGGATGGCTGACTCCGCGGCTTTCCGAAAGAGGAAATGGAGGCTCAGGGAGGATGCAGGAGCTAGGTTACGGTGCATCCCCTGGATGGAGTCCGTACTTGGGTTTTCACTCTGAGTCCTGGGTGGGGGCTCTGACCCTGGCTTTCAGACCTCACTCACCCACAATCACTCTGGAGCTTTCTTTTCTTCTGTATTCTTTGTTATTAGTTGTATTGTTAAATCACATTTTCATTTTAGAAACTCAAACAGTAGAGATAAAGCTGAAGTCCCTCCTGGCTGTCTTCCCTCCCACCACATTTCCCTGGGCCCAGTCCTTTCTCCAGAGACCCACAGTTATCAGCCTTCTGTGTATCCTTCCCGGCCTTTCTCTCTGCCTGAAAAATAGACTTTTATTTGTACATCAACAGTTATCTAATTTTTATTCATAAATGGGATCATACTATATGTATTATTTTTCCGTAGCTTACTTTTTTTGCTTTATAATGTGTCTGTGAGGTCTTTCTGTGGCGAAAGATACAGATACAGATTTTCCTCATTGCCTTTAACTCTCTGCTGCGTGGTGCCTTATATGGGTGTACCATAATTTATTTAGGAAGCCCTTTTAACAAAATACTGCATCAGAAGCTCCAGGAGTGAGACCTAAGCATTTGTATCTTAAACTGCCCACATGATTCAGATGGTCAGTATCAGGAAGATGGTCTCTATGCATCTGAAGGGATTTCCACTGTGAAGCTTTGGGACATTCATCTTTCCTACTGATTCCTTATGGTCCTCTCCCGGGCCCTTTCTTGAATAGTTCCTGGATATGGCAACTCTGTGTTCATTGATTCATTCAAACCATATCAATGGAACAAGCATTTCGCAGACACTTTATACTATGTGGTTGGGGGACAGTGTTACATAGAGTGAGAGTCCAAGGTTCGAATCCCAGCCCACCATTAGCCAGCTGAGGGACTTTACAAGAGTCTCCTGACCTCAGTGGGGCTTGCGTTCCTCAGTCGTATTGCGGAGGACATTACATGCTGCTTTCAACTGCTGTGAGGATTGAGAACATTTATGCCAGGTGATTAGCCTCGAGCTCAATAACCAAGATAATGTCACCTGCTAATATTGTCCTCATTTATATTTTTATACTTTGTTTATTATTATTATTTTTTAAAGATTTATTTATTTATTTGAGAGAGAGAATGAGAGATAGAGAGCATGAGAGGGAGGAGGGTCAGAGAGAGAAGCAGACTCCCTGCCGAGCAGGGAGCCCGATGTGGGACTCGATCCCAGGACTCCAGGATCATGACCTGAGCCGAAGGCAGTCGCTTAACCAACTGAGCCACCCAAGCGCCCCGTTAATTATTATTTTAAAGGTAGAATCTATAAACAGATTTTGTCTGACTTTCAGACATGAGAGAAAATGAAAAAAAAAAGGTGTTTGTCCATGTGCCATAAATATGGCAACCCCAAAGCTCAGGCTACAGTCCCTCCATCGTGTCTATGGATTCTTGCAGAAATATCATTTGGCATCCGGACACAGTTTCTATTAAGAGGTAGGAAAGAAGGGTCCAGAAGAAGGTCTCTTGGTCCCTGCTTGTAACTTGGAAATTCCTACTAATTTTACACCAGGACAAGAACATAATACTTATGCCTGAGATGTATCTGGAAGCAGTTTAATTAGGAAGGCAACAGGTTAAGAGGTAAACACACATTTACGTGTGTGTTATTCCAGTATAGTTCCTGCTACTTCCATTTATTTGCTGCTCCTTTTCTAAGCCATAGGAAGGCTTAAAAAAACATGTAGCAAAAAGGTATCTATCTGGGGCAAGTTTACACAGAGTGGGAAAGCAGTAGGTTTGGAATCTCCCACTTGATGCAAGCAAGTCATTAATTATCTCCGAGAATGGAGGGGCAGAGAAGTGCCTGCCCAGTAGACAACTGGCCTCTGAGCTTTGCCCCGGGGCGGTGGGTGGGGAAACTCTGCCTGTTGGCGCCGTCCCTGCCTCGGTGGCCTGTTCTGGAGACTGTCAGGGCAGCCCTGGGTCTCGGCGTCTCGCTGATCCGGGATGGCCCGTCTGCAGCTGGTCTTGTCTTTGAAATGGAAGAGCCTGCTGACAAGACAGGACACAGATCCATCCCAGGCACATGGTGTCTCGCTACCATTCAACGTGTTTTCTGAATCTGTTTCAGAATCTATAATAACTTGCCGGAAGTGAAAAAGAAAAAAGAAGAACAAAAGAAAAGAGTGATCTTACAGAGTAACAGACTGCGTGCTGAAGTCTTCAAAAAGGTAACGGCCTGGCCGCCAGCAGGTGTGTGTGGCACGCAGATGCTGAACCTGACCTTGACGTGTTTGTCTCCTGCTTCCCTAGCAATTACTGGACCAGCTCCTTCAAAGGAACGCGGTCTAACCGTAGGCTGCCCTGCTGACCCACTCCCTGGACCTGGGATGACTTCAAACGCTGGATCAACCATTAAACTTAGCATTATCTTCATGATATGAAACACTTACTTTACTTTTGATTTTTTTTTCATAAAGGAAAACATAGCTTCCTGAATTGCTTGCCCAAACCACACAGAAACAGTAACCCTTGAGGAAATGGGCCAGCAGACCGTGGAGGGGTGACCGACGCGATATAAACCACTAGATACAGTCCCCTCAGTTTTCCACTTTGGAATTTACCGTTTGCTTCTGATCCCCCCACCCACCCACCCACCGCACCACCATTTCCACCGAGACAGAGAAAGGCCTTATACGTTCACATGGGCCTAGATCCTAGGGGGTTATTTTTCTTCATCAAATTTTTGGGACCCACATCTATCAGTTTTTAAGTATCAGTCCCAACTTCTGCCAGTAGTCCACACTTTGGGTCAGCGCCCAGTATGTTTAAATACTCTCTGGATGTGTTGGCCATGTAATGCTGGAAGCTGACCTTGGAAGTAAGCGGGTGCTCTGACAGGAACGAGGGAGCGTGCAGTCTGTGTGTCTGCGACCCAGGGTGGGCAGAGCCGTCCTCACGACCACACCCCACACTGAGTGCTTCTCTTCATTTAGAAAAAGAGTCCATTTCCACAGAAGCTATGAGAGCGGAACTGGTGGGGGAAAAAATTACAGGTGACTTCAGTGTTTTCTGCACAGCCCCCTCCTCCTAGGACCAAAGCTGTGTTGCTGAAAATGGCCCGGTGGCTCCCACTCTGCCATTTGCTCTTCCAACGCTGATGATGTTCATGATTTACCAGTGTGTGTTTGGGGAGTTAAGAACTAACTAGTTTTTATCAAAAATGGAAATAAATGCAATTATTACAAAAATGGAAGTATCGCTCCGCTCTATATTCCGCGTTATGAACTGAGCAGCTGCTGTGGATGACGCTCGGTGAGAACGCTGTCATGGCCCAGCGGGGGCCTCTGACCCCTCTTCTGCCACCTTCTCACCACCAGGACACCCGGGTCAGGAGCCCCGGAAAGCAGGCATGAGAGAAGCAAGGAAACTGAAGAGCAAGGTTTAGGATCCTGAAGGCCTCGCATCTCACTAGGAATTGCCCCAGAATGAGAAGGAGGTTTGGGGGATTAAGCAGGAGCCCTGTTGACACCTCTGTCCCCATCCCGAGGCTGTCACTCACCTTCCCTCCTCCCAGTGCTGCATATGCCATCCCTTTTCTGGAATGCCTTTCACTTTCTTGTCTATCAAAAAACGGTTTAAAAACTCAGCCTTTGGGTTCTCTCCTGACACCTTGCCCACTGCCCTGCCCTCCAGGATGAATTGGTGCTTTGCCCTTTGGGCACATGGTATCAGGCCCTGCCAGCAGGAGATGATGAACAACATGGTCCGGACTAGACTCCGGATTCAGGTCTTGGCTGCATTGCTCCCCAGTCTTTTGCCCTCAGGCTAGGGGATCGGTCTGGATCCAATCAGGAGAGAGAAACAGCACAGTAACTTGGCTGGGAAAAGTGTAATGTATATAATTACTTACCATAAAGGGAGTGCAGGAACGAGGGATTGGCTAGTGAGGAGAGGAAACCCGAAAGCATGCAGGTGGGGACAGCCCCCGAGCAGCACGGCCCCATAAGGAACATCCCCTCCTGCCCTGAGCTGAGATCCAGACAGGATGTAGCTTAGCAGGTGGCAGGCATTCCTGTGGTGCCCTGCTGTTGGATCTCGTTGAAAACCCACCCTCTGGAACTTGCTGGAAGCCAGCTCTCTAGGATGCTTGTGGGCGGGGGGTGGGGGGATGTTATTCTGCTGCAGTACCACCTGAGGGGCGAGGGGGCGCCCCCTGACCCACAGGAGCCCGCTGAGCAAACGTCCCAGACCTAGGAAGCGGCACCCTTCTGTCCCGCCATGTCTCTGTCTCCTTCACCAACAAAGCTTAGCGTTGTGCTCGCAAACAGAGGGAACACATTTAGGGGACCTGGATCCATTTCAACAGAGGAGGCAAGAAGGGCAGCTTTGCAAGGGCAAGATCCTACCACCCAACACTGGCGCAGCCAGCTCCTTAGCCTGGCCTCCGTTCCCTCACCTATAAATAGGAGACAACTCTAGCACCTCCTCAAGAGGTTGCTATGGGAATGGATCATCGGTGTGAATCAGGTGTTTCGAAGTGTGTCTGGCCCAAAGCAGGCACACCAGAGTGTTTCCTGTCACCCAGATGCAGAAATGGAGGCTGGAGTGTCTTCAGGAACCCTTGGGCCCAGGGGCCGTGAGTTGTCCATTCCCATCATCCCTCAGCTTGGCATTGAGAACATGCGCCAAAAAGACCATTGACTCCGTGGATGTTGCCACAGCAAAAATCAGTCCTACAAACAGGATGCTTTGTAAACTTTGGCTCTCAAGCTCTTCTCCCTCTTAGAAACAATTTCAACAGCGTGGTTTATGCTTACCCTTAAGGGTTAATCCCAGCTTTCTTGAATTCCAAGATGGTACACTGAATTTCTATTCAGATTTTTCACGCTCTCTTAAATCATTTAAGCCAAATCTATGAGCTTAGTTCAGGCCAGTCTTTCTCAGTGCCTCACCTTTTCTTATTTTTCTTTCCTATCTTCAGAGAGTTTCAAAGCTTTCCCTAACCAATAATTTAAATTCAGGGCCCAACCACTTCTAGACTGTTCTGTGACACTTTCTAAGTGGGTTTATGTCACCTAGCAACCAAATATCTCAGAATTCCTGGATGCGGCCAACTTCCCAAAGTTGCTCATGAAGAGCTTACCCCCTCTGCAAAGCGGATGCCAAGTCTTAAAATCTAAACAGTAAGTAAAAGTCAATTTGGGATCGAATGCCCTTGAATGATGTATTTCTTTTTTTAAGATTTTATTTATTTATTTGACAGAGAGAGCAGGAGAGCACGAGCAGGGGAGAGAGGCAGAGGGAGAAGCAGGCTCTCTGCTGAGCAGGGAACCCAACACGGGTCTCCATCCCAGGACCCTGAGATCATGACCTGAGCCGGAGGCAGTCACTTAACCAACTGAGCCACCCAGACGCCCCTTGAATGATGTATTTCTGAGGACATTTCATAACTAAGGCCCCCGAGGTGGAGTCTGGGTGAGTTTGTGATGTCTGGCTCGAGCCGGTCTGTGCTCTGGGCAGCGAGCTCAGGACAGGGCTACAAAGGAAAGTCCTGGTTTCTGCTAAACTGAATTTCTTCCCCTATTGTCGTTATTTGTTTTGTAATGCTGATGAGTAAATTTGGATTCCCAGCATTTCCTTTGTGTTTTAATAAGGTTATAACAGAAATACAATAGTGTTATAATGATATTTCTCTCAGGAACTGGTGGCCCAGTTGCTGGATTCTCTTCTTAAAATCAGACTTCAGGAAAGACTTTAATGATTTTGAAATTCTAAGTAGAATCTACCTTTGTAATTTCAATAATCAAATTTTTCGTTTGGGAGCTGATTTCTTTACATCTGAGCATGTTTGGGTTCTGGCATTGGAACGATTCTCCAGTGACACAAGCAGGTAGCAGGAGTTGAAGATTTGCAGCTGACAGCTCATGAGCTCGAACCGAGCAACATTTGAAATAATTTGAGATGGGCAGCCGGTAACAGGACCAGCCTGTCTCACTGTGGTCTCCATGACTTCATGCTGGAGGAGAAATTCCTATTTTGGTATTTATCCTCTCGCCAGCTGGTAATGGAATAATGGAAAAACAATTGCCTTGGTTTTTTTAGCCAGCACGTATTGCCAACCAAACTTCCTGGAAGCTGTGTGCTCCCTGAGTGAGTCAGCAAATGCTTGCTCACATGAAACGAGGCTCTTTGAAAGAACCATTTGTGAAACACCAGTTGCTGAAGAGTGGTTGAAATGCTATTGCTTAGGAAGTTCTCCCATTTCAACACTCGGCGTACAAATTGCTGGCTATGGACCTGGTCTCTGACTTTTCTCAGATGACCAACGGTCTGAGTAGGAGGCAGGCCAGATGCAGAAGGACGAGATGACGTGACTGGCCAGCAGGAGGCTATGCGACAGTGGGGACCTGGGCCTTCTGGGTTAGGGGAGTAAGAGCGAGGTGCAGGAATGACTCACGGTGGCTTTGTGTGAGAGCATTGGCATCCACGTTGAAAGCAAAGGAAATGATCTGTGAAGTGATGAAAATGAGTCTATCAGCAGATGCTCGTACGTTATGCCCTTTCACGCGTACTTGGGAGGTGCCCACAAGTGTCGGGCTGAATGGCAGCCTTGGGGAAGGGGCTGACGCTGAGCTGAACTGGCCCACACCAGGGACCATTTCTCCAGATTTTTCTCCTTCTCTGTCTATCCCGAGCTGCCAGGAAGTCTTCCCCACTCATCGGGAGAGTGGGCTGTCAGAAAACTCTGTGGGATTCCACGGGGGCCCCCCTTTATCCTCGCAGTCGGGCTGCTCCTTCACGCAAATGTTTTCTCCACATGGAACCTAGCAACAACATTGGCAAGTCTCCCCGAGAATCGAGGTTTTTTTTTTTTCAAGTCCGTCAGCTGCCTCAGGCACAGTTCTGATTCTGAGACCCCAAGAGACTGTCTGAGGTAGTTGTCTGGGGTGTGTGTCAGGGAGGAGGCATTGAAAAATGTCCAGTTTTTCTCGCGTCTCTAGGAAGCTTCTCACGTCCACATGCTGAATGCTGCTGGTCCCTGCCAGGCTGGTCCCTGCCAGGCGGCAGCCAAACCATGACTTGAAGCCAGGGAGGGAGGGGAGAGCATTTACTTGCCTCTAGGATCTTCAGAAATGTTGGCTTATTCTTATCCAAGCCTACAGAGGAAGAGAACGCAGCTTATGGTCTAAACTGCAGCTGAGAAAAACGATCATGAATTTCTTTCCATCTTTTTTATGAAGCAGCACTAGGAGAAACATAGGAAAAGCGTCCTGTCGATGACGTGCCGAGCATGCTTTCTTTGTTTGGTGTCTTTACTTTGCTGACCTGCCTGAACTGCTGGAACTGACATCAGGGAAATAGGGCAAATTACAACTGTCCCCTGTGTTGAGTACATACGATGTGTAATATCCTTTCATCAAAGCCAACGAGGCTGCCTGCTTACTTGCCCACTGATGTCAGGGAGAGGGAAATTATAAATCTTTTCGCTGCTGCCGATTTGCAAGGAGGTAAACCCACAGTATTTGTTGTATCCACTGTGGTTCCTTGTGACTGATGTTATGACATGGATACCAGAGGAATTTGCGATGACGATCCACTTAATGGTTATGTGTTGCCAATTTTGTCCTTAACATTGAAATCTATTGAGTGCATGTACAGAATATTTTGTGCTTGTTTTTGTTGAAAAGTGTACAGCGAGGGATGGTTAGGCGGATTTAATTATTATATGCTGACGTAATTATAATTTCAATTCTTGCTCGCTCGTCTGAAACATTTGTTAAATCAAAATGACAAAATGATTCAGGATAGTTTTCTGGGACTTTGGTAGCCTGTGACGTTTCGCTAGCATAGCGAATACTTTTGCATGAGTGATACTGGGATGTGTGGACATTGGTTATTTTTAGATGTGAAATTGGCTCAGATTAGGGAAATACGATGAAGCCTTTTTTTTCAGATTAGGGTGTTTCGACCTGAATTCTCAGTTGGCAATTGAGTGAGACTCCCCCACTACCCAGCCCCCCGATGCATGAAGTGGTTTCTCATTGATGGGTCAGGAACAGAACAGAAGAGAAACCTGGATAGAAACCTACTGAGCTCGGGACCCAGTTCAAATGTCTCTGACAGTAATGGCTTAGGATGTTGTTTTTCTCTTGAGTGCTAACCACATGCCACACACTTGCTATGTGCTATATATTGTAGGGGCGGAGAAACTTTTCCTCTCTCTGTCCTAGGCTCTCAGCTAAGGCTTTTAACAAAGGACAAAATAATAAGAGACGAACAGAAGCTTATTGATATGTGCATCTCATATCTCATCTGTAGACATGAGACAAGGTCAGGGAAGAGTAAGACACAGCCTCACACCTGCTTCCGGGGTCCTCGGAGAGCAAAGGTCCTGTTACGGACTAGATGTTTGTGTTACCCCCAGAGTCACATGTTGAAGCCCTAACCCCCTGCATGGCTGTGTTTGGAGGTGGAACGTCTAAGGGTGTAATTAAGGTTAAGCGAGGTCATGAGGTTCGGCTCTGAGATCATGACCTGAGTCTGAGGCTCCTTAAAATGCATAAAGAGGTCACATGAGCACACAACAAAGGGGGTGGCTGTCTACAAGCCACGAGCAGAGATCTCAGAATGAAACGTAGATGGCTGGCACCTCGGTCTTGGACTTTCAAGTCTCTGGACCGTGAGACCTGTCTGTTGTGTAAGTCTCCCAGTCTGGTATTTGTGGCAGCCCAAGTAGCCCAAGACAGGACCCTTGCCATTCTGGTAGCCCCACACCATTTGCCATCCTGTAGCCCCACACCATTTCTCAACTGCACTTGCTACCCCAGTCTACAGCCCATGCACTCTCTGAGCTTGAGGCTGCCAGTTCTCTGTGCTGACTGGGCTCTACTTTTGCATTCTCAGGCATGGTGTATCAGGAACTTCCTGCTGCCTTCCTGCATGCCTCATGGAGAGGCCTGGAAACATGCTGGAGAAGCGAATTAAAGCCCTTCCTCTGTCCCACCTAGAGGGAATGGATTTCTCCTCTGGGTCATATCCTGGATTCTCTCTGTCCCTGGCATATAATCCCCAGGATCTAGTCCCTTAGGCAGAGTGCTTGATATGCTCACAAAACTAAAGGAATTTAGGAAGTTACTTCCTCATCCCCCACAAAGCCTGGCTTCAAGACCATTGTCTCATGAAAGATGTCAAGAGAGTGAGCTGTAGGGCTCAAAGCTCTTCAGTGGTCTCTTTTCATTTTCTGAGATATTCCCTTTTTTTGTTTGTTTCTGAGTCAAAAAGTCTACATGTTTACAAGTCATGCCCACTTCACATTCATTACCCACAGAATGGCCCCATCAGGTAGAAAGTAGGTAGGCTCTGGACTGGCTTCCTTTTAATAGGAGCTGGAGCTGCGGTGTGTGAGCATACGGGGGCGGGGGGGGGGGGGATTGGCTAGACCTTCTAAGATAAGAATAGAATAGTGTCCTTTCAGAATCACTCTTGAATACCATCTTGAGACAGACCAACATATCTCAATAAAGGTCTGCAACTTGTCAATGTTTCCTCCAGCTTTGAAACAGATTGGCTGAGTATCAGATGAAGAAATTGACATGTTTAGGGGACTTGCTGTGCACAAGAAAAAGCTTCTTTTAAAGTACTAGAATCCCACTCAGGACAGTGAGAAGGTTGTACTTTGAGAAGCAAGGGACCATAGATCCTATTGCCCATCTGGTCCTCCTGCAGGGCAGGGGCTCAGAGTAGAAAGATGAGCATCCCTGAATGCTGGTTACATTGCTGCCTCTTGCCCCGCCAGCCCGGGGCACCTGGGTGGCTCGGTTGGTTAAGCGTCTGCCTTCGGCTCAGGTCATGATCCCAGGGTCCTGGGATCGAGCCCCGCATTGGGCTCCCTGCTCAGCAGGGAGCCTACTTCTCCCTCTGCATTCCATTCCCCCTGCTTGTGCGTGCTCTCCCTTTCTGACAAATAAATAAAATCTTTTTTAAAAAAGAGAGAAATGAACACTTGGAGAAATGGTTAATGTGTTTTTATACTAGCTCTGATGAAGAGTGGACAGTCATGGGAAAACGTGGTAGGACCAAGGGTATGAGCAAAAGGGTAGGAAACTTAATAAGGCCTGCTCACCCAGGGTCCTCTTGGTGTCCCTCATCTCCTGAGATAAGGATGCTCCTTTCCTTTGGGCACAGGGAAGCACCTCTCACATGAGGTCTTTCAACTGCTTCAGGGAGAAGGGAGGGTCAGGGAGTCTTCCCTGCACCTGCATTTCTTAAATTCCTTCTGCTTCACATATGCTTAAAACGTGGTAAGATGCTGTATTTTGGGACTGCGTGTTCTGAGCTCCATTAGACTTAACATATGGAACAGGATACCTCAAAGCTTCAGGGAAATAAAATTAGAAAATATTTGCCTTGGATATTTGCATCCTTAGCAGTGAGGTATCAGGCCTGCAGAATAAGGAGGAATTAAGTAGGTTCATCATGACATGAGAATAATGTAGTCCTGTGATGACTCAGCTAGACGGAGAGCCCCCCCGGGGGCAGGGGTTATGCCTCCCCAGCCACTGGCAGGGAGCCTGGCACCCGTGGGTGTCAGGATGTTCTCATTTCAATGTCACCAGCCAGTTTTTCATTACATCTGGGCCTTGCCAGCTGCTCCTCACTTGTCTTCCTTCCGTGTCTCGCTCCATCTGGGAAAGTGAACGTTGTGTAACTCGTCTCTTCAAACTCGAAGGTAATGGGAGACACAGACTCTTTCCGATTCTGAATAAAAATCGCCACTAGATTGAAATCACATTCTGAGGTGAGGTGACTTCTTATGTATACACACAGTGAGTGCCATTCACAGGCCCAGCTCGATGCTTCAAAGCCCGCATTTTGGCACCAGCGGTGCTCAGAGCCGTGGCCAAAGTGTGTGATGGGTAAGGACGGGGGCGGGGGTTTTTGTCAGCAGCAATCTCAGCCAGAAGCAGAAACAAACTTCTGAATTCTGAACCTTCCGGGTCACATCAATGAAGAAACTTTACTCTCCATGCTAAGTAATGGCAAGTTTTCGTCAAATGTAGGTCACAACTGCACTGTGATACAAAGATGTGAGATTCAAGGTTTATAACTTTCTCTTCCTTCTGTAGAATATATGCATTTCCCCAAACACATATGTTATTAATAGCCCATAAAATACTAACTTCATCTAAAAATGCATTTTTTTTTAAATTTTTTTTTTAAAGATTTTATTTATTTATTTGAGAGAGAGAGAATGAGAGAGAGCGAGTACATGAGAGGGGGGAGGGTCAGAGGGAGAAGCAGACTCCCTGCCGAGCAGGGAGTCCGATACGGGACTCGATCCCGGGACTCCAGGATCATGACCTGAGCCGAAGGCAGTCGCTTAACCAACTGAGCCACCCAGGTGCCCCTAAAAATGCATTTTTAAGGGCCTAATCTGTGCAGTACGCATTGGTTTTCTCCAGACACTTTATTTCGAAAACCCAAGTTCCCTTTTTCTTGATGTTGGTGAAAGAGACCATTCTACAGATGTTGATTTGTAATGAGCAAGAGAGTTCATGATCTTGTAGTCAGGGGAGACAACATAGAATCAATAATTCTGTCAAAAAAACTCAAGATTTCAAACAAGAGATTGCCCTTCCCCCCCCGCCCCAACGTTGAAAAGGCACGGGGCACTATGGGAGCAGTTTGTCTTTAGAAATGTACCACATGGTTTTGGTTTTGGTTTTGTTTTCTGTGGGCACTTTCCAAAATGAGGTTCAAAGTCCTGGAGCCATAAGGGGGCCCGGCACAATGACTTTGTTGTTGTCGCCATGGTATGTGCTTAAAGACATCGTGAAAAAATTTGTGGTGACCGTCAACTCATTGCCTTGGGCTTGGGGACACCACTCTCCACTTTAAAACACTTGTGTTGCTCTTTGCAGATGAGCCCCGTAGTACCAGCTCTATGAATTTTCAGAAATCATTAATGCTAGAAGGTACACATCATAATCCAAATCTCGGAAGGGAGAGAAGGAAGATGTTGACTTCAACCTTCGTTTGGTCCTGTTTTGGGACTCCCAGGCTCTGGAAAGGCAGCTCATCTCCGCTGCCTTTTGAGCATATTGTCCTGGGAAAGACAGCCCCACATATGGTTTGAATTCAATTAGCCAGGTCCTCTGAGAGGCACCAGGGTGCCATTTAGGACATTGCTTCTTGCATTCTCATTTGCAGCCTTGCATATAATATTCAAAATCATTCGACCATAAAGAGTTTTCATTACCCTTCATTCGCGTCAACAGCAACTACGTATTGATTGGACGCCTACTTGGGGGGCTGTGGTAGGTACCACATGGGTGGATCAAGAGGGGATGCGGCGCAGAACTCCAATGCCTGAGCATGTGGAGGGCAGACTTTCGAGCGAAAGCAAAGGACGAAGCGTTTCTATAAATGTTGAGCTGTAGTAAAAAACAAAACAAACCCACTTAGATTTGGTTATACAAAGTTGAGAAATTGCCGAATGTCAAAAGGCACTGGAAACACTGCAGAAAGTCGCATAGCAAAGTGGGACAGATATCTGAACTATATGACAAAGGGTGATGCCCTTTATAAAGGCTTCATATAGATCAGTGAAGGAAAAACAACACTCGGTACAAAAATGATGGAAGGCCATGCACAAGCCTTTCACAGAAGAAAGATAAATGGTCAACAAACATGCACAAATGCTAAACAGCACTAGCATCCAAAGAAATACAATTAAAATAATGAAATGTTTCAAACTATCAAATTTTGTGGGTTTTTTTTTTAAGAGTGAAAGAAAACTGTAGTAACAGGGAACCATGTGAGTTCAAGGCGTGGGCCATTGCATTGCCTCTCTGGTCCTGCTCCATGATAAGACATCTGTGCTCTGTCCAACCCACGCCCAACACACATGCTATCCCACCTGCACAAACTGTGGAGAGCTGCTCAACTGCACAGTTCTGCAGTGGGAGCCAGAGTGGACGGCACAGGGAATCAGAGGCTCCCTTGAGTGGGAGTGAAGGAGGCGTGAGAACACGGCTTTGCAAAGAAGCAGCCCCCGAGAGGTGGACAGGGAGGGAGAAATGCTGCCCCAAGGAGAAACCCCACGTCCGAAATGCCAGGCTGTGCTTCCTGCAGCTGGAGCCCCTGAAACCCGCCACAAGCCTGCTGTAGAGCCTGCTCCCCCCCCACCCCCCGCCCCCTGGAGCAGCTTTGAGCACGGTTCTGTTCCTGGCACCTGACAGAGCAGTCGTCCCGCATGGCGAGTGGCTGAGCGAATTAGAGGAACCTGTCCCGCGGCATTTGGCAATTTGTGTTAGCAGCCCTTCCCAGCGAAGAAATTTACCGAAGACATGATGAAAGATTTGTGCCCAGAGACATTTATTGAAATAGTATTTTTAATAGTGACAAATGGAAAACAACTTAAAAGTTCCACAGGAAGGCAATTGCTTACATCCGTAAGAGGATGTACCAAGGTCGGGCAACGTATTTATGGTAGAGTGTGATGTTATGAAGCTGCTGCTAAAAAAGCGAAATAGTATGAACCCTTACATTGGCAGAAAACGGTGTTTTTTTTTAAAATTTTTTTATTGTTATGTTAATCCCCATACATTACATCATTAGTTTTAGATGTAGTGTTCCATGATTCATTGTTTGTGAGAAAATGGTGTTTTATGCATAGGAAAAAAAACCCCAGAAAGTATATTATCCAAAATCAATTAATGTTTTATTTTATTTATTTGTTTGTTTGTTTTAAAGATTATTTATTTATTTGACAGAGACAGCGAGAGAGGGAACACAAGCAGGGGGAGTGGGAGAGGGAGGAGCAGACTCCCCGCTGAGCAGGGAGCCAGACATGGGGCTCAATCCCAGGACCCTGGGATCATGACCTGAGCCGAAGGCAGACGCTTAACGACTGAGCCACCCAGACGCCCCTAATGTTTTATTTTAAAATAGCATCATATTTATAGGTAAGTTCCAAGAGTAGTACAAGGAATACTCACATACCTTCACAGACCTTCACCCACGCTCACCAACTGTGTTAACATTTTACCACGTTTGCTTTACTGTTCTCTCCCTCTTTCTCTCTCTACACACACACACACACACACGCACGTGCACATACACTACATATTGTGACTATAAAATATAGATTATACGTAATATGTATGTACATGTAAGCACATTATATAATCTCTGATTGTATAGGTGGGTATGTATAATGCATGTAATATGTATGACATAACATGTTATATATACATATGTGTATGTATGTATGATGTATGCACGTCATGTACGACAACATATGTATGGCATAACGTGTATGGCATGACACATATACATATATGTTATATACACATACATGTATATGTGTGTATATATTATATGTGTAATACTACACATGTTATGTAAAACTCTATATATTATTTTTCGGAACTATTTGATATTAAGCTGCAGAAATCATCTCCTTCTCCCTGGAAATATTGATCTTCACACTTTATTTTTATTTTCTTCCTTCTATATTTTCCAAATTTTCTACCTTTGTAATTAGATAAAAATAATTTATGTTATCTTAAGACATAAATCACAACTGTTTACCTCTCAAAATTTTGAAGTAATTTTTAAAATTACTGTCTAGACAATAAGTTGATAGAACTCTTGAAATCAACTTAGAAATACATAGCTAAGCTGTAAAATGTACATTTCTTTTGAACCAACAATCCTACTGCTGGCATTCTAGAAACTTCTAAAATTTTGAAAGCACATTATGTAAGAAATTAAATTATAGTAGTATTTTTAAGAGGAAAAAAGTGTGAGGGGCGCCTGGGTGGCTCAGTTGGTTAAGCATCCAACTCGGTCTCAGCTCAGGTCATGATCTCAGGGTTGTGAGATTGAGCCCACGTTGGTCTCCATGCTCAGCGGAGGGTCTGCTTGAGATTCTCTCCCTCTGCCCCACCCCCAGCTTGCTCTCTCTCTGTCTTTCTCTCTCTTAAATAAATAAATAAATAATTAAAATCTTTAGAGAAAAATGTGAATAAGCCAAACGTCCAACAATAGAGAAATGGTTACAAAAACTCGTATATCCATCAGGAGAAATCTTACATGCCCATTAAAAGGTCATGTATGAAGTACTTATTACCACTGGGAAATAATTAGCAATGTTACGGACTGAAGGTTTGGGTGGGTGGGATGTATGTCTGGGGGGGGTCATCCTGAAAAAGCTCTAATGAAGCCCCACTAAATGGGGAAGCCATCTGGTCTGCGGGCCATCCTGACCTCTCCTGCTGGGAAGACAGAGGCTGGAGTCTCAAACACCTCTTGCCAGAGGACCCCACTAACAGGGACAGTGAACACAGAGAGACTCCCCAGGAGTACTGCAAAGAGGACTTAACTTTTTCCCCATTCCATGCTCAAGGCCATTCCATAACCAATGGCTGCCTTCTCTCCTCCTAAGCCCACATGCAGCCTAGGAATCATTCTGGAAGCTACTGCACCACCTGGAAGTGACCCTATGAATAAACCTTTCTGCCCCCCTGAGCTAAGCCTTGGGGGATAAAAAAAATGCAAATGGAGATGCGTGGGCCATTAAGCTTGGGGTGGGGCAGGTTGGGGGACAGCAGAGGGAGTGAGTTGCCACAACCAGAGCAACCAGCACCTGATAATGAAGATTTACCTCCAGAAAGGTCAACTTTCAGAAACAATGGTCCCTGACCTGGGGAAAAGTGTTCATGTTAATATTGGGTGACTGGTCATTTTCATTTTCATATCACTCGAGGCCCTGTAGCCCCACACCCTAGTGCCTTTGGGCCAAGGATGACTGTCTTCCAACAGCCTGAGCATTGGCCTCTGGTTTGCTTGGTGGAAGCTTCATGCTGTGTGAACATGGCGGGACCTAGCATTGACCTTGAAAAGCAGGATGCTGTTCTTTGCCGCCTTCTTGCCGGAGTCCAGGATAAATGCAGGCTCCACCTTCTGAGCAGAGGACAGACTGAACTGATTTCCCCGAGGAGCAGGAAGACTTGCTGCCATAAGTCTAGTGGACGCCAGTCCAGGACTGGAAGGAATTGGTCATTCTCTACTATGATCCGTCCAATCTTACAAAGACGATCATTTCTAAGATGAATACAGCCGTAACTGCTGCTTGAAGAGACAAGCAAATCATTAAAAAATAGCAATCTTCTCAATGCCAGAATGCATGATCACAGCAGTGGTACATCCTCGGGGATGCCTCTTTAAGTTCAGATAGGAAAGATTTAGGAACTGCAAGAGTTACAGGATTTGCAAGAGAGCCCTATCCATCTATGTCAGGATGTCAGACCCAAGGGGTGAGCCAGCTGAAAGGCAGAAAGAGACACAATCCCCAGGAATTAAACCTCCAAGTGCAAATTTTAACTTTAAAATCAGTTTCATTTATACCAAGGGAAATCTGCAAGGAAGTGACATTTTAAAGGTTCCAGTCCTTCAGGGGTAACAAAGACAACATTATGTCCAGCGAGCAGCTGTTCTTTGATGTTTTAAAGGGCAGCAGACAGAGTGCCCAGGTGGAATTAGGGCTGGATTAGGAGGCAGGCGAGTTGAGGGAAGAGGCTGGGAGAAGGCGTTCTACAATTTCAGGCTTTGGTCTGCAGACAGTGCGACACGTGGATGCAGAAAACACTCTCGGGCCCCAGAGAAAGCCAGGGCCATGGCAGCTCTCGGCTATCTCCCCTGCTTGGGAAGATGCATTGCTGGGGAAAAAGAGGAGGGTGTTTTTCCGCATGACTCATCCCCTCCGGTCTGGAGACAAGAGTGGGAATTACTTCATTATTCCAGGATAGAAAGACTTGGAACTTTTATGAGGAGATTCTGCTGTTTCTATCCTCTGCCTGGGAACAGGCAAGACAAAATGAACCCCAGTGCTGAAGCTCTTGCCGAAGATGGGCCAATCTGGCTGGGGATGGAGGGAGTGTTTGCTGAGGGTCCCTGACTGTCCTCCCTGTGTCCCTGAGGAGGAAAACAGACTCCCCACACAACTGTCTGCTGCCCATTTAAGCAGCTGCTTGGAAATCAAGAGTTTTTACAAGAAAACCCAGACCAGAAAACACAGTTTCAAAACATGTGAGGGGGGCACCTTGTACCTGATAGATCTGTCTTTCTGCCAAGAGTCGCTTCTACATTGGTAGTAATTAAATGTGTTTATTTCTGTGTCAGCCATTTCAGTTCTGCAGTGGGTTGTTGTCAAGAGATTAGAATGATCTCCATTTCCCATAAAGGCTTCAAGGTAATGACTGTGTTGAAGCCACTGTCATTGAATGCAGTTTTCTGGTGTTGGAGCTTTGCTCTAGGAAAATCTGGTTTGTGCAGATCTTGCCTGGAGAACAACTGCAGCTCTTTTTCAGAGGGAAGTCCCAAGTCAATTGTCCACAAGGCATCTCCTGAAAGAAACAGCGATGGGACACAGATAAGAGGATGGTCTTTCAGAGGGTGCTTTCCCAGAGCTTAAGTGCAGCAGTGTTGAGGGTCCTCAAGGGTCTGCCCCAGCCTTCCTCCTGCCCCTCCCAGCCCCTGCTCTACCCTCTAGACTAGAAGGGCAAGATGCAGCTGCAGGCAGCGTGCTCTGGGGTCATGCCTCCACATCTTTGTCCACACTATTCCTCCTACTGGGAAAGTCACCCTAAATGTCTTCACCTACCAAACTCCTACTCACTCTTCAAGACCCCCTCTCTTCCAGGAAGTGGCTCCTGGCCACTACTAAGTTCCCACCCCGCGTTGGGCTCCTCGATCAGCAGGTAGTCGTCTTCTTTTTTTTTTAAATTTATTCATTTGAGACACAGAGATAGAGAGAGAGCAAGCACGAGCAGGGGGAAAGGCCACACACTAATTTGTAGGGAGTCCAGTCCTTTGGGGGGCTCCAAATCAAAAGGCAGGAAAAAAAAAGGGGGAAAGGCAGAGGGAGAGGGAGAAGCAGGCTCCCCGCCGAGCAAGGAGCCTGATGCAGGGCACGATCCCAGGACCCTGGGATCATGACCTGAGCCAAAGGCAGACGTTTAAGGCAGCCACCCAGGTGCCCCAGCAGGTAGTCTTCTTGTCTCTCTCTCTGTCCCTCCCTTCACTTGCGCTCTCTCTCCTCCCTCTGAAATAAATAAATGAATCTTTTAAAAAATTCTATTTTCAGGGATGGAGAAAACAATTCATTGACATAGGATACTATCAATATCTGTTAAATAAAAACCAAAAAAATGAATTATAAAATGTATGTCCAGTATGCTCTCAAATTGGGTTAAGATAGCTAAATAGATAAAAATATATCTCAAGTAAAATGTGATTAACCAGAGATAACAATAGTATAGATGGGTTTTGCTTTTTTTTCCTTTGTGCTTTTATATAGTTTCTAAAATTTTTATCATGAACCTTGCACTGGTTTTCTATTGCTGTTACGACAAATTACCACAAACTTAAAGCAACACAAATTTATTATTTTACAGTTGTATAGGTTGGAAGTCTGGTAGGGGTCTCACTAGGAGAAAATCAAGGTGTCTGTAAAGTTGGGTTCCTTTCTGGGGGCTCTAGGGATGAATCCACTTCCAAGCTCATCCAGGCTGTTGGCAGAAGTCAGTTCCTTATGCATGGGTTCCCTTGGGGTCCCCATGTCCTTGCTGGCTGTTGGCTGAGGGCCATCCTCAACTTCTAGAGCACACTCACACTCATTGGCCCATGGCCACTTCTCCAACTTCAGAACCAGCAACAGTGAGTCAGATCTCCACGAAACCTCTAATCTCTCCTGCCTATTCACCCCGTGCATCTCTGACTCTCCTGCCCACCCAGAAAATCCAGGTCTCCCTATTTAAAGGTCAGCTGATTAGCAACCTTAATTCCTCTGCAAGGTTACTTCTCTTCTGCCTCGTGACTTAACATAGTCACAGGCATAAATGCTGGGAGACCAAAATCCTGCCTCCCACAAACATTTATTTAATTGATGAAGGAAAAGCCCTTGAAAAAGGAACCATTTGAAATGATGTGAAGGAATGTCCACCATCTCTTTTTTAAAATAAATAATAATTGATCTTGGCCATAAACAACTCACTAGTTCTGTGAGCATCTCATTTTCTTAGAAACCTCTGGCTTCTTGAGCTCTCAACCAAAATTCCTGATCTCTTGATAAATTTTTCTTCTATCCTTTCTTTAAGAATGAGCTGCTTTCTTCCTGATTTCAAATGTTATGTGTGTCCTCCCACATGGCCACCGTTCCCCTCCCTGGGTGCCTTGCCTTTGCCACGTGGGGCAGAGTCTCTTCTACCCTGCCATCCTGGGTTGGTATGTCACTTACTTTGGCCAATGGACAGGAGCAAGTGTGACCCAGCCGGAAGGTTGGAAAGATCATTAGCAGTCAGACTTGACCTTTCCTCGTGCTCTTTGGATCCCTGAGACCACCACATGATGAGCCTCTGCTGGCCCACAGAAAATGAGAGACAACTCCATGTAGAGATGCCCAGCCCCAAAACCAACCAACCTGCCAATCACCAGAAATTCGAGTTTGGTCACATGAGGCCATCCTGACCCAGCTTCGCTGTCAGCTGACTGCAGAGACCCATCAAGCCAGCCTGGACCCAGTGAACAGCCCACTGACCCACAGAATTGTAAGGAATAACATTTCTTGTTTCTTGTTTGAAACAGCTATGTTTTGGAGTAGTTTGTTACCTGGCAAAGGCTAACTGAATATAATTTAAGAAAAATTTGAAATTGCAAAACATTTTAATAAGGGCAGCAAAAGTTACCCACAATTCCATCAACCAGAAGTAGCCAGTGTGAATATTTTGGTGTATTTTCTATCAGTTTTTATATTTAGTTACATGGCTATAGGGAAAGAAAGAGAGGGAAATAGAATGATGAGAGAAACACACAGAATTGAATTTAAATAAATAAAAAAAATAAGGTTATAACACCAAAAAAATTTTTTTAAAAAGAGAAACAGAATTTATATGATATGGAATTTAAATCTTGCTTTCTCCCCCCTATCACAACTAACCAGCATTATTTTGCATCATTGGCTCTTTCTGGAAAATAGGATGTTTGTTGACTTGGAAACGTCTTTCGAACACCCCAGTCTCACTCATAGCCAGTCATGTATATAGGTTCCTTCATCA